>NC_056578.1:23823677-24423677 GCF_018340385.1 Cyprinus carpio | reverse complement strand
ATATAACAAAATTCGAAGACATCTGGTTACTTTCAGTATGTTTGTTACAATAATTAACTCCATTAAAATCTATAACATTTATAGCTATCAATATTTGTCAGCGGATTTATTAAGTGTTAGCTTCATTTGCTTTTGTGGTCTCTGATTAGCAGTGAACCCTGATGCTTTAGTTAATAATTGCAGGGTTGGGAAGAAGGAGAAAGGATGAAGGCATATTCATCGGTGGAGGTCAATTTTAACTCTAATAAAGCCGCATGACTCAGAGGAACTGACTGCAGCACAATGGACTGAAAGGAAGTGTTCATAGGAGTGTTAGCTGTGGCACGCAACTTACTCTCATCTCAGTCAAGAAGCTGTTTGATTTATTTCACATTTTGAGTGTTCCAGTGTGTTTTCATGAGGACAGAACTTGAGAGGGAGAGTGTGTATACACCTGCATGTGTGAGATTCAGTAAACCCAAAACACACCGTTATTAGATGTTGTTTATTTCAAATGCATTTTTTTATTGGTATCATTAAAAACTATGGTTTCTGGTTTAAAGCAATTTTTTCCAGTTTGTCTAAAAGCAAATAACACTCGCTATAGAAAAAAATGAAAAGAAATGATTTTGTTTTAAATAGTATTTTCGCTTCGCATCAGAGTGTTGTGCAGAACACATACTGTAAAAAATTATTTTTAAAAATGAGCTTTATGAGCTTTGAGCTTTATTGCCAATTATGTTTGCACATACAATTAATTTGTTTTTGTGACAGAAGCTTCCAGTACACAGAGAAAATAACAACAACACACTGATAATGAAATATACATATGTATATATAAATAAACAAAAGTAGACAAAAACGGTATTCCAGATTATTGGAGTACAATTTACAAGAAAATATTAATTCAGTTTTTATACTTACAAATTTAAAAAAATTACTACATGGCAACGGTATTTTTTGGTACAACTTATTATTTAGTACATAACTTATTTTGTACTTTTATAACTTACAAGTACATAACAGAAATTATGATTTTTTTAAATTACAGATATTTTATAAAAATATTTTATTTAAAAACAACAACATTAAAGTCTTTTAAGTATAAGTCTTTAGATTTAATTATAATAATTAAAATAAATGGAACATTAATTAACAAAATGTTTATAGTTTAAAAAACAAGTTGTAAAAAGTCCCCAAAAATATTATATTGACCTACAAGTAACATTTTAGCCTAAAATATATGATTAAGTGATTGTCTTTATAATAAATTATATTAAATCAAAATTTAATATATAAAACCATAAACATAATTTGAGAAAATTAATAAATTTGCCTTTAACGAATTAAAAAAAAAGAAGATTTTTTTCCAGTGTGTACTTCAAAAAGACGCTCTCTTTTCAAAAGCACTTGCTTCTGCTTAACACAGCTCTCTCAATTTTCATCTTTTAGCATTTTGGTTAAACAATGATCATGGCTCAAGCAATCAGTAAAACATGAGATCTGAGTCTCACTTTTGATTTATTTTTCAAACTTTTCATTATTTTCCAAGCACATACTCCCTCAGCACCTGCTTGCGGCTCCTTTATAGCAGTTCTCACAGTGAGGTCAAAGTTCACACGGTTGGAAATCTTATTTTTCTTGTTTCAAGAAATATCTGTGCATGAAAGATGGACAGAGATCACAGAGTGTGCCCTTGTCTGATTGCCATGGAGCCAGTCAGATTTCAAAGACAGAGAGACTAACACAATATCTGAACTAATGACAGAGAACACCACCTGCCTGAATTTCTTTGTATTCTGTTCTCCTCCGGTTTTCCATCTTTCCATTCTTTTAAATAACATTTTACACAGCTCTCTTGAATGCTTGATTATGACTTTCACCAGACAGAAATGTCCAAATATTCATCATCACCCATTCATCACAATCACCAAGTGAGATATTAAAAGGTGGATATATTGTACATCTAAATTTACCTGCATGTCAGTACATTCACATAAAGCACTATATACTATATAGCAAACCTCAGCTGCATGATTGTTTATATCATTGAAAAATGTTAACTATATTATCACACCAATCTGCTAAATATGACTATAATATATTATAAACAGGGACGTGCACAGACATTTGGAAGGGCAGGGGCTCAAGTGGAAAAAAGGCACTTCTCATATTTATTTAAAACAAAATTCTAAACAAAACATTAAATATATTGGGGGTGTGCAATATTATATAATTGCTAAAGTGTCATGGTGGTGGAAAAAAAATCAGAGTGAGTGAAACAATTTGGGGTGGGAGGAAAATATATTTTTCAGATCTTTTGCGTTCTCTCGCAAAACTATTGCATTCCTTCAAGAAACTTTGCATTCCCTCACAAAACTTTTCCGTTCTCTCACAAAGATATTTGTTTTTAGTTTACTTATCTGGGTAATTGAAACCAGAGCTACTTTCATGTCTCTCATATGATGACATGAACTCATTATCTTTTATTTTGTACAAATGCAAATGGGACATTTTGCATGTCAGTAAGATTGTTTACTGTATTAATACATTAATTAATTATTTATTTGTTGCATACACTCTTTAAAATAAAGGTGCTTCAAAAGGTTCTTCAAGCGATGTCATAGAAGAACCATTTTTTGTTCCACACAGAACCATTCAGTCATATGTTCTTTAAAGAACCATCTCTTTCTTACCTTTTTGTAATCTGAAGAACCGTCTTTCACCACAAAGAAACTTTTGTGAGACAGAAAGTTTCTTTAGATGTTAAAGGTTCTTTATGGAACCATTTAGACAAAAAGGTTCTTCTATGGCATCGTGAAGCACCTTTATTTTTAAGAGTGTAGCTGTGTAATAATGGTCAAAATGTAGTCAGTCGATCGTTATTGTCAAATCAACTGAAACAAGATCCCTGTTTTCTTTTTATTTTTTGAATGTTTCGAAAATGAAATGGCAGAAAATATAGTATTTGTCTGAAGTACTGCTGTGCTGATGAATTGAAAAGACGGACGAACATGTCTCTTCTGTTTGATATTCCATAAGAGCATTGTTCACACCAGTTTGCATAATGACAAAAAAATTCTACATATTAAAAAAAGGGCATCTGAACTGTCAGAGCAGAACAGAATGTAAATATAATTTTTGGTTTTGTTTTATCCAGCTGCAAAATGTTGTTGTTCTTATGCTTATTTATTCATTAAACACTCTAAGATTGAGCTCAGCTTGAATCTATTAGCTACATGACCTTGGGGGAAGCACAATTCTAATTTTTCTAACTTTAGAGGACATTGCTCCAAGCCTGTCCACCCAGAGGGATGAAGACCACCTGGGAAATGCCTTTTTTCATGAAGGTCCTCTAATGAATCTTTAACTTTCAATTATCACCAGTCATTTTAGCAGTAATTATCAGACAAATCATATTAGATTTGGTTCACCTCTAATTAGTTTGTAACAGATCATGCTTTTCTTTCTTTCTTTCTTTCTTTCTTTAATATGGATTTCCTGCTCAGTGTAGCTTAGGGGTGAGATGAAGACAGTGCATTACATTAACAATCATCTGAAACAATGATTCTTTCATATTTTGAGTTTGTACTGTTTTTCACAACAAAGGTGAATAATCTTTATCTAAAAATAACTGAACTATTATCGTCGATAAATCTGCTATTTCAAACCCATGGAATCGAAACATGCTGTTTATGCTTCACTTTGCATAAAAGTTTTCTTTGTAATGCTTACTGTGGTGCGCTGTCATTCTCAAGAGACTTTCGAGTCTTTAACAGAACAGCCCTCAGAAAGCTCTTAATGTAATTTCAAGCTTAACCTTTCTGCACTGAAGAGACTGAGAGATTAAATGCCTTTTGTGTTAAAGATGCAATTCTTGTTTTTACATTTACAGTTTTTTGTTGTTGTTTGTTTGCTTTAACTAAGTTCTCTCAGATCAATCATTTCAGATGTTAGAACAACAAGTTTTTTGTTAACGCCAAAAGCTAATAAATTGATTATCAGTAAATTTTCACAACTAACTGTCTTTCATCATGTGAGCCATCCCATGCAAAATAACCCTGCCATTGGAAGGAAATATGAATCACAGTATTACAAATAAACCTATCAACTTCGGAAACATGTATATGGAGTTTGTCTGGATGCCATTTGGTGGCATTTTCTGTTCACTTTACTGTATATGACTTATACAGTATATATAAACATGATAAAAAATATATACAATTTATATATAACAAACATTTCCAAAGTTGACTGCCATGCTGAAACATCTAATCATTTTAAACAGTAGACAGTTTTGGTGGCATTTTAGCCAATTTACTGAACTAATAGCTACACTTTGAAGAATAAATAAACTGTTTGGCTGAGTTACTGTTTTTGGGTGAGTTGTGATGTCCCAAAACAGTGACAACTGCACTGTTTCAAAAGAAAGAAAAAAAAACTGTAAATGTACACATGGCAAGTCTCTTCCATAATAAAACTTCATATTGCAATGTAATAAATAATAATTACCATTTTATTCTTAAAAACCATTATAAGGATTTGATTATTTAAAATATGTCAAGGACAGTTTCTGGGCTAATAGTTTTACCATATTATTGAATTGTATTCACACATTCTAAGGCTATTTCAGGTAATTGGAGGACCATTGCCTATATAACTTAGTTTATTTTAAGTGTTTATTCAGGCTACAATTTGAAGAAGCAGCTACAGAAAGAAAGAAAAAAAGCTGTCCCGGCAGTTAATAAAATGTACACACACGAAAAAGAAAGAAAACACTTTGACGGGGCATGTGTACAAATTAATTTAATTCAGGCAATATATTTCTTCTCCAGTTAAGGACAATTCCTAAACACAGTTAGCATCCTGCTTTTATTAGTTCACTTTCTGAGGCTTCCTTCAGCTGTTGCCAAGGACACTTCCTTTACAAGCAGACAGGGTCGCCGTGATTTTGCCAAGTAAGACATGTTCCTGGATCAACATCTTTTGATGATCCTGGATCAACATTAATGTCCAAAAATATAGACTTAACCTAATCCCTACCCCTAAACCTAACCCTACACATAATTTATTCCTAAAATCAGAGGGAAATGATTGCTGATTAACTAGAGTGTAGAAGCACCTAATCCTGATTGTAAGCCTAAAACAGATATTTCCTGAAAAGTTATATCTCAATTCTGATTGGTTGATTGGAATTTTGTTCCAAGATCAACGAAGATGTTGGTCCAGGAACATGTTGTACTTTGTAAAATCACGCTCACCAAGCAGACAGATATACAAATGCTTAAAACACACTGATCAATGATAAAAGAATGACCTAGATAGATGAAAAATATATACATCTTCATGTATACATCTTTCTTTGGTTCAGCTTTTTACTTAAATGTTTTAGAAATACTTTTTATCAATGCAAACAGTAACAAACCAGTTTTCAAGGGTCTTAGGCCTAGACCTCTGGTGTGCTGTCAATGTTGGTAATTGTAATTGAACAAGCAGGTCAGTGTGTGGGTTGCTGGCGTCAGAACGTTTACATTCGTGCAGGCTGAGCAGACCTGGAGCAGGCAGTTCAATTCGTTATGTGTCAGGTCTGTTAAACCCTGCAGTGCTTGTGTGAATATGACCCTCTGATTCAGCCTCCTTAGAGGCTAAGGTGGAGAAGAGGAGGGGAAGATATTTTAACGAGGCAGAGAGGCAATAATTTGGCAAAGGTTTCTTGCAGTGCGTCACTGGTCGTCCAGCAAATCTAATGATGGCAGCCTGGATAAACACATGGGAGGCAACAACAAAAATCTTGTCATCATCTCACATCAATACTGTTGAGCTTTCATAAATGATGTGCCACAAATACTACTGTGTGTTTTTGATAACAATCTGGGGAAAAATGCAATGTTGTTCTCTAATTTGGAAAGAATGTGTATGTATAACTAAAGAAACCCTTTATTTCTGCTAACCTTTGTGCATGTAACAAAATTCCTAACTGCTCTGATAAGTGAGTCATATGACATTTGAATTTTTTGAAACAAAATGTGTGAGGAGAAACGGAAATGTCACTTGAGAAATTCATTTATTTTTGTCAGAGTTGCACAATGGATGATAAAAAGGCAACTAGTCATGCATGAAAGTGTTTGTTTACTGGAAAGGATGACAGCATATGTTGCCTTTGTTCTGATGTTGACAGTGTTTATCTTATTCAATTTAATAACAAAGATGTTAAGCCACAAAAACTGTTGCACTCTTTTAAATGAAGCTCTCACCCTCCAAGAAACACAAGTGGTTGTTTTAGCTTGTCTGTCAAGTCTTGGAAAGCCTCCTCTTAAACCCTTTATCACTTCAGCAAGTCCACCTTTCTTTATGGGTGATAAAAAAGCCCTTTTCCTTTTATATAATGCAGATCATTTGATTTCTATACTAAATTGTTAGGTATAAACAGCTCAAGAAATTGAGGCTGCCCCAAACTACAGTGTACATCTGTAAAAGTCATTAAATCTACCTTCTTTGTTTGGTTTGGTTTAGCTTAGCAGACTTTTTTTCTAGAACTAACTTTATTTCATTGAGTTCCTAGCATGGTTTGCACAGGACTTAATGGGGAGAGTTACAATATTTAAAAGTTATTCATTTTTTATTTATTTAATTTTATGAAATTAATTAATCCATATAAAGTAATGTTGAGTCTAGTTAATTGGGTAACTTAAAATAATATAATAACAAACCTAAGAAAAGATGCTGTTTCTCTTATACTGTTTTAGCAGTTTTGACATAAGTGAAAGAGAAAATTATATTTCTCAATTGCACAAATCCTTCATTAGAACATTTGAAAAACATACTTCAGAGAATCCAGTTATTTAACTACTGCACAATTCTGCACAAAATATGACAGTATAAGTTATCAGAACTTAAATAAATATACACTATATACATAAATGTGCCAAAACTGTATACAATCAGATATATAAAAAATGTAACGAGCAGAGACTTTTTTTTAATGTCATCACATTGTTTAGAGCATAAACAAATGGTAAAAAAAAACATTTTTGAAAAATGATATTTTATGCTATGTCATCTGTAGTGGACACTAGGACTCAGTTGTTTAAAAAATAAAATGACATGAAATTATATGTATAGGCAAAAACAATGGGATTTTTTTTTCAATCAATAACTTTTTGGGTTTCAGGATTTTTTTTTAACCAAAATGTGTATAAAGATGATTCTCAACTATGTTATGAAATATATAATGGAATGAATTTATACACCATTTTACTTTATGCAATATGTGGGTAAAATGTCCATAAATTAATATTCCCATTCAATGCAATGTATCTATACACTGTATCTAATTTGCATATTAATGCATTCTTGGAGCAGCATTTAATGAAAAAAGAAGTGTAATAATTGGAAAGATTTGAATAATAATATCTAATATTTCATAGGAATATTGATGTATAATTTATCTCCATATTCACTTGTTGTGTCTCCCAAAATGCCTGATAAACATGATTTAAGTCCCGATGTCCTCTATAGTGGACATGTATGAAATCAATGCCCTGTTCTGTAACAGAAAGAGATTTTTTTGATTTGAAACCCCATAACGTTTTGACATAACATCTGAGATGTTGGTTTATGAAATAGGCCTACAAATTGAAAAGTAGTCCGATTTAAATTATAATTACACAGATTTGAAAATTCCATTGGCTAATTACAGGGCCTAACATGAACCCAACCGATGGAAATAAATAATAACTGAACTTGTAACAGTTTTGTTGCAAAGCACAATATTATGGTGAAACTGTCCCCCGTGCCGTGCCCCGCTCCCCTTTCCCCTTCTCACACAGCTTCTGTGCACGGCACCTTCTCAGCAAGCAGGGGCGCCAATTCGCCAATTCCCCACACAGTGAAATGATAGATAAAAGAAAACCGATTCGCGGCTGTGGCGCAGAGGATTGTTTTTATTTTTTATTTTTTTTAACTGCTCATGCCACCCCCCATGTATCATGAGAAAATGCCAATGCCAAAAACTGCTACTGCCTGAAATGATTTCTGCAATGGGTGGTTGCTTCTTGATTGATGTCTTGTCTTCACTTCAGGCCAACTTATTGTGTGAGAGCAAGATAATAAAGAAAAAAAGAGTGAATGAATCGCCTTCCAATAAAGTAGACAGAGGCTCCACATCCCATATTTCACACCTGACTACAGTAGTCAACATTTGAAGTGGATTAAAACCTTTCATCAAAGCTCTTGTCTTAGGACAACCATTATGAACTTTTTTTAAATGTTGACTTCAAATGTTGACTACTATAGTGTATCCAAGACAGGCCATTCCCAATTTCTTGAGCAGAGGTTGGTATGGCCTTCCATGAAAGCACCATCTGTCAATGTGTCTCTCTCGAACATACACATTTATTAGCAATGTCGTGAGTATATTTCATACATAGATGCTTCAAATAATAGATGACAGAGTGCATGTCATACACATGTGCATAGATTTCTTTTGAGACAAACAGGCTGATAAATATGTTAACTTCTTGAAGAAAACCATTTTCTCTGCATGAACAGAGAATGTATAAAAGCACTGCAGAACAACCTTCACCTTAGCCGCTTGTTCACATAAACTGTTCACAAATCCGCATAAAAATGGATAGGAGGGCATAATACTGTTGGTATAAACAAATGGGCAGTGGCTGAAAGATAGAGGATAATGTATAGATTTTTGTACAGTGCAGATGCTATTCTGTTATAATGACCATAATTAGATATATGTTATAATTAATGTTATAATTAGATAATGACTGTTCATTATCTAATTATAACATAATATTATAAAAAATATCATTCTAATAATATTATAATATTTATTTTGACTGTATATTATCTTAAAGAAAAAAATAGAATGTACAAAGCAATCAGCCTAGCAAAAAGACAAAGACTGCAACAATTTATTAATAGTAATATTAGTACTAAAATCATCTGAGGTCATTTTCATTACAGTATATAATTGATATGCAAGGTGCCGCGAGTTGCGTTTGTATGAAACAAGAAAGCAAATCTGTAGTGATATGAGGGGAGTAGCACCAGTTTCAGTTAACCAGCTGAGTGAACTTATATAGAGCGTTGCTATGGACAACAGCAAATATATATAAATATCAAACTGTTGAATGCTGTGACTGACCAATTAGAATTAAGTTTTCCAGAGTGGTGTGTTAACATGTAAACTCCTAAACATTAAAACAATATAATATTAAGTTCAAGGAGAGTCTGATGTATTGTAATTAGTTCCAAGCTTATTACCAACAAAATATTCATATAAGGAAAACACCAGTGGGAATAATATACACACAAAAAAAATGTAGTTCTGCAGCAGTTCTTTGGGGTGGCAAAAGCACTATAGCACCGCTGCCATACAAAGAACACATTAAACCCCTGTAGAGTTCTTTAAATTTTCTTAGGTTAGTTGGAGAAAAAGGATTCAAAACCAACATTAAAAATCTGTGTATTTCCTGAAGATAACGTGGTTCTCAGCCTTATAAGGAAATATTCCAGGGTCCCCACATGAGACTTTTTGACCTCAGAAAAGCACAAAAGGAATTCAAAACAGTGTTTGCCATTGTAGTAAATTCCCATTCATAGCAGAGTGGAGTGATATATCTAAAATCTAAGGAGGAGAATGGGGTTCCTCTTATGGTTCTACATAGCACCATTTGACAAAGGTGCTGTATAGCACCTTTAAAGATAGATGCTATATAGTAGCTACTTAAAGGGTCATATGACCTTGATAAAAAGAAAATTATTTTGTGTATTTGGTGTAATGCAATGTGTTTATGTAGTTTAAGGTTCAAAAACACATTATTTTCCACATAATGTACATTATTGTTGCTCCTCTATGCCCCGCCTTCTGAAATGCGTAGATTTTTACAAAACTCATCACTCTGAAAAGCGAGGTGTGCTCTGATTGGCCAGCTATACAGTGCGTTGTACACCCGGATCAGGAAACTTTCCTCCGTAAACTGAGCTGCACACACTCGAATATTTGCGATGAACTGTTCCGGAACAGTGTTGTAAATACAACTTAACCACTGATTTCTAGTCGTGTCCTCTTTTGGAAGGCAAAACAAAGTAGTTTGGCTTTTGCAACTAAACATACAGTATCTCCACGACATGGTGGTGGCAGCAACAGCCAGAATCAAAGTTACGCCTTCTTTCTTTGGGTGAACATTTGGGCGGTGTTATGCAAATCTTTCCACACCGTGACAGTTTTCTACTGTTTTTTTTTTTCCTTACAGTGTAGGAGTTTCCCAGGTGCACTCGAGCAGCAAAAGTCATGATGAATGTTGCATGCGCCTCTGTATTTACTTCAAACACACAAGACTTTTTTTGCTTTGTTAATCAAGGCCTATCTTCTTCATAGAATTTGACTGTTCCAATATCATACAAGGATTTTTTTTTTTTTTCAGTTTACAGAATTAATCAAATAATAGAAAGAGAACAATACAAATGGAAAGAATCTACTGCTGGATCCATTTCTGGCTGAGAGAGTCCAAACACAAAGGTTAACTCAGTGACCAGCTCCTCAATATGATTAGTTTAGTGACCAACAGATTTTTATTATTTTAGTAATAGAAAAACACATGAAGTACCAAGGACTTCAGTGAATTTCATTTCTCCTCAGGGGAAAAGAAGCAAATGATTCAGCAGCCAGTATTTGACATCTTTGACTATACCTAAAGCTATTTCCCGCCAGTAAGTCTCATATCTTCACTTCCCCATGTCTCTCTCTATCTCTTACTTAAAAACACACATGCACCTACTGTCTGCAGACAGCAAATAGAGAGAGACAGAGCTGATGGTAGAGAGAAGGAAGGATAGGGAGAGGGTGCTTCAGGTGATTTCCTGTATGTTAAGTCTACCTGCTAAGAGAGTGGTTCTGCTGGGTTAGTCTATACAGATTTGCCATCTGCTAAATTATAATTTATTCTGCTCCTCTTTTACGGCTCTAATGTTATTTTCCTTAATCCTTTTTCTCACATTTAATGTTCCTACTACCCCTCACCTCGCAATATTTGCCTCTGCTTTTTCAATTACCAAGCCTTTCTGGGGGTTTTTTCTTCATCTTTTTTGTCTTTTTTTTCCAAATCATTCTTGTTCCTTTTTTACATTTTGTCCTCCAACAATCTATCAGAGTTTTATCAGTTACTTTTCATAATTAAGCCCAGATTCCTTTGTGAATATGAATGAAAAAATACCTTTTATGAATTTATGAAATTAATTCAGACTGGTTTATACCTAAGTAGTAAAACAAAACTAGCAAGAGTCTAATATAATGAAAATCAAGATGCACATCTCCAATATCCTTAAGAATAAGATCATGCATGGTCCCACAGCTTTAAACTTTGGAATTGATTTGCAGCCCTGAAAACAGACTTTAGTAAAACTCCTCCAAAATGAGACTCATTGATTCTTCCACTTTCAGTATCACCACTAGTGCAAGTCTGTGAAATTAAGACAATGCTAATTACTTTTACAGACACACAAGACATACAACTGATGATGATGTTTTATTTATTGAGGTTGACTGGTGCACTGCCTCATCAGCTTTGAAATCTCTTTTCTAATTTTTTGATTGCACATTACAACAGTCACCACATAGGACACAGCATGCATTGGTCTTAGATTGAGATGATATTAGTCAGTCCCTGAGTTGAGAGCATGAGTTAAAATGCATGAATAGCTTGATTTTCCCTTGAATCCCTGCCACAGATTCATTAAAAAAAGACGCTGAATGAAAAGGCCACTCTGTTGGTCTCCAGCATTCCCCTTGTTACGGCCATTTAAATTAGCTCTTTTCAAGTGAAAGTTTTTAATTGCTATGCTTATTTGAGGTATTATGCAGAAAACAAAGTATGTGAAAAAGCAACCCAAGTGATATCAATTATTTTCAACATGTTTTGATATAAAAGTTTGCATATTAGCAAAGCTGTTTCTCATAGTTTTAGTATAATGTTTTCCAGTATTTAGTCATTGTTGTGTTCTTCAAATACACAATATTGGCTGGACCAAATTGTTTGGGAGAAGAGAATAGTGAAGATGATGGTACATGACCCCCTCTAGATCTTAAATTGAAAGTTAACTCAAGAATGAACATTCTGCCATCATTTACAAACCCAACCTTCATTTGTGTTTTGCCAAATAAAGAAGTGCAAAGAAGTTTAATGGCATTAGGGTGAGTAAATGTTTTTTAAGTGAACTTTAATTCTATTTTCCCTTAAACTAAAAGTTCTGTCTGTGTTACAATACTTTAAACTGTCCCTTATTCTGGTTTGTGTTCACCACAATGCCCACAATGTTATAGCCGCAGTCGCACTTTTAAGTGAGGTACACATTTGGAGGCTAGTGCCTCTGCACTTTATTTTGAACATAAATGATCGTGTGGTGATCTATGGCATGTGAAATTATTCAGTAAGCTTACAGGATATTACATGCTACCAAACTGTTATCACAAATGCCAAAGCACTAGTTACAGTATTTCACTTACTTTTTGAAAACATGCCTTAAATTGATTATAAATGAACCAGCAATAGTTTGTTCCACTGACCAGGTAAAAATCACATATGGCATCAAACTAGGATGCAATGATACCTTTTTTGTGTTACATTTATAACAAACATAATTTGTTATTGGATTTTCGACTGTCTTGTGTCAACGCGTTGAGGAAATCGTTTCCTGTCTTTTCTGAGTTATGAGAATCTATGCTAGTTTTTTTGCTTCGGGCACACATTGTACGAATTTGGAATTTGGTCACGATGTGATAGGCTAAAACCTGTAGTCTTTGAGCGTTGTTTTTACATGTTCACCGACATATGACTCGTGGCCACTAAGAGTTTATAATTTCCAGTTTAATGCGCGCGCTTAGGGAAAAAAACAGCTGTAACTGAAATAGGTTTCAGATTGAACTAATTAAATATTAATGTAGATCATTGTGTGCAACGGAGCGTTTACGTGATCTGCCTCCATGCCACTGAAATACAACATTAACTTTTGACAGGTGTAAGACAGGTAACACGTTTGAGCTTATCATCATGCTCTTGATCTGAAATTGACAATAGTTGTACAATTTAGCGATATTTTCAGCATTTTAGGAGTCTCGTACTTCCAACAGCTCCACGTCTTTAATAGACAGAATGTGTGATTCTTGCGGCTAGAATTCTTCACAGTAAGGTATTCACGCAACACCCCTTCGCCACACATTGGTTCAATCCACATGCGGTGTTGCAGTCTTGACTCAAGCGTAGTGTGTGTTTTAGATGAAGAAGGTTTCTGGTGTAGAACAGTTTCGCTCGACTATAAAAGCGAAGAAATCCTGCACTTTTGCAGAATCTTGGTATCGCTGTTGTGATTAAGGGTGAGTATTAAGAGCTGCAGTAGACATCTGCTGTGTGCAAAGTGTAGATAACGCTATGTTAAGTGTGCTGCATTGGCGACGTTTACCGAGATACATGCGGACTGTAATGTTGTTCATGTCCATTTCAAAATAAGTGATTATTGGTGTCCTGTCCTATAGAATGTAGAGCTCTGAGAAAATATTTGGGTGCTCATGAAGTGAAGAGACGTTTTTAATTGAGCACCTTTAAAGCTTTTGGGATTGAAATGTCATGATTAAAAGGCAGATATCAAGAGAGAAAAAAAGGAAGGAGACCTTTTCTGACCCAGTGTATGCGAAAACATTTGATTGCGCCCGTGTCCTGAAGCCAGAAGTAAACACTAGTTATTTTACGCTTTGATCTCTAAAATGTGTTGATTTGAACTTGGCAGGTTTAAAGTAGGTTGTTGCTGAAGTGAGATGTTTTCAGCACACGACTGAACGGGAGCTTTCAGGGGATTTTTGGTGAGAGTCGCGCGCATTTTCTTAGAAATAAGCGATTGTTGTTTCAGCACCTCATTTGAGCGAAGTTTGCACTCATGCTGGGTCACTGATCTACATTTGTGCACAGTATAAATATAATTTCTCTGCCACAAAGAACGTAAAATAGCAAGAGTAATTGTTATTTCGTTAACAGTCGGTCCGACCATGTTTTTTAAACAGAAAATGTCACTAACTTAACGCAAAGGGAATAATGTGACCATAATGAGCGAGTAATGAGGTCTGATTTTTAATATGTGGCGCATTTGAGGCATCTCTAGCTGAACTATTGTTCGTTCTAAACAGCTCGCTTCAGAGTAAATCCATTCAATCTCTCTCTCTCTCTCTCTCTCTCTAACATTCAAGTAGGTTTATTTTCAAGGTAAAACCACCCTCTCTGTTTGTATGCAGTAACCTCCTATCATTAGAACAAGTACAATTGGAAATATAATATTATCAGTGTGTATTAATTGTGGACTGTTATTACTGATAACTATTTTGACAAACAAAAGCACTATCCCATTACACAGTAGATCAGTGGCTGTTAATAATTGCCCTCATTAAGCAATTTTGGTTTATCTAGATAGCACAGACCAATCATATACTGCATTTGCATAATTTAATAGTTAAAAAAGGAATCGGGCAATTTATTCTCATTTGGTTATATTGTATTGTGTCTGTATTGTATTTGTTTAACTTTGTATTTGTACAGCTTGCTTGAGAGCACAATATTGACAGCGCTGGATTGTGTTCTCTGTAACTATTCCGTTCCTGAGTCACCTTAATTGGAAATGAACCTGTGAACCCTTAACCATTTATCTGCAGCCACTGTGGGAACTATGGGAATCTCGTCTTTGTAATCAGGTTGAAAAGCTAAATGTTGTTGTTAAATAAGGGTTAAACATTTAAGCACTTTATTAAAGTTTATGCATGTTAAATGCTTGAGTTTAAATATTGATCTTGAGTAACAGAATTGAACAATCTATTAAAGAGTTCTAAGACAATGTCTTATGTATAAAAGAGGATTTCAAAGTATACTGGTATACATATTCTCTTTTCTCTTCTGTCTCTTTCTATTAGGGATAATTCACTCAAATATGAATATTCTGTCATCTTTTCTGTTATACAGAACACTAAAGGGCATACAGCTTCAGAACAAAATGATGGTGAGTAAATGATGACAGAATTTTTGAGTGGACTATCCCTTTAATTTCTTACTGTCCTATTTCTGTCTCTGTCATGTGGCATGCTAAGTAAATAACGGACAGAATTTTTTTATCCTCTGAAAAAAAAAAACTTATATATGTGTATATATATATATATATATATATATATATATATATATATATATATATATATAGCAAGAAATAAACTTATTTCATCTCACTCTTGTGGGAATCTTGTGGAAATGGCAATAAATGGCAGGTGTCTTTATCTCAGATTGTGCGTCCAGTACCCTGATTGATTTGCTGAGGGGAAACTGTCAGGAATGATTAGTTGAACACTGCCAAGACAATATGCTGAGGGCTTTTCTTGCTGCTGAGTATGTGTTTAGGTATATGTTTGTCCAAATTCATGGCTTTGGGCACAGGCTGATATAGGAGATGGAAGGTGAAGGAGAGCAGGGAAAGATTTAAAGATGATGTGAAGAGATGCAGATAGAGTAGGAAGATGAAAGTGGATGAAATGATGGGTAAAAAGGAAGAGTATTTTCAAAAATAAGGGTAGGCTATTTTAGCAAACCACAGACAGATGTTTTTTGATGTATGTCTAAGATCTTTTCCATAAATGTAATTTTCTCCTTAGAGTGACTTTGTCATACCAATAGAGTAAACAGAGCTCAGTAGCACTGAGAGAAAATGAGCGGGAATCTGTAATCAGTGTTCCTCTGTGCTTGTGTGTGGTAATGAGCCTGTCGAGTGTGGACATTGTGTTTCCTCTCTGTTCCTCCTGACAGGACAGACTGCAGACTTACTGATGAGCATGCTGGGTAATGATATGCACTATCAGAGGTACGTTAATCAACACAAAATGTTTGTTGACACCTCAGTACCCTTCTGTCGGCAATTCTATTTTTTTTATTTTTTTTTATGCTTTGTCACTTTTCAGCCAAAAGAATAAAAGTGTTTTTTTTATTTTATTTTATTTATTTTTTTTTTGTGTTAGTTTAGTTCTTTTCAAACAGAGGGCAAACACACAGCAATCAACAGGGCAGAAAACTCAAGCCTCTCATTGTTGTCATCACTGATATGATAGCTTGTAATATTCCCTTCGCTGTTGTGCTGCTGACCGGTATTTGATATTTTGATGATTCCATCACTAAGCTCTCTTGACAAGCTTGCAGTCCTTAGTACCCCTAATCGAGTTTTGAAGGCCAACAGAGGTACAATTCTGACAAGCATAAACACAACTAATGAAAATCGAAGCCTTTTGGCTCTATAATAATGTCTATCTCTATGACAGCCTCTAGTACAGCTACTTTTCAGTGTGGATGGCTGTGCTTTTGGGATAAAGATGCTTCTTCCTATGGGATAGATCTTTAGCAGCTGACATTATTGCAAGAAGGTCAATAGGAAGACAGGCAGTCAAGTGAAGTCTCCTGTGTAACTTCATTGCTACGAATAATTGAACCGAATCTGTTTCACAAGCACTTAGAGCAAATTACATCCAACCCAATGGAGGATTTAAAACCTCAAGGACTCCATGGAACGAATGACAGACAAATAAATAATAAAAGAGCCAATTTATTATTAAGCAGAGTCAAAATAATAAAGAATGAGCTTTAAATTTGATTTAAATTAGATGTGAGCAGCTAAAATAAGAACAAGTTATATCATGAAAAGTCAGGATATCTGATCACAAGCCATGACTAAGAGAAACAACTGCACAGTGGAGTGGAATGGAATGGGATAATTATTCATCAGCCCAAATGTTTTGCATTATTATTCATTCTTGCGGTTTTATCCAATTAATACAGCACAATGGAACATCAGAACAGATGAATTTGCAATTATGGAGGAGAAATTCAGGGGATTGCAAAGTTAGAAAAAGCTTTAAGTATGCACTCTTCGTGGCCAGAATGAGACCCTTCAAGGTGTGCACATCCTCAGCTATGATGTGTTTACAATGTCCTGGCACAAACACATGAGATGTGTATATATAGAAAAAGAAAAAAGCCACATAGCCTAGGACTGTTTTCTATTTGGTGGTGGCTGAATAAGGTGATTTTGAAATGTATTTATGCCCTTTTTTCTTGTGTTATAGGATGGAGGATGTCTTCTCACACCTTCAGATGTGTGTCCTGGGAACCCCTACATTTCTGAAGGCTATAAACGCATGTTTATCAATGTGTGCAATAATAATGCCATAAATGGTATGGCAGCATTTTAAAACGCCTACCTTTCCAGCGACCAGCATACAGAACTGTGAGCTAAAGGACAATAAGCTCACAAGTTGTAGTGCCAAGAACACATGACGCCTACTCAGAAAATGAACTTTTGCAATTATTTTCAAATGAATGAACTTTAAAATATCTAATAAGAAAACCATGACTGACCTGAAGAAACAGTAAAAAAATGTATCCACTCTGGCAGTGACATTTATTTTCCCCTTGTCCTCTAATGAGAGCCAGCTATCTATTTGCATACCGTCACATGCTGCCATGACTCAACCCAATGTTACAGCTAATATCTCTCTGGGATATGAATCGGGTAATCTGTACCGTCCATTTTCTGTGTTCAGTGTTCTCACGCTCACTTTGCTGGCCATGCTAGTGGTGGCCACCTTTGTATGGAACCTTCTGGTTTTGGTGACCATCCTGAGGGTGCGCACCTTCCATCGTGTTCCCCACAACCTGGTTGCCTCCATGGCCATCTCGGATGTGATGGTAGCAGGACTGGTAATGCCCCTCAGTCTGGTTAGGGAGCTCTACGGTCGGCGTTGGATTCTGGGTCGGGCCCTATGTCAGGTCTGGATCTCCTGCGATGTGCTCTGCTGCACAGCCAGTATCTGGAATGTGACGGCCATTGCCCTAGATCGCTACTGGTCCATCACTCGCCACCTGGAGTACACGCTGAAGACACGCAAACGAATCTCCAATGCGATGATTGGCCTCACGTGGCTGCTCTCCTCTGTTATTTCACTTTCGCCACTCTTCGGTTGGGGTGAGATCTATTCGGAAGACACCCTGGCTTGTCAAGTAAGCCAGGAGCCCTCTTACACAGTCTTCTCCACCTTTGGAGCCTTTTACCTGCCCCTCTGCGTGGTGCTCTTTGTCTACTGGAAGATTTACAAGGCCGCCAAGTTCCGTATTGGCTCTCGTAAGACCAACACCATCACACCCATGGCTGAGATCATAGAGGTAAAAAAACAAAAAACAGAAGATTATATAAGGCTATATATACAGTGGCAAGAATAAGTTTGTGAACCCCATTTGTGCATTTACTGCTCATAAACTATGGGCATGTTTATAGTATATATATATATATATATATATATATATATACTACAATCTGACTAAACTAATAACACACAAATAATTGATTTTCTTCCCACATTTTTATTGAATGCAATTAATTAATTGAATGTATTTATTCACAGTGCAGGGTGTAGAAAGTAAGTGAAACCTTGAATTTAGTAACTTTTAGATTCTAATTTAGCAGCACATCCTCCACCAAACATTTTTTTTTTGTAGCTGCTTATAGGACTTTTGACCAGTTTTGACTTTTTTTCAGCCATTCTGTAGTTGATATTACTTGTGTGACATGTCATGGGCTTGTAGCCTCTCTGAAACTTGAAGTCATTAGTTGCTGTGCCATCATTCTTCTGTAAATTGTCATGATACACTTTATAATTCATTGTTCATTTAATGATCGCAAAGTGGGGCAACAAAGCAGCATTAAACCATGATGCTCCTTTCACCACGCTTTACTTGAGATGAGGTTTGGAGCTCTTTCTACTCTAAACAAAATATTGTGTATTTTGCCTCAACTGTTCACAGAACATTTTCCCAGAAACATTGTGGAACAAACAAGTTGTCTTGGGTAAACATAAAATCAACCTTTCAAATACCCCCTCCCATAGAGAGATTCAAAACACACAAAATTCTAAAAATTTATAAAAAAACTCACACTTTTCAAAACTCTTCCCCCTCTTTTCATCATCCTAATAATGTGTTTTGAAGCTATTAGGATAAAGGCACGGTTCACACTATAAGAAAGATAAGAACATATTTGTAAGTGACCAGGTTTGTGTGCCTTTATTCAAAGGGCTGGGCACCTTTGTGATCCTTACTTCCAATCTCATCTCCTTAACTGACTCCATGTAGCTTTTGGAGAAGCCGCAACAGTTTTTCATTTACTTTTTGCAGCCTGCCCTGTCAGTGATCTCACAATATATTCAGTAAAAAAGTACAACTTTACCAAGAAAGTGGCAAGATGAAAACCACTATTTTCTGTTTCAAACTTTCACATAGCATCTTTAGGTTATAATAACATTAAAAATTCAAATCCAGATTATGATTTTCAAAAATGTATTTTCAAATTTTATTATTTTTTCCCAAAATGCAATATTTAATAATATATATATATATATATATCTCAAAATGCAATAAATCAATTGAATCAATATGAAAGTTATTTTTCATATTGAAACTGATGAAAATAGTAAGTTGATCCACATATGACAGCCTCTGAACTTGGCCAATACTAATCTTGTATACAGGCACTGGACTAAAAATACATTCATCAGTCATCGCTCCCAAAATTATTTCAACGGGTCATCTCATTAATGCTATAAATTAATTACAGCAATAAAATAAAATTTCATCATGAACAAGAACATGAACAACAATATCACATTAGACCACAGAGATTCCAAAATGACATTTCCCTTACATTCAACTTCCAAAAGTGCATTCATCTTTGCCATGTTACATTTATTTAATTGACTAGTGCTATGTGCTGTATTAACAAAAACATAAAGGGCATTAATAAAAACACTAACACTGACAAGCTACGCAATATCGCGTTCATAATCAAATGCGATTCATCTAATGAATGCGATGTTGCTAGGGTGGCCATTTCCATAACACCAAAAAGGAGGACACTTTGTGGCATTTAGTGAGGCAAGAATAATTGCATAGGACTCTGGTGTACTCGCAACTACAATGTACTCATAATACAATTTTGTCCATTATATCGATGGTATCATGATACAGTGATTGTAAAAAAAGCCTACTCTATTTATTGCAGGACAATTTGATGTAGTCCTATGTGTAACAGAAGAGGCAAAAAAGTGTTTGTTCACAGTATTTGTATTTATTCAAGACATTGTGATGTCTGTTTCAAAAAAGTCTTACAAAGTGCACAGTGCCTGAAAACATAACATTTCTGGACTTCTGGAAATAAAATAAATAAAATAATCTGGCAGACTGGCACAGTGCCAGAAAACATAACATTTCTGGACTTCTGGAAATAACAGAAATACATAAACAAATAATGAATGCGAAAAATAAATAAATACACATTTCAGTTCTTAAAGAAGTTCACCCTCTGCAGCAGCTCAGGCGTCAACAGCACCTCTAGGGTCCTCATGGCCACCAAGGCAAGCCCCCATTGCCCCTGGGCTTGTTCATCTCCTGCGGTACACATAAAAACATAGCAAACATAGCGTTATCAGCCTTCAAAAATCTGTATTGTTTTAAACCCAATACATATTCATATTTCATATAGCCCATTCATAAAATCAAAATGATGCATTAGAGATCAATTTGGCTTAAGAGCTTCCTACAGGAAATGAGTGTAGCCTATATATATTTGCTTCATTAAATACAATACACAGTAAACTAACTGCATCAGATTTGTGAACACACATAAGACTACATAGAACACACAAGACTAGTGTACTCACCAAATAGTTGATTGTCTGTCTGCAATACTTCTGCCCTTTCCTGGCTGCATCCAATAGTTTTTTTGTTTCCAAGGAATCTCTTGTACACATCTGTACAGGGAAAAGTGAAATTCACACAAACTTGGAGCTCAGCCTTGATGCTGTCCACATCCAGACGATTCCTCTCGTTTCTCCATGCAGATGTCAATATTGAAAAAACTTGTTCTGTGTGTGCATTGCTGCATGGGATGGAGAAAATACAGGCGCTGATCTTACTGAGATTCATAAGTGGTACATCTGCTTTACATCGTGCAACCAAAGTACAAAGTAGATAAGGAAAACTAGGATGCCGGGTGTATTCAAAGCGCCGCCATTACTGTCTACAGTGCGTGGAATGGTGTGCTGTGATTGGTTGTTATTGTTAACAGTGCGTGGAATAGTGCGATGTGTTACGGCCAGCTCGTTTCGACCGTACATAACGTATACAAGTACACTGAAGAAATGACTTGCAAGATTTTATTAGTCTTCAAAAACACAAATAACTTAATATAACGAAGTCTAGGGATCAAAATCAAAAAAGGGAATAAATCATAATCCTTATGGGGAGCAGAAAAGACTCCAATGTACTATAAACAAAAAAATTAAGTGGAAAACAAGTGACTTCTCCAGAGGGTGTCGATCCCCTGGACGAAGTGAAGAGGAGTGATTGAGTCCAAGGTTTTATCCTCTCCATAATTAAGTGGCGATCAGGTAACAGGGGTGTGCAATCTCCCAAGCTCTCCTGGAAGATCACCGCCACCAGCAGGCGAGCAAGTAGAACCCAGGGTCGTAACAGATGTGATTGGTTGAGACTGGCGTTTGTCGCAGTTTGGAAAAAAGGGAGAAAACGACCTAATAACTCGGCGAATATCACATTTTGCGTAAAATTTAAAATGGACTTTTCAATACAGACCAGATACAATACTGATTTTGGCGGAAACTAATTTTTTTTTTTTTAAATGGCGTTTATCTCGTATTGGAACTCTTCATATGTATATTTAACAACTTGGTTGAGTAAATAATTCAATGAGTCAATCATTGAAGACTGTTTGCATACACTCTAGTAGATAGTTTGTGACAATTAATTATTTAATCGCTTATATATTTTTGTATTTGAGACTATTAAATAGGATCATATAAGTTTAAGAGATTTGATTTCATTTATTTGTTCATATAGACAGTATTCGAGTTGCTCCTGTAAGCTGTCATATGGAAAAGACAATTCGCACTGGATTGTCAAACCCAAAAACCCACTGTGCGTACAAGCCATTGAGAGTTAGTGAGGTGCCAGAGAAAACAAAAATGAAGAAGACTAAAAGACAGAGAGAATAGAAATGTTTGGGTGCAGTGCAGAGATGAAGATCTATCGTAGCAGAGCTATTTTCTCTGAAGGTAGGCTCAACCCACAGGAGCTGACACCTGCCCCACATTGACACACAGTTCCCTCCCAACACGCACATGCACAGAGTGAGAGAAAAGGGTATAATTAGAAGCAGCTTCTCACTGCTTCCTCACACATAACAATCATTTGTAAATATGCATTTCTGTATTAATTTTTTAGATTTCCAGATAATGGTCATGATCTAATCTTAATTAATTGGCTCTACAACTAATTTTCAACATATAATTACTTTTCAGTGGTTAACTTCACATCAAATAACACCACATGACTATATAATTTCTCCAATAAAACAATATCCTATCATAAATTTGGCATTATCATTAAATTCTCCATATATACATTTTATGTCAATCAGTAAAAAAAAATCTGTAAAAATCGAGACTGGATGGATGCTCAGTGTCCACCATTTTTTCCTCATGGGGACAATCTTAAACAACAGTGTTAATGTAGACACACAATTAAAACTTAATTCCATTAATTTGATTCCTCCTCTGTCTCTCTTATTTACATTCTATTCTCTTCCTTTCTTCTCTGCATGTCTCACCTTGTTATGTCTTTTCTTTTGTCTGCTTAAATTATCTACCCTATGTCAACTTAGTGATGAATAAAAAAAGTCATGGAGTTTGCATTTGATAGTAAAGGCAAACTCCTTAATTCAACCTATACTATATTTTCAAACAATATAGACATATGTATATATTTTAATTTATGTTATCATTTGATATAGAAATATATAGAATTTTTAATGTTTGAATCTCTTATGCTCACCAAGGTTCACCTTGCTAAATGAAAGTATTAATTTCTAATTATAAAAAAAAGTACAACAGAACACCTACAAAAGCAGTTAATATGCATTGAACATTCTCTACATACATTCAATGCAGAGAATTTGGTGAGAGAATGTGGCATCCTTGGAATGAGATAAAAACTGTCACTCCTCCTCAGAAGAAAAAATATTTTAGATTTTTAATACAGTTAATTTTAATACAGATTTTTTTCCTCAACCTCTCCACCATCTCTTTTATGTCTTGTTCTACCTTTTGTGTGCATACAAGCATACTCACACTCCCTCTTTTTATCTTTGTTTTCACACAAAATACTTAAGTCCATTATTCTCACTAACGTACACTGATCCAAAAATCAGTTAATTGCCTGGTTGCCTCCTTTATCTGTCAAAACGCACAAACAAACACACATTCACACAGTAATTGTGCTTTGTTCTGCCACAGTACTCTGTGCACTCAACTACAGCCTTTCAAACAAATAGCTACTAAAGCAAATTTAAATACTATTTAAAAAAAAAAAAAAAAACGGTGCAATACACAAACAGCGTTCATATACTGTAGTCAAATCACCTTCATTTATATAGCACTTTATACAATACAGACTGTGTCTAAGCAGCTTTACAGTGTTAAACGGGAAAAAAACATGCTGATAATGCAAGAGGACAATATAAAACAGTCAGTTTATCAGTTAAAGTCAGTTCATTGTTGATTTAATGATGTCAACATCCAGTTCAGTTCAGTTCTCTTCCAATAGTATCTGTGCAGTCAAGTCAACAAAATTGCCAGAAATTGTGTCCCCAACTAAGCAAGCCAAAGGTGACAGTGGCAATGAACCAAAAACTACATTGGTGACAGAAATGGAGAAAAAAAAACTTGGGACAAACCAGGCTCAGTCAGGGGGCCAGTTCTCCTCTGGCCAGAGGAAACCAGCATGGTGTGGTTTAATTGCAGGCTGCAATGCAAGTCAGATTGAGCAGAGGATACGTCTGGTTCTTGAGGTCTTGTGCTGATGGCCGACGAGGTCTTTACAGGGGATCTGTCTTTAGGGTTTGTCTAGTTGACATAGTCTCCGCTGACAGGGCTGTAGAGTTCCTAGGTGCTGATCCACCATCTGGACTGGATGCAGACTGGATCAACTCGAAATAAGAAACCATCTGATCTGAATACGGACTGGATCTGGTGGCTACGGTGACCTTGGAATAATAATAAAACAGACTAATATTAGCATAGATGCCATTCTTCTTACGATGTAAGAAGTACATCGGGGGTTATGGGAAGTGTTCCTGGTTCTGGTTGACCTAATTAATGCAGCCTAACAATCTTTTAATGCATTTGAATTATAGAAAAATGATTGTGTGTTATGTGTATGCGAGGTTAAAGAGATGGATCTTTAGTCTAGATTTAAACTGACAAAGTGTGTCTGCCTCCCGAACAGTGTTAGGTAAATTTTTCCAGAGTTTGGGTGCTAAACAGGAAAAGGATCTGCTGCCCGCAGTTGATTTAGATATGCTAGGTATTGACAAATGGCCAGAGTTTTGAGATCACAGCAGACATGAAGGACTATAATGCGATAAGAGCTTGTTCAAGTACTGAGGAGCAAACCATTCAGGGCTTTATAAGTAATTATCAAGATTTTAAAATATAAACAATGTTTAATAAGGAGCCAGTGCAGTGTTGACAGAACTGGACTAATATGGCTGTACTTCCTGGTTCTAGTAAGAACTCTAGCTGCTGCATTTTCGACAAGCTAGAGTTTGTTTATTAAGTGCACAGAGCAACCACCTAATAAAGCATTACAATAATCTAACCTTGAGGTCACAAATGCATTAATTAACTTCTGCATTTGACATTGAGAGCATAGGTCGTAATTTAGATCTATGTTTAAGATGGAAAAATGTGGTTTTACAAATGCTAGAAACATGACTTTAAAAGGAAATTCCACATTTTCAAAAGAATGTTGTGGTCAATAGTGTTGAACGTAGCGTTAAGATCCAGTAGAACTAATAGAGAAATACAAAAAAGCTATCGGATGAAAAGAGCAGGTCATTTGTAACTCTGATGAGAGCAGTCTCTGTACTATGATATGGTCTAAATCCTGACTGAAAATACTCACAGATACATTTTTTCTCTAAGAAACAACACCAGAAAAGGGAGATTTGAGATCAGTCTGTAATTAACTAATTCTCCAGGATCAAGTTTTTTTAATGAGAGCTTTAATTAAGCTTAATAACAGCCAGTTTGAAGGTTTTAGGAACATATCCTAATGACAATAATAAATTAATAATATTCAGAAGAGGACCTATGACTTCTGGAAGCACCTCTTTCAGTAGATTAGATGGTATAGGGTTTAACATACCTGTTGTTGGTCTAGATCATTTAACAATTTTATACAATTCTTCATCTCCTATAGCAGAGAATGAGTGGAATTGTTCCTCGGGGGTCCTATAGTGCACTGTCTGATGCAATACAATAGCTGACGGCTGCATGGTTATAATTTTGTCTGTAATAGTATTGATCTTGGAAGTAAAGAAGTTCATAAATTCATTACTGCTGCGCTGTTGGGAAATGTCTGTGCCTGTTGATGCTTTATTTTTTGTTAAGTTAGCCACTGTATTGAAAAAATACCTGGGGTTGTGTTTGTTTCTTCTAAAAGAGATGAAAAGTAAGCAGATCTAGCAGTTTTTAAGGCTTTTCTGTCTGTAGAAGTACTTTCCCTCCATGCAATACGAAATACCTCTAGTTTTGTTTTCTTCCAGCTGTGCTTCATCTTCCGGGCTGCTTTCTTTAGGGTGTGAATGTGCTTGTTATACCATAGTGTCTGACTTTTCTTTAATCTTCTGTAAGTGTAAAGGAGCGAGCGTGTCTAAAGTGATAGAAAAAAGAGAGTCTGTTTAAGAGAGAGTAGTTTCTATTACACCAACAAGTTTTTCTGAGCTATTGGATATGCTGAGGAATTGAGACAAATCGGGAAGATTATTTACAAATCAATCTTTTGTTGTAGAAGTGATGGTTCTATCATATTTGTAACAAGGAGTTGAATTTGCAGCTTTAGCTATATGGAGTATACACAAGACTATATAATGATCTGAGATATCATTGCTCTGCTGCAGAATTTCATCACCATCAACATCAATGCCATGTGATAGCATTAAATCTAAAGTATGATTTCTACAATGAGTAGGTCCTGTTACGTGTTGTCTAACCCCAGTAGAGTTTAGAATGTCTGTTAATGCTGATTTCAATGCATCTTTTTCATTATCAATATGGATATAAAAATTGCCAACAATTAAGATTTTATCTGCAGCTAGCACTAACTCAAATCAGCAAATTCTTTGATAAAGTCTGTATGACGCCATGGTGGACTGTATACAGTACACCATAAAAACAAAAAAATTAAACAATCACAAACACTAAATAAGATAAATGTTATATAATAAAGCACCATTACTTCAAACAAATTACACTTGAAACCAGACCTCTGAGAAATACTGAAAATATTTCTATAAATTTTAGCAACATCTCCCCCTTTATTTTTTGAATGCAGTTCATGTTTATATCAGTAATCTTGGGGGGTAGACTCATTTAAAGTAATGTAATCATCTGGTTTTAGGCAGGTTTCTGTCAAACAGAGCATAATCTAGGTTATGATCTGTGATCATATTTAGAAAAAAACGCTTTTGTAGAAAGGGATCTAATATTCATTAAGCCAAGCTTTATCATTTGTTTATCTGTATTATATCTGTTTTTCAATTGTTGAACATCAATTAAATATTTACCCTTAAGTTTGTTTGTATGTTTTTTGTGTTTGCTAGTTTGGTATGATATCTAGGTGAAGGAGTCTTATGTGCTGATAATTAACTAACTTCTGTGACATGAGGTGGCTAGCAGATGGTCGGTTTAGCCAGTCTGTCTGCTTCCTGACCTGGGCCACAGTTAGTCAAGTACAGTCTCTAAGACTATGTGCATTATTTCTTGAGAGAAGAGTGGCACCACCCCTGGAGGGATGAAAACCATCTTTTTTCAGCAGGTCAGGTCTGCCCCAAAAACTCATCCATTTGTCTATGAACAATATAACAATATAGTATATATTGTTACATTGTAGTGTATGATTTTATGTCAAAGCAAATTTATCCAGGTTAAAAATATATTTTACACAACAGTTACTTCTGGTCCCCTAGTTTGATTGGATAAGCTGTGTTTTAGAGGCTTAAAACAGCACTGCAATGTTTGACTGTTTATATCACTCTACTTCTCTGTTTGCCCCGTTCTAGACTATAGTATCTGAACTTTATGGAAATGGAGTAAAGTGGTGTGAGTTTAACATGCTTTTATTCTGTGCACTGCTTGGTAACACATAAAGCTTGATGCTTCTTTTGAATGAATGAATAAATGAATGAAGCATTTATATAGCGCTTTATTGTGTATTGCTGTACACCCAAAGCACTTTACAATCATGAGGGGGTCTCTCCTCAACCCCCACCAGTGTGCAGCATCCACATGGATGATGTGACGGCAGCCACAGTACAACGGCACCAGTGCACTCACCACACACCAGCTACAGGTGGAGAGGAGAGAGATAGAGACAATTCAGTGGAAGGGGGTTATTAGGAGGCCATGATTGACAAGGGCCAGTGGAGGCAATTTGGCCAGGACACTGGGGATACACCCCCACTCTTTACGAGAAGTGCCATGGAGTTTTTAATGACCACAGAGAGTCAGGACCTTGGTATAACACCTCATTCGAAGGATGGTGCTTTTTACAGAATAGAGTCTCCATCACTATACTGGGGTGTTTAGGACCCACAAAGACCACAGGGTGAGCAACCCCTGCTGGCTTCACTAAGACCTCTTCCAGCAGCAACCTAGTTTTCCCAGGAGGTCTCCCATCCAGGTACTGACCAGGCTCAACCATGCTTAGCTTCAGGCCGAGGGCTACAGGGTGATCTGGCTGTGGCTTTGAAACTTATTTATTTGGCATATATAAAAATCTGTGATATTGCTTAATAATACAATTTGGTGATTTGCCAATATAGAGACTCATCTATAATATTACTAAAGACAGTTTTCCAAAAGGGTGGCTGTGGGGCAATTAAGCCAAATACTTTGGGTAAAATGTATGTGTTTTAAACAATTCAGACCTCTTAGTTTGTCAAAGAGAACTTTTTGAGCAAATACAGGAAATATAATTCTGTCTTTATTTAGAAACTTCACACCTCTGCTTTCAAGGGAAATTATGTGAGATTTGTCGTATAACAACACGTGTTGCAGAAAATACGTCAGTTTCACAAAGCTCGGGAAATCTGCTTCATATTTTCATATTTTTCACATTAATGCTTGTATGTGGAATACTCTCAAATTGTTTTTCTGTTTACTGTAATTGGGTTTCTGCTCCAGAGGCTTCATGAGCAGCTGTAAACTGCATTAAATCTATGGTACCTATGGCATTGCAGTGGAAAAAAACATTGTCTCCTCGACATCATTTACCCTACTGTTTTTTGTGGGGCCAGCCAAAGCAGGTAGTAGGCGGGTATTATGCAAATGTGTAACATGTGTTGCGTTCACGCCATGTGGTAATTACCGTAATTTCTAGATGACAACACGTGACATCCTTCTCTGAGCTGTTCACATCCTCGGACTCAGAATTATGTGTTTCTATGGCAACACTATCAATGCCTAAATTAATCTGCAGTGATCACATGGCACAAGTCGGAGCTTTAATAAGAAATTCCCAGTTTACAAGTTGTAATTTCGAGTTCTACAAGGATGTGAATGCTTTTACAATTTGAAATCTTGCATTAAGGGCAATTATGACATGGCGAGAATGCTCCTATAGTGACGTAGCTAAGTCATACAAATAATGGCAGGACTACAAATAAAGCATTTCAGGCAAGTGTTTTCTGTCAGAAGGATTCACTCCCTTTGGCATGGACTCTGTGCATATTGTTTATATGCAAACAGCACAGCAGGTTTCCTTTAAAAATTAGTGTAGGCAAAGTGTAATGTCTAGACACAGATACAATGTGATTTTCTTTTTAATTAAATTTTGAATTATTTGATATGAATTAAACACTATTCTTTTTACTATGAAACTGTGCATAGTCCAAACCTGTCTGACACAGAAATGATCACAGAGACACAATTTTAACAAAATGTGTAGTTGCTGCTTTCTGCCCACCAAGCAACATAAGCACAAACAAAGTGGATAGGGTTGATATAGGTTTTAGGAAAGCCAAAAACGTTGCTTGCTATCAGGCAATGATGAACCATTTAAGTTTTTAAGATGAAAAATAAAATCTTTCATGAGCAAATTCTCTAGTGTAATTTCAAATAGTTGTGTACTTCATTAACACTACCAATACATTTCTTCATCATCCTATTTGTTTACTGCCAGGTTAAGGAGGCTGAACGACAACCACAGATGGCCTTCACAGTTCGTCACGCTACTGTATCGTTCCAGACGGATGGCGAGACGTGGCGAGAGCAGAAAGAGAGGAGAGCAGCTCTGATGGTGGGCATCCTGATAGGTGTGTTTGTTCTCTGTTGGATTCCCTTTTTTCTTGCTGAGCTCATCATTCCGCTCTGTTCATGCGACATACCTCCTGTCTGGAAAAGTGTCTTCCTCTGGTTGGGTTACTCAAACTCCTTCTTTAACCCGCTCATCTACACAGCCTTTAACAAGAACTACAACAACGCGTTTAGAAACCTTTTTTCCAGACAGCGATGAGGAACAGAAAGAAGAAAGACCAGAATGAAAACCTTTGGTTTTTATGAGTAGAAAGTGAGAAGAACATCAAGAGAAGCCTTCTTCTCAGTTCAGACACAGAAGAAAAAGCAATGCACTCACTCTATCCTTTGTTCCAGGAGGAAGGGGGATTTCCAACACACATCAAAAAACCTGCAGGTCTAGTGTTTAGATTTACACCTACTGTTGATAATATTTGTCTGTGTATGGCTTCTGCTGCTCTTCATGGTTTTGGGCACTATCTGTTAAGTTGGGCACTATATGTTGAATCAGCAGTGCTGATATAATGCAACTTTGCTAAACCATCCAAGTGTCCGCTTTAGCAAAATTCATTCGGACACAAAGCAAACTTTCTGTAGCTCTTGCCATTTCTGTGAACTCTTGAGAGAGAAACCATAGTTTCTTTCCACTGTTTTAATGGATGTGAAACATCAAAGCCATTTTTCTTTTAATTCTCAATGAAAACAGAAAGTAGGCATTTGTACACTTCATGAAAATCTGGCCTAATACATATCCTTTCCCTTCTTAAAAATATCCTGACTAAGGAGCAATTTGTATTTCCAAAACATTTCCTTTTATTACATTATTTTTTCCTTATGAAGAAAGTTTATGTGCAAAATATGAACTAAGACAAGACATGATTTCAGGTAGAGACATAGTATAATGAAGTGAAATGGAAATTTTGAACAGAATAGTTGTTATAAATGACCTCATAACAATGCCTTTGTTTCCAAGCATCACATCTCAGCATTTATGTACATTACCATGAATGGATTCAGCCTTTCTCTTTGTAAGCCACCATTGTAGCAGAGTAAACTGGAATATGGACATTACATGGAACGCAATGCAAACAAGCCTGCTTTTTTTTCTTTTTCTTTTTCTTTTTTTTTTTTTTTTGTGATTGGAGATGTGCTACAGTTGTTAAATAAAATTTTTGATCCGGCATTCAAGGTTATTGAAGATACAGAATACTTACTCTGTTCATTGGCTATCAATAATTGAAAGATCAGTGAATAAGACAATGTAAAAGGCTGAATGTCTCTCAACAGTTCTTTGTCTATATAAATGATGAAGACGTTCTGATTTTGTATTGCAATGTAGAGACTTGTCCACACACGTCCTTAGCCAAAAGAAATGGCTGCTTCTGTTAGTGAAATACCTTTCTAATACTAAAATGAATAAGATGGTCAGTGACAGCTTTGTTATGCCCGTAGCAGTTATCACAGTGCTTCCAGTGTATGTGCACAATAAGTTTGAAACATAATCTCTTTGAAATACTGTCCATGTATCAAGACTGTCCATCAATTTATCAGTTCATCCATTATCCACAGACTCAGCTGTAGGGCAGCATAAAATTTTACTTTGCATATGTGTCTATGAGAATAAAGTAATGTCTGTGGTGAGACTAGTACTCAAGCTTCCGAAAGGTTGAATAAGGTGAGCCAAATACTGAGAGACGAAAAAGGAAATGGAAAGGCAAAGAGTGGGAACATGAATATGTTCTTTCTTAATATAGGGCTTTTCACAAATACCCATTCTTACCCAATCTTGCTTTATTGTTTTCCATGTTTCACACTTATGAATGAATCACACTGTTCAGGTTTCACACTGTATGTTCATAAATGTGTCAATATTATTGTTTGGACAAACAGCACACAACCTGTGTTATTACAGCTTGTCTCGCTCTTGCTCTTCATCACTTTATATATTTCTGACTGTACCATTCAGTTAGTCCTGAGTAGGAGACCGGAATACTTACACGGATTAATTGCTCACCTAAAACTAGCACTGTGTGCAATGCATTTGTACAAACAGCGCAACAAAATAGATTACCTGCAGAAGTCGGTAACTTAGTTCATCTCTCAAAAGTAAATATTCATGTCAGTGAACTAATCAGTGCCATCAGAATGACAAGTTCTTCTTTCCAAACAAAAGCATTGTTCAGAATGCTTAGCCATATTTTCAGTATAACAGTGTAAGTATTTTGTTAAGGCTATATTTTTCTTGTATGGTATATATCAGATTCAACAGTGCAAACTACAAAGTTATATTACTATATGTGGGATACTGATCGCAAGAGACTGGACAGGGAAAAGACATGAGGAAAAAAAGCTTAAGCTTCACTAAAACTGTAAACGCAGCACTGTATGGGGGATTAAAGCACAGTTTTGTGTACCCCCTGAAGTCTCGGTCTGCTGGACCACAGATTCTCCTCCACATCTCAAGGGATTTCTTTCCTTCCAATGCAGCATAAAAATAAACCTTTGGAATGTCTTATTAGCCACATTCCCCTTCATAGATTCACCTGCAGAGCAGTTAATCAATTCAGGGCACATTTACAAGAAAGTCTAATAGAAATGAATAAAATATGTTTGACAGATTATGACAACTGGTTCAACCATTTTACATTTAATGACTTGTGCAATGAACTAATGCCTAGACTTTTTGGGGTGGTAAGAATATTACATACAGTAATATATTTTGAATAACACTTAAGCAAATGATTATGTAGGAAACAGTAGACTGATGAATAAATCAATTGCACGGATGTACCAAAGCAGTGGTAATTTGTTCAAACAAATGAGAAATTGCTGTTATGATGTGCAAGTGACTAGATGTGGAGGTTGAACAAGCAGTTTTAAGAATTTCCATTGTCATCTGAGAAAAGCAAAAGCGAACTGGGCAAAGTAAAATGACAACAACCTGGTATTAAATGCAGTGTGAAAAACTGAAGGATAATATTTAAAAAAATGTGCAGAACCATGGTCCATCACATTTAACCTACTGTGAAGACTGGTAAAACAATGCTCCTGTTTTCTTTCCTCTTATTAGAAATTCTTACCTGACCAAGGTCTTCTTTCTTAACACAAGCTGGAATGTTGTTTCATCACATCAGCTGTAATGTAAGTTGTGCACTTAAATGAAATATAAGTTTTTGTACTATATACGTATGATGTAGTTTATACTGTAATATTAGGTTGTTGTGTATGAACCACAATGTCAAGGTTATATGCTTTCAAAAGAAATTCATAACTAAGAAAATATCAGTAAAAAAAAAAAAAAAAAAAAAAACAACAACTGCTAATTGTCTGCCAGGACATTTTCTCTTTAAATGCTAAAACACAACACAATGCAATGCATTATTCAAAATATTCAAAACAGGTACACCTGTGAAAAATCAATATGGAAAATTCCTTCTTATTAAAGGGGTCATATGATGCAATTTAAATTTTTTATTTCTCTTTGGAGTGTTACAAGCTCTTGGTGCATAAAAGATCTGTAAAGTTGCAAAGATTAAAGTCTCAAATCCAAAAAGATTTTCTTTATAAAAGTTAAGAGTCAACCACACCCTCCTAAAACAGCTCGTTCTAACACACTCCCACATCTCTACGTCACTGTGTGGGAAGATTTGCATATCACCGCCCAAGCGTTCATGTTCACGTGACTTTTATTCTCGCTGTTGCCACCGCAGCCATGTAATGGAGACGCTGTGTCTTTTGTTGTGAAAGCAAAACTACTTAGTTTGGCCTTCCAAAAGAGGACACAACTACAAATCAGTGGTTTAACACTGTTCCAGAACAGTTCATCCCAAATATTCAGATGTGTGCAGTGCATTTTGAGAAAGATGAAGACTGTTTCCTGTGAGAGTAGCCTACAGTGCCGGTGTCTGTTTCTATAAAGTGGGACAGTCAGGCACTTCTGACTCACAGTCTGTAAGTACGTTTTCATATTTAAAGAATTTGCCACTGATCATTCAAACGCAAGTTTTTAGCAGTGTAGAGTAGCGCTTGTTGTTTGTCGTTTCTCTGATCATAAATGCAGACATGGTTTTATGTTTACATGGCACGATACCCAACGCATAAAAACACAGTATAAGTCATTATAATCAGTTATTATGTCCCCAATGGATGCAACAAATGCTTCGTTTGTGACGGGTTTTATTGTTTTTGTCTCATCACGCCAGGACACACAGCATCACAGTATAGTAAGGGGCATAACATTTCTGTCCCACGCTTGAGGAATTCAGCCAAGCACAACGCACTGGATAGCTGGCCATTCAGAGCACACCTCGCTTTTTAGAACGATGAGTTTTGTAAAAATCAATGCGTTTCAGAAAGGCAGGGAAGAGGGGAGCAACTATAATGTACATTATGTGAAAAAATAATTTGTTATTTAAACCTTAAACAGCATAAACACATTGCATTACACCAAATAATGTTCTTTTTAGCAACGTCATATGACCCCTTTAACACTGTGTCCTATTTTTACAGACTTTTCTTAGAATGTATATCTTTTTCCACAAGCCAAATATATTATTTTCTTTGACAGGAAAAGTATATGGAATATATGTTTTGTTTTTTTATACTGGAACAAATGTGTTTTGTTTAAAAAGATGAAAAAGAACAAAATAGTGCCTTGTGTAATGTTGTTTGCAGGCACATCACATAATGTTATTGTCTGTAGACTGGTGCAATGAAAAATGTGTTGTAAAGGCATGCTATTCACAGTGGAATGCATCAGAGGAAAAGGTGCTTTCAGGGTAAATTTGTTCAATCATCTGTGCTGTGCTCTTTATTGAGACATTCACTGAGAATGAGAAACATGTTTACTCTTCATTATTTTGCAGTTTAAAGGTGAGTAAAAGATCAAGTCTATGAAAATTACTTTTAAAATGCTTTTTAGAGAAGACAGACAGCTATGTTATTAGATACATATCCTCAGATTTAGAAAAACATATTAGAACCACACAGTTGATTAAAAGATAAAATCTCTAAACAATTTGTACATTTCATATTACAAGTTTGCGAGGATGAAATATGTGTTACTAGCATATTTGTCATGATCTCACTACCACCAGCCACCTCTGCACTTCATTTCCCATCATCCTTCCCGGCCCTCACCTGCACTCAGTCATTTTCCGAACCTGTCACTTCTCATCACCTCCATATAACCTGTCACACATACAATCCCATTGTCTGGTCTGTGACTACTCCTGTGATCTGCTCACCTCGTGGATTATTCCTCATCTCTGAAGTTCCAGTCTCCTCCTCCAATTTCCAGTTCCCATTGTTTTTGGCTATTAAGACCTACAAGAGGAATATTTTGATCCCTCCAGATTCCTCCTCCAGTCTCCGGTGTTCCCCTAGTGTTCTCATCACCCTGTAAGATAAGCCTGCCAGTTATTATCTTTCTGCTACCAAGATTCATAAGTGTGTATGTGCTGCAAGTTCATGAGACTGTATTAGCACAGCAGTTCACTCCAATTCACCCAAGAAAACACACAATGTGCCTGGGAGAACTGTTCTAATATATCTATGAAGTTCATAAGACAGATCTCTCTTCTACTTCCTCAAGATGAACCCAATAATTCCACTCAATATGTTTCATACTGTATTTTACAAAGGCCACAGCCATATAAAAATACATAATGAAAACAAAACAATACTACATTTTAAAGGGTAAAGTTATATGTTTTTGTTTTACTTGCTTCATTAGCAATAAATCAATTAATGAAATAATATTCTGTATGGCATATTCACATGAGCACAACTTAGGTCATTGCCTAGCATTAAATTCCCACCAGATGCACAATAGCATTGAGGTGGAATAGGGAAGACAAATATCACTTGACAGCAACATCACATTTCACAAAATAGAGCCATTGTCCCAACAGCGTGTCATAAAAGGAGACAGTCAGAGGTATCAATGTCCATCTTGAGTGATCCAATGCATGTTCTCATGAGAAAAGTCACTTTCAGAAAAGTCAGGACTAAAGTATAACCTGGCAAGTTTTGTGACACCAGTTTTGCGCATATTACACTATAGCAGACGAGTTGTATGAGTGACTTTTATTGTGCTTTTTATTAAATTCATGTGACTGTATACTAACCTGCCTCTCTCCTTTTATATACACCTGTAGTGAAGTGGTATAATGTATGTAACAGCACCCACTTGTCTGTTCAACATGCATGTACTGGCGCTATTAGCTACTGTGCTCACATTAACTTATGTAATTCATAAAGTACAACTAAAAATATCTTCATATTGGTGAAAAGCAACTCACTAAGTGCCTAACAGGCCAACCAGACTGAGAGGCTATGTTTTTCATCTACACATATTGCTTTTGAAGTTTCCTCTTTGTGGTGTTCAAACCAGAGTATGTGAGCGGAGTGGAGTGGCAACAATTTCCCCTCCGTACTCCAAGCATTCACCCAAACAATATTGAGTATCCAAATGCTATAAACGAACATGCTTGAGAAATAACCTCCCACACTCGTCCAACGCCGTCATTGTAACCTTCAGCTTCTTTCTGCTTTGAGAGATCCACATATCTGTCAAGCTAGCTTATGTTTAATGTGTGAATTCTTGATAAAATGCAGTTATATTATGGGCTGTTGGCATTAATTTTGCTCGTGATGGAGCGGTAGTGGAGCGCTCTCAGAGCGAGTGAAAACCACAACGCTTCGACTTTCAAAAAATCCACTCCTCGCTCAGTCAAAAATCACACCGTTCCACTCCTCGCTCTGCTCACATACTCTGGTTCAAACATGTGGTAATATTCCCTGCTTCATTCGAAGGTGATAGGCTCAAAGATGGACAAGTGATGCCATGTCTGTGCACAAAATGTAGGTGCAAATGGGGTCCTGGAATTAGTGCTGTGAGCAATGTGTGAAAAAATGAGCGATAAAATGAGTTTGCTTTCTTGCTTTTCACAGCTCATAACAAAATATCAAGCTATAGCTGGCACCGAAGAGTCAGAAGCTGGAGTCGGAGTCATCGCTACAGCAGACAGTTCAGCTCCTGTCTCAGTATTTTATGGTGAAGCACGGTGATCATGAAAAAGATTTTACAGAGACAGAGGAAAGTCAGCATAGAGTTCTCATACTATCTTACGTCATGGATGGTTATTATGGGGGTTTGAAATATTCTGTAAATTGTTAGAGGTCATTTTCACTGACCAACATTGAAACAGAAGTTTGCAGATTTGTCTGTGCTGTGAAATAGGTGAGTGAAAACACTTCTAGAAACTGTTCCACTGCATATCATCATTAATGTGTTCTTGTGGTTTAAGGACAAGATGATTTAAACATTATAAACCCACATTTTCTGGACATTCAAACCACATTAGAAATATACCAGCTTTAAAAAACTCAAATGGGTAATTCACTTTCCACTTAAAAAAATGTATATATAATACATCAAATATTATATGGTGACATTTATGAGTTTTTATTAAGTGGTTCAAACCAGCTTACTTTAAGTGATTTAAAAGTCTGATTCATAGTTTTCATCGTATTGGCACTGGCCACTGAGATCCTATTTTACCTCCAATTCATGCTAATGAGCCATTGTTCTCCTTGCCTGACATTGTCCAAAATGTTTCTTTAATAAACGCAAAGGCACAAATGCTATTTATAGTAAGGACTGCTATTTATTGTGACTATGTAACCAAGCATGTTTCTAAGGTTTAAACTAAACTTAAACTAATAAAGAAAAAGGAGAAATGTGTGTTCATTGAATCCCTGGAGGTGTGAAAAGAACATATTTCTACCACAAGCCCTGAAGGAACAAACACACATCACAATCATTCATAGTGCAAAGTCACTATAGGAACTGCATCCTAATTTGGTCTATTACAATTGTTTACATATGGCTGGTGCCTCTCTTCTGATTTCAGCTTCACATTGATTTGCTGCCAAAATGGGAATTGCAATACGTGACTCAGAATCTGTGAGAAATGTCACAGGCAGTCATTTAATCTTTCATTCTTAATCAGTGAGAGCGACAGAGCCACCAACAGAAGAAGGTGAGATTTCAGCAATAACAGATCAACCTTGTGCATCCTGTGTGCTTTATTTTCATTTATCAGTAAACAGCACGTTTGGTTTTTATTTATTAATAAAAATGCCTTTTTGTTATTATTTTTGTCGATAATTGGAGTAAAATCAGTGACTCGAAATCAATAGAGCTTGGAAATATTATTGGTCAGATGCTTCATGGTGAAGATTATTTTTTGATTACATAACTTTTAAGACAGGCCACACAACTTCCCAGCATTCCTGGGAAAAAAGCTGTAGCATTCATCAGAAAAAAAAACATCTGAAGAAAGTCAAGTACCTGACCTAAGCTGGCCATGTACAATCATACTATGGTATTGATTGCTATGGGCAACATTTATTGGATGCTGTGCTTCTTCAATGACAAGATGACTCTCAGCTGAAGCCTGAAATCAGAGATTGTAATTTTGAGAAGCAGACCTATCACAAACTTCATCATAATCTTCTTCACCATGGTTTTGAGGTGTTTCCCTAGTTTTGATGTAAAAAAAAAAAAAAATTCTTCCTCTCTATACCTTTCTTCGATAAAGTGTTATTAATGGTCTCCTCTGTAAACTGACACAGCATTGGTTCACTGAAGTTCTTGTTTGCCAATGGTCTCGAGAGTCTTTCAAGAGCACAGATCTCGCAACGAGGTGATCTGAATGAGCCCGACACTGAGATGTGTGTGAATTTCCCTAAAGAGGTGGCCATGCTCCATTAGAATAAGAATGGCTCGGCTGGCTGATTGCAGAGTATGTGTGAATGCATGTGTGGAGATACAAGATCCTGCTCATCAAAGATTCTGGTGTCCTTTAATTTCTATTTTTTTTTTTTAGATTGTATTGTATTTCTGCTGCTTCACAGGCCATGCATTGTAAATCTACATCTGTCAACCACAAAACTCAACTACTTACAAAATGGATTAAATACATATACCATAAATCCATTGATGGTTGCTTTACCTTTCAAACTGGAAAGTTCAAACTAAGGGTAAAATCAACCATGCTCATCATCCCACAAAATCGACCTCATGCAACACAATTCATCTTTGATTAAGACTTGTTCAATGCCCTCAATTACATTGCATAACAGCAATTTTCAGAGAAAAGTAAAAACTGGAAACATAGAGGCAGTCATGTCGGATTATTTTAAAGTCTTCACGTCCAACATTCTCATTTGAGTCCTATTCTTTGAATTCTTTCAAGCAGCAAGTTTGAATTAGTCATAAATGTAGACAGTGGCAAGATTGTGAGCTTCTGCACATTTCAGGTAAAAGGAAATTACACACACTTCATGTTGGGGTTAACAACCCGCCATTCCTTCATGAAAAAAGTGCTAAATATTCACACATTTTCACACATAATGTCTTGCAGCAAACATAATTTACACAAATCTTTGGGAAAAGATTTGTCTTTTTCATACAAGTTTGATTAAAAAAAAATACATGGCATGAATTTCAGACAGATTTTTTTTACCAATGGAAACACATTATGTGATGAGCTTCATGGTGGATAGAGATGACAAATCATTAAATGTGAGTAATATGCACTGCTGTAAGCAACTGTCTCTCGGGCTAATCAGAAACGAGTGTAGACTCAATGTGCTTGCAAATTCACTGGTACAGAATTTGTTCAAAACCAACTTTCCCTTTTACATCACTATGGATAGTAGAGTTTTGGCAGATTCACCACCGCACTGTTTCACTCTGCCTGTCTGTTTATTGGCACAGGATCCGTTTCATCCGTCTCAGGCTCTAAGTCCTAGTTGATCCTTGCCTATCCTTAGTTGGCCCACTACCACCCCCAGAGGAACTGGTATAGAGGACTGCTCACCAGATGGGATGAAGTCCACCAGCCACCTGCCTTTAGGCTGATCTCCCATCTGATTCTCATTATTCTCCTGCTCCTCCAGAATGTATAACCCTTACATCTTACTAGTTCAAAAGTATACCTTACATAATCATATCCACCACGGTCCACATTTGGGTCCACAACTGCACAGGAAACCAACAAAATAGACGACATCATTCCCAGTATTTTAAACACGCTACTGAATGCTTTGTCTGTTTTCTGACTGTCAATTAATAGTCTTTCCAAATGAAGCCAATTTCACCATTGCATGTCTCTGAGAAACACAGTAGCCTATCGGTATTTTGTTTCTGAATCAATCAGTGTTTTGAAAGAATCGGTTGAGTGAATAACTCAATGACACACAGTCACTATTTTTTTGTTCTGGAACGAATCAATGTTTTTGAAGAAATCAATCAGACTGAATGATTCAATTACTCACACATGAGACCTGTTTCCTTCCTGAATGAATCACTGTTTTGAACAAATCGGATCAGTGAATGATTAAATGACTCACTGACTTGACACCACCTATTGGCATATCAATGAACTCTGCTGTATGAAACTATAGCCTAAATTAAAATATTACACAAAAACAAACCTATAAGGACAATGAGAATATTACAAATATAGATCCGTCTATAATTATAACAGAATAGACTGTTCAAATCAATGAAATAGGTACAGCTCTGAGTGAACCTAGGCTGATGCCCATTTTTTGCTTTAGCAACAGTCTGAGTGATAAAACTACTGATGCAGTCTGCAGCAAAAGAGATGTGATGTGTGTAATATGCTAGAAATTGAAAAGTCAATTGGAACTGGGACAAGTCAGTACCATGATAGGATTAGATTTAGTTATGCAACTGATAGGTATTGCCTCAAGGATCAGCTCATCTCAGGGCTGAAAGAATGCATAATTGTTGTTTTTCAATGATTCAATGATTATGGATAGCATCTGACTGACAACTATTACTGAGAATTAATGATGGTGTGAATTAGATTGAAAACTAATTTTGTTCAAAAGTGAAGGCTTAGACTGACTGTTTGCTCAATTGTGTTAGGTGTATATCGATGCAATGCAGTTCATTCAGTCATAAGACCTAACACACATTCAACTGTTCTTAGCTCTGAGAGAACATATATTTTATTTAAGCCCCTAATGATTAGGCTCTGACTGTACCCATAGCCTCATTAAACCACCTCTAATGCCACACTCTGTCCATGCTTTTTTTTATAGCAAGACCAGGTGGCCAGTCTAACATGATTTATCCTCTTTTGAATCCTCCCTCTTGATCTGCAGGGGGCTCTTTGTGGCTCAAATCAGTGTTCTGCAGCATTTTAAGTCACTGGTACCTTCAGCTGAATAGAAACTAAGAGTTAAATGGAGCTTGATACATGGGTAAAGAAGCTTCCTACACAAAAGATACTTACATAGATCTAATCTTCACATAAATGGACAAATATTAACCATTTCATCATTTTACTTATTATATTATCAGCTGCCTGTCTCTCTCGCTCTCTCTTTTCTCAGAATTCTCAAAGGAGAGAATGCAGCTGTCTGCCCTTTTGTTCCCTCATTCAGATTATTTGAGAGAGAGAGTTGTATTCCCCAGATCTTTTTGACTGAAATATGTGATAAACATGTTCATATGCTGATGACCATCTCATGCATTTCTGAACCTGCTGTTTTTTGTTTTTTTTGAGAAAACACAATTACGTACAAACACGCTCTCCAGCTCTCTCAACCTAACCAGCTTTTTCATCGTCCAGCTGTTATTGCTCATTGTTTCAACTCCCAATCTGTCACAATATACACTTCACTCAAAATTCTGAACACACTTGCATGCACTACTCTGACAGAAGGTCATCATAAAATTAGATTAAATTCTAATATAAATTGTCAAATCTTTTTAATCTTGAATTATGATACCCAAACATCTTTGTTTGGTTGTTCAGTCTGAAGTAGTGAAAATGATATTCATTTTAACAACTCCAAAATGTTGCAGTTGTGTTTTAATGTGCTTGTATATTACAGCGACATCCAGATGCATTCTGAAATGGGGATGTTTTTTAAAGCTCTATTTTAATTTCTAATATACAGTAAATTAATGTTAACTAATACTTTCACCATACAAAAAAAAAAAAGCTAACTACAATTCTAATTTCTATTTTTACCTTTTCAATTAATGTTTTATTTATTAAAATTAAGTATATGTTTATCTCATCACTTTTTGCATTTTTACCTTAATTGCAAAATAATAACTATAAGAATACAGTACAAAAGTGACTTATTTGTGAACTGATGTTCGGCAGCTCATAATATAGTAAACACTGTGTAAGTGAACAAAGGACAAATATCACAAAAGCTACCAAAGTGACTTTCATGTGAACCATGTGAATCTGATGGGAAAAAAAAAAAAAAAACACATGAGAGGAGACATGTCTCTTATGTCCTTCACTTTGACTTTAAATGGAATAGGGAAAAAATATCATTTAGCTCCTTGAGGTATTTTTACTGGTCATAATAAGCCATAAATTTATACTGAAATTTATATCTGATTTACCCTCATTTGAAATTCTAAGGCTGTGGCAAAGGAGCAAGGTGTTGAGTAGGTCTGTTGATATCTATATAGGTGCAAGTCACACAGTCGTATTGGGGCTGCCCAAGGTGAGTAACATGACTTAATTGGACATGGTGAGATGAGATGTCTGGCATTTTGTCCTTTGAGATCATGTGGATGAGTTTATTAGTGAGATGCAGCTAGGAGTAAACACAACTATATGCCCTTCAGAGGAAACAATCTGTGTGTTTGTGCTGAAGTGTTTTATAGCAATTTTCTAGGCTTATTCCCTTGTGTTTTGTAGCCGTGCCTCAATTCTCTTGTCTGATAGGTGTGTATTTTAGAATTCAGAAGTACTGTTATTGCTTTTTAATATTCTGCATAGTGCATACTGTGTTTCATATTACACTATAAGGTCCCTGAGTAATAAACAAATTTGAACATAGCTTATTAACAAACAAAAAGTAAATGAGGCTATGCCTCCCAAATGTTTTAATAATTCAGCGCAGTGTGTTTAATATGTGGTACACTGTAATATGAGTTTGTGTTTGTGTGTACAAGAGAAATGGAGGTCGAGATTTGTACAGTCTGATTTTGTATGTGGCATGTAGAGGAGAGTTGGGTAAGCTGTGTCACTTTTTATTAAAATGGCTCTTGCATCTGTGATGACATTTCTGCATTAATTATACGTTTCCTCTTGCACTGTTAGCTGTACTTTTAATGTGAAATCCTATGAGTGGCGCAAAAGCATGTTCAGTTTTATCATGTTTAGTTTTAACCATTTTAATTTGGTTATTGTTTTATGTATCATAGCAGTTTGGACATGAAATGTCTTCTGAGTGGCACTAAAAAGTTAATGCTTTATCATGTTAAAAATAACTAAAGTATTTTTAGAGGAAAGGTGGTATCAAGTCTTTTTATTTTTGTTCTGTCAATTACGTTTTCAGTTTTTATGCTCAGGCATTCTTAATCCTGTAGATGACAAACTAAATTTTCATATCATGTAACAGTTCAGCATGAGCCCCTCCGGTAAGTGGTTGGATCATTTACCGAATCTATGTCAACTTTGAAATGCCCCATGTCTTGGCACCTTTGCCTCCTTTCTGAGCTGTACATCAAATCTTCCCTCTTACTAATTCAAACTCTTTCCACCAAACTTCAGATCTGCTGGTGAAGTGTTCAGATTTGGAATGTCTGAGTCAGCTCAAGTAGGCAATTAAGTCAGGGAACAGTTAGCAATATCCTCCTGCTAGTAATGATTGTCCAGCTTTAGGCCAGCTACACCCCTGGAATGCGATTCATATCTGCTCTTTAAACGCCCACCTAAGGGCACTGGGAGCAGGAACAGCAAGGTGCTGAGCCACTAACATACTAGCAGCAGTGATCCTACACCTCATTGCTACAGATATGCAAATGGTGACAAGGCCATTTTAGCAATTTCCTGTAAAAAATGCAAATGTGAGCCTGTTTCATCTAATTATTTAAAAATATAAATAAATATAAATATGGAAGATTGCTGTTATTTTACTGAAAGGAACAATTTTTGTTTTCACCATTCCTCTATCATTTCAACTGAATCATTTGAGCAGTTTTATAAGCAGTATTTGCATATGAGTGGAAGAACTACAGATGATTTAGGTGCACAGATTTATCTTGGAGGATGATGAAATATTATACTGATATCATTAAAGTTATCCAGTTAACTTATTCAAACCAGGGTTACCTGGGGATCGATTTTGCTTTGTTGAAATGGGAAGTGTCATATCCATTCAAACTAAGATTTTTGAGCTGATTTTGATAAAATACTTTTACTTTTGATAATAAAGTTTGACGATTAGCCAGTTATTAGTGCTGCAAAACCTGCCCGATGAAATTCAGACTTCACTGCGCACATGTGCAACGGCAGACTATACTGAAGTATGTGCACATGAATAAAATATATGAGGGAAAAATGTGTGAAAGTAAAGAAAGACCCTTTATTGTGAAGGGGCACCACACCATCTGAGAACACAAAAGGCTCAAATACTAAAGTCTATCTCTTTCTTTCTGTCTCTCACATAGATACACAAAAACCCACACAGCAACTGAATCGCCAAACTCTGAGCATGTCCACAAAAAACAACTGAAAAGGCGGCAATTCACACATACAAATACATGAATGGAAAAATGGTGAGGAAGCTTTTTTATTTTGCCGGTATCTATGACAACCTCTTGTTGTGAATGCTCACAGAACATAAAGCATATGTGTGTGCGAATCAGTATTTGTGTCTTTGGGAGAGTGCTGGACGGTAAAAGAGGCTGATTTAAATTCATGCATCCGAGGAAAGTGTTTGATGTCATTGATTGTAGAGCAATTACAGGTCTTGAGAGAAAGTGGAGAATAAGGGAGTGTGTGTGTGTGTGTGTGTGTGTGTGTGTGTGAGAGAGAGAGAGGGAGAATGATAAAGACCTCCGGAATAAAACTGAGGTCATATCAATCATACCTGTTAAGAGATAGTCTCTATTTCCTTAAAATAAAAAAGAAACAGCATAAGCACTCTTTTGATTGAGAGAAGTGGACGTATATTAATCTCAAGAGATACGTATAGCCTGATGTGGAAAGTTAAGTCCCAGTGAGCTACATTCAAAATCAACACAGTGTGTGTTTGTGTGTCACATATCAAATTCCTTGTGCCTTTCAGCTTAAAGCTAAAGAATATTCTGGGGCTGATATAATAGACAGCTTTTGTGCCATAATGTTGATTACCATAAAAATGTATTTCCCTTGTTATCTTAAAAAGGGAAAAATGTTAAGTTATAAAAGCAGTTGTTGAAACTTGTATATTATTTGATCTGTAAATCTATTTTAATCCTTATTTTTAGAACCTGATTTATGGTGTCAGAAATTGTACAATCAAGGGTTAGCAAGCAATTTTCTTCACACTAAAATCAAGTTAACATGGGTCCTGTTTTCATCTTGTGGCCACACTGTTAAAAACAGTGGTTATTTTAATGTTTTACTGATTGCCCTCATTGACTTCTATTGTAATTGCTTTACTGGAACCCTGATTTTTGCTTGTTTTGAAAAAGGGAAGTAAATGTTTGTGATAATCAGTTATGCCACAAATGCTGTCGACTGAGCTTGTACTGAACCCAGAATGTTTCTGAGAACGGAATATGGCATGTTGTTTGCTTAACTGATCCCTTTTACAGGTCCAGCAAATGCATAAAACTTGCGCAGATACTGACATTCTTGTGTCTGAAAGTTATGTGGCTATAGCACTTTGTTGGTGGCTTTTGTTTCAGGGTGGTACATGAAAAGATGCAATCCAAATACTGTGAGATCCATCAGGTTTTAATTAGTGGGCAGTATTACTTTTCTGTTCAGGAACTGCATGAATCCAATTTGAGCCACAGATTTGCTATATGGAGTTTCTATGACAATTATATTGGCTACATCACGTGAAACAAAGGATGCGGAGAGATTTAAACATTTTGAATGGACCTGCATGCTTTGGAAAATAAAACCTGGAATGAATGGGGAATAGATGGATGGAGTGCTAAAAAGGATGATGCTGACAAGAGAACAGAACCCTTTATGTGTATTTGTCTGCGTGTATGGTGAGTAATGATGGTGTTATGGGACATGGCTCGATGCGAGATCAAAGGGCCTTACAACTGCACCTGTTCATACTAGAGCTGTTCTGTCTCCATCTCTTGCTCTTTCTTTCTTAATGTCACACACATAACATAAAATGCTTTTTAGTTCTGAATACCTTTCCTTTGCTTATTTGTGCCTGTGTCTTCCTGTCTTCCAAAATCAGCCTCTTTTCCACATGGACGCCTGTTGAAAACATTTTACTCTGGTGCTGTTATCACTGAGCTTTAGATGATTTTGCTGAAGTGTACAGTACAGGTCAAAAGTTTGGAAACATTACTATTTTTAATGTTTTTGAAAGAAGTTTCTTCTGCTCATCAAGCCTGCATTTATTTGATCAAAAATACAGAAAAAAAATGTAATATTGTGATATATTGTTAAAATTTAAAATAATTGTTTTTAAATTTATTATACTTTAAATTATCATTTATTTCTGTGATGCAAAAGCTGAATTTTTAGGATCATTATCACATGATTCTTTAGAAATCATTCTAATATGATGATTCATTATCAAAGTTGGAAACAGTTCTGCTGCTAAATATTTTTTCAGAACATGTGATATTTTTTAGGATACTTTGATGAATAAAAAGTAAAAAAAAAAGAAGCTATGTTTTTAAAATAGAAATATTTTGTAATAACAATATACACTACTGGTCAGTAATTTGGGGTCAGTAATTTTTTTTTTTTTTCTTTCTTTTTTTTAAATAAAATCAATACTTTTATTTAGCAAGAATGTGTTAAATTGATAAAAAGTGATAGTAAAGAAAATATATTATTAGAATATATATTATTAGAATTTTTATTTTGAATAAATGCAGTTCTTTTTAACCTTTTATTCATCAAATATATTAGACAGCAGAACTGTTTCCAACACTCATAATAAATCACAATATTAGAATGATTTCTAAATGATCATGTGATAGACTGGATGTTACATGTGACACTGAAGGCTGGAGTAATGATGCTGAAAATCCAGCTTTGCATCACTGGAATAATTTTTTTTTTTTAAGTATATTCAAATAGAAAACTATTATTTTAAGTTGTAATAATATTTCACAATATTACTGTTTTTTCTGTATTTTTGATCAAATAAATGCGGGCTTGATGAGCAGAAGAGACTTCTTTCAAAAACATTAAAAATAGTAATGTTTCCAAACTTTTGACCTGTACTGTAAATCTTAAGTCATTTCTGTCAGCCCTGTTTTTTTCTTTAGGCATTTTTCAGTAATATGTGCTTTAAACAATTTAAAGCATCCATTACTGGAATGTGAGCAACTTTAGAAACCTAATATCACTATTAGTTTTAGTGGTATTAAACTAGACATTTCATTAAAAGTTCGTTTGAAATGATGTTTTATTAAAGGTATTTTTCACAGAACCTTTCCTGAAATGGAAACTCCCCTCTGACTTATTTTATTAATTTTTCAATTACCCCTCTAGCATAGATTATATGGAGTTTTTTTAAATAACTGTTCAGTTGATTAAAAAGTAAAACAATCTCCATTCCATTTTTAATCAATTACATGGATCTAATTGATTTTACTTTCATATTTTGATATTCATCACTGTATGCTATTATCTAGCAGTTGATACCAGTCATAGGAAATATATATATATATATATATATATATATATATATATATATATATATATATATATATATATATATATATATATATATAGATAAACAGACGATAGATAGATAGATAGATAGATAGATAGATAGATAGATAGATAGATAGATAGATAGATAGATAGATAGATAGATAGATAGATAGATTCATGCAACACTGAAAACCCAGTATACAACAAGACAGTGGATTTTCTTTTTTTTATATGTGAAATTTTAGATTTATCGATTTAATAAGAAAATAACCAATAACCAGTAACTAATCTGTAAATCACCAGCAAACATCCACTGCTAAGTAAGATTAATAACTTGCATGTTTATGTTTGTCAGTTTCAGTTTAAGTATTCATTCATCTATAGCAGGTAGTCCAAACAGTCAGTGCATTACAGACATGGAAGTACACCTCTCCTTTTGAGTCTTCATTGATTTAATAATTAATTTACATTTTCTATATAAGGACAGCTCAAAATCACAAATGTAAGGAGACATCTCATTTATGGGAATGGCATAACAGAGCTGTCAATGAGGAAGCTACTGCACCTATTTTTTATTTTTATTTTTTTAATGCATTTCCCCCCCATTCCACTTCATAATGTGAAACACGTGCTCAATTACATGAAAACCAGAGACCAGCTTTCAACTTTGTGCATCCCAAGCACTGTAAAGAAACCTGAGATGACAGAGCAAGGATACCCATTTTTCTTTAATATTTATGACTCTTCACCAAAGAAGAAAACCCAAATTCTTACTTAATTTTAAACAGTGCAGTTTCTCATTCAAAATAGAATCACCTTTTCAATATATTCAGCTCTGAAATGAATTACATAACTGTAAGTTGATTAAAACAGCTTTGTTAGTTCATTCATGTAAATCTAGCCTAATGATTTCCATCATATCAAGCCTTTCAAAGCTTGTAGACTGTCAAAACATTTTTTTATTTTTTATTAATGCATTTAAGTAATTGATATAAATGCATTGTAAATAGCTATCCTGCCCAGTTCTATTGTCTATAAAGGTCGTGAATCTACAACAAGCCTCAGTTATTGCTCAAGAGAACATTAGAAATAATTGCTGTAATTATCTACAAATGTTATCAATTAGCATCTCTGTTGTTCTTTGCTGAAGAAGCATTGTGCCGTCAAAGGACAGATGGACAGATGGACAGACGGTACATAATTTCGCTTTATGACTGACAACTCCGTTTGATCAGAGTAAACTTTTGAGCTTCTGCCCTCTCCTGGCTGATACATGAACTACAGCCAACCTTTTGACGCTCACTAAATTATTTAATCTTCTCTGTTGGTATAATTGATGTTTCTGTCACCACCTCATCATTTCTGTGATTCGCATCCATCAACAGTCATCAAAAGATTAAAGCATTAAGGCTTTTTTGTAATACATTTCTAGCATCCTAACTCCCTCATCAAGCCTATTGTTTGATCAAATGAGTGTTCATCATCATCATGTCAAAACTTTAGACATTTATATTTTCAACATTACTTCAATAGAGTCCTTCCCTCTCCCTTTCATTAAAATGAACGAGCATTGCAAAACCAATAAACATCATGTACTGTACTGTAAGTCACAATGAGATCACAGAATACACATTTTTGCCTTCCACATGCTGTTTTATAATAGACTCACCAAAAGTCATGTGTGGCTCATTCATGAGTTTAGGCTTTACTCACATTTGAGAGTCAAGTTATTTATGCACAGGCAAATAGATTTCAAATGAATGTTTCCTTATCACACTAATCATGCCAACTCAGCAGGACATTAAAATAATAATCAATACTAAATTGAGACTCTGGTCAGCATACATAATTTAGCAGTGGTATTTATTTATAAGGATAACTGAAGAATGGACAATAAACCAAACAAATATTAGAGCAAACAAGCTAAAGTAATCCTGAATTAAGTTGAGTCAAGTTATATTAGCTTTAAAATAAGAAATATGCTGAGATCTGTCTGAGATATTTCTATATGAATTATGTAAATTCTTATAAGTATTACTGACAGCCAACTAAGTTTCCTAGAGAATTTAAATACTTGTGCTGGTGAGAAAGGCACTTGATTGTAACACATTTAAGCCCTCATCATACAGTCTGCATTTCAACAGTTTTAATAAAGAGCTCAAGAACAGCATTTAGTGATAGCATTTGATGTCACTAAATTTGCATTGACAATATGCCAATATTGCACATGCCCTCCCATGAAAAAGGGAAAGTGTTTGTGTGCAATATGCGTCACATGCTATACTTAACAACATAGCGTACTGTTTGAAACTTTTATGCAGCCATTTGCACGCACACACACACACACATATATATATTGTTATACATATATATATATATATATATATATATATATATATATATATATATATATATATATATATATATATATATATATATATATATATGTATATTATATGTATACTTTAATAAATATACTGCACTGTATGCACTAAACAGTACACTACTGTTCCATTCCAAACAGTGTCATTGTTACTAGCATGACATCAGTGAGGCATTTTAAACCGTAGTTCCAGTCCTGGCCACACGAGGGAGTGTTGTGCTTTAACTAATCCTTCACTCAGCAATGCTGTAGTGCACAAAGTATGTGTTACATTTATGAGATGTTGAATGTAGTATGAGAATGATGTAAATAACAAGAAAAAAGAATAAATGGAATAAAAAAAAAAACTTAGATGATTGTGAGATAACAAGCAGCCTCAAATCTCACCATAAACATCTCATAACACACTGTAAAAATACTTTTTGAAGTTGTAAATAAAACAAAGATTAATGGTGTATGTTTTACAAGAAGCTACAAATATAGTTTTAATTATTTGTGAAATTTACTAGCAATTTCTTTAACAACTGTAACAAAACAGAACATGGAAAAGAACTTAGTATCAGATTAAATGCAATGTTTGCATTCTTTTTCTCATATATATAATTTAAAAATGTTGTTGTTGTTGCTGTTGTTATCTTATAACAGAAATAACTCTCCAGCAGAACATTTTAGATAAAATATTAAATATTAACCAGAATTTTTGGGAGGTGGCACAATTCACATGTTCCCAGCACGCATACACATACACACACACACACACACACAGGGCTCAATGTACACAGACACAGAACTCAATGGTATACTATACATAATGTACATAATGTATAGCTTACATGCTTATAAGGCTGTTTATGAATGTACATTTGTGATTTATAAGCATATTTCTAAACTCCATGATAAGACATTAAATAACCTGGTATTACCTTCACTTTCTTAATGAATTAGGTTTATTGTTTGTAAGAAGAAGCAAAATTAAATTAAAATTACAAACCAATATTTTCTGCTTATTTTGTATATATACTATATTATGTAAATGATCTCTCTTCTTGTGTATTATCTCTTTACTCTCCCCCACGCCCCTCTTTTTAAGGCACTATAACCGCACCTTACTTTTTTATGAATAAGCAATCTTCAAAACATTGTCAGTTCCTGCCACACACCCCAATGTAGCTGTGGCATGATTGGTCGGTTCAATCACAAGGTGCTCTGGCAGTCAGCGGGTTGGCTAACAATACTGAGCCCATACTACATGTTGTTTTTCAAAACCTTTGTACTGTAGCAGGAAAATCTGATCACACATTTATTGTACATTTGCTGTATTTCCAAATATACTCTTAAATGAAATTGTTGCCAGAATAATTTGTCTCCAATTAACTTGCTAATGATAACTGTTGAGCATTCTCGAACAGCAACAGTGATTATTCAAATAAACAGCTCTTCTCATTAGCAATTTAAATATTCAAGTACTTGTTTGTTCTTGTGTTATTATCAGCTGAATGTATTTATTTATTTATTGTGGTTTTGGTCAGAAGCAATAGAAGAAGACCTAGAGTACCCAACAAACCCCATACAAAAATATATTACCAACTATAATTTTGTAAGCTATGTTTTAGTGATTGAGATTTGCATCTTCAGTAAAGAAAATGCAATGCAATCCTTTTTGCATCTGATAAATCAATGGAAATAAATGAGGGTTCCTCTCTTAAAATGGTGAGCTCTAAAGGTGAAGTCAAAATGAAGATGAAGGTGAACTACTCTGTATTTACAGCTAACAGTAGAAATGAGGGAAAAATGGTATATGCAAAATGCAACACATCAACAAGCCTTCACACAGCAGTGTATTGCCAAAAAATCTGTGAAAGAGGATAAAATTGGCCCTTGAGCTTAATCCTGAGTCTCAAAGGATGGATTAGAACGTTTCAACCACATAACTTCATGTTGTGTCAGGGGAGGGCATAAGGATGTCTCTCGTCTGATGAGTTAATTTAAAGCAGCCACTTTAACATTTTCATTATTTTGAAAATGCTGCTATTCCACCTAGATTTACTGCTTAATCTCTGCCACGCTTCATCTGGGATTCATTTGATCTGTCATAACATCCTGCTGCTGAAGTGTCTAGAGAGACTGTAAGAGAGAAATGGGGAAGGCAGAGAAGAATAAAAAAAAAAAGTTAGAAATACTAAGGTCAGTCGGCTAAGTTTGTACAAATATACAGTGCTTTGAAGAAAATATGTACATTCTTCCCCTAATTTATGCATTTATTTTACACATGCTCTTTAGTGCTCACTTTCGTTGCTAGCATTTCGGTTATGATAATGATCCTTTGATTAAAGGTGGACAGAAGTGGCAGTAGTTAAGTAGTTTAATGATTAAGGCCAATTATAATTATTCTAATTAATTTTTTAGCATCTTCATATGTTAAAATATTATTTTTGTGTACAAATCGTCACATTAATTGTTAAGCAGCCCCAGTTTATTTTCATACAGTCACGTGCCTGTCTGCCATTTCAAGGCTTCTCTTTTCTCCTTTCTTAATGCAAACACGTTCTTCAGCTCTTAGGTCGGCTTCAGCTCTTTCCTGTTATTGGCTATAGGTGGTTAAATAAATGCTAAAAGACCTCAGCCTTGTACTGTGATGATTGTATGAAATCATGTGTGCATGGTGTTGAAGGATGAGAAGAGCCTCACTGGGGCCTGGTTGTAGAGGAGGAAGGATGGCCATAGGGAGTTTCCAGTCTGCCTCACGCTTCTGTCCCACCCACTCCCCCTCCTCAGAAAAGCTGCCTCTCCCCAGACATTATCTCTCTCCCACACACTGCCACACAGATGTTGTGTCACAAAGCACTGCAGAGTATAAGCCACTATAGGGCAGAATTTCCACATGGCGTATTGTCCTCTCAACCAGACAAAAATTAAATCTAGCCTGTAAAAAGGATCTGTGTTTGCATGAGCTTCCTGTGCATTGGGTTGTTAGGTTAAATCCAAACCTGAAGTTGTAGAAGACAGAAACGGATGAAGCATTATTCCAGCAATGATTAAAGATGATTAAATGTTTGTAGCTAAACATAATAATCCCTGGGTCACCTCAGTTTTTGACTGAGGAGCAGGGACTGAAATACATTTAACATAGATCAGCCCTTTGATTTCTTCCCCAGCACTAGTAGTGTGTATTAATGTTACGCAATGTGAAACTCTGCGTATAGGAAAACTTTCGTGTGCGAAACTGGTACAGCTGACCTATACAGATTTAGAAAAGACCTTAAAACAGCAGTTCTTCTAGGTTTCTAGGTCATAATGTGCACAAAGTAAAAAATCTACAGACCTTCAAGTGTGATCCACCTTAAAGGGACAGTTCACCTTCAGTTGCTGGTCCCCATTGACTGTGTTTTTTTGTCAATGGGGACCAGCAACTGAAGGTGAACTATTCCTTAAAGTTAGTGAATGTTCCTATTCAAATTACATTTGTGTACACTACATTCAAGCTGAAATACTGTTCTAATTCTATTGATTTTTTATGCACATTGTTATTCAATCATTTAAAATTAAAAGAACGAATGAGCTAAGAACATTGAATCATCTGAAACACAACTGAAATGAAAAATGATCTTATTTTTACAAAGTCAGAATGTTTTCACCAAGTGTTAATAATTGACGATGAGAGAACACTGCATACTTAATAGCTCTAGAACAACAACAATTGCAAAATATTTAATTAGAAAATATTCAAAACCACCACAAAAATCACCCCTTCACTAAAGTTATTGCTTTTCTGTTGTGTCTGCCTGAGGATTTGAAAGAAAGTGTCAACACTTAGAAAAACTAATTGAATGTGAAAGATGATTCACTTCTGAACAGCTAAAGGGCACATTCCAGAGCTTTGAGTTTTGGTACTTTCACCTGGATAATGTTAACTTTGTTCACAATGGATTTCAGTTAATCTCCCAGCTCAACAATATAATTGTTTATTTTCCACTCCTGAGCATTACAAATGGATCTATGATTATATGTTTGCTTTGTCATAAATTATTTTAAGAGAAAGGAGAAAGGAGACTGGAGAAAGGCTTCCCCAGTCTACTCTCTGTTCCTCCCAAGGTTTCTTACTCATCTGCTTAAGATCTTACAGAGTTTTTCAACTACTGCTGTTAAATTTAATTTATTATTATTATTATTATTATTATTACTAAAAATATATACTATTTACAGGAAACAAATACAAAATAACCAAGGCCAACAAAACATACATAACAACAGCTGACATGATTTGTGTGTGTAAGTGTAACTGGGTGGAAGTATATAAACAAAGGAACATGTAGAGAAGTGTAACTGAATTGAAAATTTACTGGGATCCTGCGGTTAATGGGGCTGAATTGCTCAGTGAATGGATCTTGAGCACCTGCGATTAAAGCATCTGAAAAATGTTTCTGGGTGAAGGACAGACATACTGTTTGCACTTGTTTAACAGGGCAGACGCAACTGAAATGCTTACAACACATCAGTTACGTACTTCTTGTTTTTGTACTAGCATATCTATACGATCATGTAGGCAACTTAAGTAATCACATGTCCATAGCTGTTGACAGTCGTTCTTGACAAAGGGCAAACATCTGACCCGTCTGTCTGGTGAGTATGGTTCCACTCAGGTGAGGGTTTGAACTCTGCTCTATTCTGAATCAGTAAATGTACTATGAGTACACAAGCTTATTATTTACTATGAGGGAACAGCCCACTGAGCATCATGGCCCGATTTCCTCCTTTCAGTCTGATGGAAACCGTCCAACACATGCATCACGTAGGCACACTGCACGCTGTCACGTACGAAAACTAACAAATCCGTATTAACTCACAAGCTCGCAGTTCATTCACGAACCAAATAGTGTTCAGATTTAAATTATGCTGTCTTGTCGGACCGCTACAAAAGATTACAACTTAATTTCACCATCAGACATCTTTGATTTAGCGCAAACCGGTGACTGTGGCTTAAAATGAAACAACAAGAAACTATCTAATCAGTGCAGTATCGTTCTGTGAAAAGGATTTGGCCAGACAAGGTCATTAAACCTTATCCAGAAATGTAAAACTTTGCATGACTCTTTGCCATCACACACGCGCACACACACACACGGACACGCGCACGAACAGCTGACGGCAGCTAACATCAACAACGCGTGTCCGTGAGAGGGAGGTGGCGTGCGTTCGCGTCATATGGCCCGCCGCTCTCTGATTGGCCAGCGCGCCTCACCAGACATGACCGCGCTTGTGGCAGTATAGTGCTGTGGAGCGAAACAGACTGCAGCGTTTCGCGAAGAGATGATGAGACCAAACAACACATCTGAAAGCGTCTTTTGTTAGCTTAGCGTTTTGCAAAAATAATTTTGAAAGGCACAGACGCGCTGCGGTTAAGAAGAGGACACTGCCCAAGGATCAAGGTGAGTTTTCTTTCATAGCCTGTACTTCCACTGAGAACAGTACTTGTGTTTTGATGGGCTAGAAGTATTTGTAGCGTAATACCTTGACTCTAGCCATTATTATAACGCTTCTTTTTCCACATTAACAATAACGTTTTCGCTTCTCGCAGTGCCAAATGCCAAGACTAGAGGAACACTGTTGGAGCTGCTCCTGTTCAGCGAGTGTGAAGACGCAGGAGCTGTCAAGCGCCCGCTGGGTTGTTTGTAAGACGGCAGAAATGATGTCCATCATCACCTCAGTGCTGAGCCACGCATACGGCTCTCTGCACAGCCTCCAGTCCGCCAATTTAATTCGACGGGGGCTTGTACTGTTTATCGTCGGAGTAGTTCTCGCCTTGGTGCTGAACTTACTCCAGATCCAGAGAAACGTCACCTTGTTCCCAGAGGAAGTGCTGGACACGCTGTTTTCATCGGCCTGGTGGATCCCCCTCTGCTGCGGCACAGCTGCCGGTGAGTCAGTAACGCTCGGGCTCGGAGATCACTCTGTTTCGTTTGAGTCGACAGGACAAACACTTTCTGCTCGCCGCGGGCATTTTGTTATCGTATTTACATTACTCATACTGGTGATTTGTGGGCTGTTTTGTTGACATTGGGCTCTGTCGCTATCGGCTAGTGCTGCCATGGAAACAGCCGGGCATTCGGGGTCATTCTTTGGGGTGCTGCTTTTTCATTGGCTGCGCTCAGAACGGGTGAGCTGCGAGGGAGGCACGCCATTGGCTGCTGCGCCGAACATGCCACTTAGCCGAAAACAGAAACACGGAAGTCGTGTGCAGCAGAAATTGATATTAATTTGCACACACACAACTCCTCCCCCTGCATTCCTTGCAGTCCACATACCAGTCTACTTCTTTTTCAGTAGAAAATGTCTTTTAAGGTTCAGTTAATGGCTAAAACAAAAGCGGTCTTGCTTATTTGTTATAAAAAACGCAGTCAAACAATACAAAATTAGATTCAGACATCAAATGTGATTATTTTTTTTCTTTCTCATGTTTTTGAAGACTCACTGTTGTTTAAAGCACTTGTGTTTCTCTTTCCTCAGCTGTGGTTGGTCTCTTGTACCCCTGCTTGGACCAGCATCTTGGAGAACCGCACAAGTTTAAGCGGGAGTGGGCAAGCGTGACGCGCTGCATTGCTGTTTTTGTGGGCATCAATCACGCCAGTGCTGTATCCTTACCAATCACTCATTACACTGTAGCCGATGTGGACCATGCAAACTTTTAAACTGTTCTTAGATTTGTGTTGTCTTAAGACTGGAATACACCACACAACCTTTCTGAATAGTTTTCAGAAACATTAGGCATCATATACTTGCTGACTTTGTAAATGGTTATAGAGAGAAACTAGGCATCATACAGTAAACAACTGAGGATGTTGTTCAAACTCATGCAGAAAAATGCACATAATTGCTAGGTACGAGATGCTTGATAGATAAAGAAAAATAAAATCATACAGTAGTTTTAACTCTGACTGCTCAGAATCTAAAGACTTTTTGGCAGACAAATGTTGACTCAGCCAGACTGCATTTTGGGGCAAAAATATGGGCTAGTCACGTAGTGTAAAAAAACATATTATTACTGGAATTACACAGAAACAGATTTCCTCAAATACCTGTAAGCCCTTCAGTTATCATCACACACAAGTCTCAAAACGTTTTAAAACTTTTATCTAAAGAAAGATCTAACCTAGAACTAAATTGTATTTCCCTTAAGTCAAAGTACCTCACAGAAACTGGACTTTGCCAATAATGTGCAGCTGTCACTTACTCTGGCTGCCCTGTCTCTGGGCCTCTGGTGGACGTTTGACCGATCCAGGAGTGGCTTTGGTCTAGGGCTGACCACTGCTTTTTTAGCCACCCTCATTGCTCAGCTGCTGGTCTACAATGGCATCTACCAGTAAGTTATGACTCACACATATAGAGACATTGCAGTCGAAAACAGCTTGTCATTTATCATCAACTACCAAGGGACAGCTGAGTCACAGCTTCACTTCTGTGTGTATATTACATGCTCAGTCATCAGAAAAAAGATTTTTGTAAATGTCTGAACGTCATTTTCCCCTCATAGCTAAGACTTAACAGTTAATAGCAAGTTGTTTCAGAACATTTCTTTTAATGTTTCTCAGGTATACGTCTCCAGACTTCTTGTATGTACGTTCGTGGCTGCCTTGTATATTCTTTTCTGGTGGAGTGACCGTAGGAAACATCGGCCGACAGCTAGCTATGGTATGTTTTCTGCTCACCAAACCTTTTTCCTGTCTTTCATATTCAATGGAATCATTGAAGTATAGTAACTCTGTTAGGTTACTCATGTATTGTCTTTAGTTTCCTGGAGTGCACTCTGCACTAGGCCAGATGGCACTCTCGTGTTCAGAAACTAAACTTATATGGGGCACACCTACAGAAGCAAAAGTGAAACTGAATATCCTGGAATGGTTCATCAGCTATTCACAGCACTCTGTGTAAATGTTTTGCTCTTCTCTGAGTGTGTACAGTTTAACATAAAACTTAAAGCAATATTCAGACAAGATTAGTTTTCTAAACAACATCTGAGATATAGCCGTTAACGTATGTGATTTCATGAACTGATTCTGACATGGTTGGGATTCAAGTGGTATTCAAGTTTTTAACATTAAGAAAAGGCAAATTGACAAATGACAAATTTAGTTTTTGTATTTGATGAAGGACAGAACTTTATCCAGATTTGACCATAAGGTACCTGAAAAGTGGTAGATGGTTTGCCTTGTAATTTTCATAGATTTGTGGAAATATTGATGACTTTGTGTAAAACTAGGGGTCCTGACTGTACTTTTTGCATTTTCTTACATCACACTTAAATTTGACTAGAAATGTGTGAAAATATTGCTTTTCTATCAAGGGCATTCCCCGTTATAGTGACCCGTCTGTTAACAGTTTCCAGTGCTGTGTTGACATCCTCACTATCTTGCGTCTGGGCTGAAAAACACCATGCATTTTAACATCTTAATTAGCTGCTGATTGTAGTCTGAGGCATGTTTGTGCCACCCCCTCCAAGCCTTCTCAGTCAGCTGTGCCTATTTGTTTTGTTGACATAACCTCGTTCTTTCTCAATAAGGGCGTGAAAGCAGATTACGCTCCTTGTTTTTCATGCTAATGGTCAGAGAGATGGTAAACAAAGTGCTTTACTGGCTCAAAGTGGTGTGTTTTACATGTTGTTCCAGGGTGTTTTTTGTTTTCGAGTTGAGACCAGCTGATTTTGCTTGACCAATTGGGATTAGTGCTCTGCTAGTATTTCTCTCAACTTTCTTTATGAAGTGGGCAGTTAAGAGATGCAATGGACTTGCAAACTAGATTTATCTGTATATACTGAACAGAGACCACTGATGGGCCAAAATTCTGCATCTAATAGTACTAACACTATTAAGACAATTGCAACGACAGTATTCTGATTGATTACAATTTAAACAGTTTGCACTATTCACAGTTTGGTTTTGGAGGATTAAATGTTCTCTTAGAGATTGCTCTTTTTGGAGACCGCCCAGCTGCCCATGGGTGAGGCATGTGAGACAGTCCTGGCCCATGAGGGGCTATCATATTTTACAGGGCCCCACATCCACACAAGCCCTGTATAATTTGTGCATATACAAGGCATGTGTCATAAAGTGCATACTAATTATAGCCACAGTGTTGAAGAGCCAAGTGGGCTTTAACAGGACCAGCTTTAGCTTTGTGACAAAACCAATTTTGAATTGCTCAACGCACCATTTTAAATGCAAACCTGGGGTGCTAGAACATATTTAGGTAGTTAGAAAGTAAGCAGAGTGCTCTGACTTCCAAATACATAGTGAGTTGCTGCATATTAATATTTCTTTTTAAGCGTTTTGCACAGTGGTACAGTTTATTGCCTGCTCCTATATTCTGAGGTTATTAGGAGATGAATGCAAATCAAGCGGTTTCCTTTTTTTTTCTCTTTTTTTATCATCTATTTGGTTATGCTAGATGTGCAAACACTGCATTTTCTTACTAACGGACTGTCTGTTTCTCTACAGGGCTCAACTGAGAAGCTTCATAATGACTAAGTGGGTGTCAGAGGTCATGAAGTGAGCTACAAAGAGTGCCAAAACAGAGGGCCTTCAAACTATATTGGGTGTTCCTGGTTTCTGTCCAAGCATAACTTCTGCTCTTAATTTCGCTCCTCTTTATAATGATATAAGAAAGAAAAAAAAGAGCAGGTTGGTCTGAATTGGCCCAGTGTGCCATGAACAGCACCTTTGAACAGCCAAAAGAATCCCCCTGGAATTCATTACTACCATCAGCATTGTCGTTGTTACAGTAGAGTTACTGGTAACAGCAGTCTCCTTATTACCAGGTTGCTGGAGTGCCACTATTGGACTGTACAAAATCATAGCTAGTTTCACTTTCACTGAAGGTGAACGAGTGAAAAGTAGTGGTGAAACTTTGTGTATACAAATGAGTGTGTGTGCTGGTCCTATGGATAAGGCCAGACAAAAAAGGTGGTGTGGAAGTGCACACTTTTTTTGTTTTACTTTGCGCTGGAGAACTGAAAAAGAAATCAAAAAGGGAAGAAAAAAAATTAAGACTGTGCAAAATACCTAAAATATCCAAAGAGGTCTGTGTACTGTCTATATAGGATTTGTAGTTTTATTTTTGAAAACGCTCGCAGCACTGCGAGTCTCTTGTGCAGACTGACCACCTTGAGTGTTATTTTGAGTACCAGAGAGGTCTGATTTGCCAATCACATTTGTGCCGACTGGTTAGTGAAGTATATTGACTGAAATGATTGTGGGTTTTATCAAACTTTGTTTTTAACGCAGACCAAAAGTAAAACTAGAAACAGTTTTCAAGAAATTAAGTGGCACCTTGAAATAAGAATCAAACATAAGTTAAAACATCAAGGACGCTTCTATTTGTATTAATGTATACTCACAGAAAAGGTGTAATGAAGTCCATTTAAAGATTTCTAAATCAAAAGGTTGGAAACTTAGGATAACTAAACGTCCAGAAGACATTTGTACTGCGGCCTCAAAGGTTTTGCAATCTGTGATTGCCTTTGTGTTATAGAATTAAGTGCTTTTGTCACTTCTTCTCCAGTATAGTCATTTTTCTTTTTCTTTGTACTTTATTCATTGTGTATTGCTTATCACCTGTAGCCGCTTCTGTATCTAATATAAGCGGAATCACTGGGCTAGTGTGTAGGTTTGGGGGTCTTAGCAAACGAAGTGCAATCAGTTTCTTTGAGCCTGGGATTCTTTCATATTTATTACTTTTTATAATGTTAAGGTACCCCAGACGACTCGTATGCAGTATAGCAACATACCAGCAATAAACAGATTATATGTATATGTGAAGATGTAATATGACAGCAGACTCATTTTTAAAAGACCTCACACACAAAAGATAATATTGCAAATGATACCAATGATCATTTCCACTGTTCTGAAAAAAAAAAACGAAAAATAAAACACCATATTGTTACTAGCAGTAGTAAAGTGGAGAAACCCTTTTAAGAAAATGCTGTGTTGTATTTTGGGAATGTTTTAAAACAGTGATGTTGCTCTCAGGAGAAGCAGGCTCTTTCAGAGACTCTCTGCTTCAGGGAACGAGAGATGTACAACTGAAAGAAAGCTTTATTTAGAGGGGAGTGAGAAATGCAATAATGTGTTTCTAGGAGTGAGTGTGCATGTGTGTCTTTACCATTTCATTTATATTGTTTTAGGTTCAATGAATGAAATTAAAATAAAATTGTGCTGTACAATGGTTTTTGAATTAATCATTCTCTCTTGAGATTTGTGAGCTAAAAAAACATGCGTGCATTTTATTTATTAATACCAGGCAGAACTAGTTTGGTATTAAATGTTAAAGTAAATGTTTTGTCTTTGTTTGCATGCTATTGTGAATCATAAACAGTGGTTAGGGTTTAAAATATACATTTTACAATTAGTGAAATATGTCCATCTTTTTAAAATGGCATGTAAAGTCTCACTTTTCACCTTGAAAACTTCTGTCACAGAAAAAACAAACTAAAGTTGCCCAATAACTTCTGGAATAAATAATATGCACAATAAGTGCATTGAATGTTAGCTTTTGCATGGTTCCTCACACCACTGAACAGAGCAGCTTATTGAGAATGAAGCAATATTCAACACATTTTATGTGTGAAACATTTTACTGACATTCTTTAGCATTTGACCAATCTAATTAACTATTTATACCAGCATGTTAAGTATCTTTATACAATAGAATAAGTTGTTTCCAGTTATACATTTAGTGTACATACAAGCAAATACAAAAAAACACTGATCTTCATTTGTGATTTCAGTTATAAAACTGATCAGCATGTTTTCTCCAAATAAATCCTTCTCCCTTTGCTGTCTCCCTGACCTCATTCACTTCCACTCGGTCTGGACCTATGAGGAAGGAGTCATCTGAGACAGCTTATCCTACCCCCTCATCTATTTATATCAGCAATTAGGATTGACCATACATGTAAATGTGTGTGAAAGCACATAAGTGATACAAGTTTACCCATCCATTTACCAATTTATATTCTCTGAATTTCTTACACACACACACACAAAAAAAAACATCATACTTATTCAAATATTGTGTTCTGGTTATACTGTTACTGTTTAACCTATCACATCATCTTCCCTTCAAAGTCAAGAGCAAACATGAGCTGTCCAACTGTATGTTAAATGAATAAAGGATGCATCCTGGTGTGCCATAGAATGCAATGCTGCTTCATGGCAAAGTTTCCTGAACTTGAGATACCAGTGTGTGTGCAACTTTCAAAGATATTTAGCACAGGGTGTTTGGTTAAAGTTAACTGGTCTAAGCTGTTGTGTGTTCTGATGTATACAGCTGCCTAATGCTCTGACTCAGCAGTGGTGCTGCTTGCTGTTATTAGTATCCTCATCAGTGGAAACAAAGTTAACTGCCTACTGTGTTTATAATAATAATTATTATTTTTATTGACTAGGATTTAATTTTTTTTATTTTTTTCAATTATTAAAAATGGATAATTATTTAATCAAATTACCAGCATAACATACATATAGATTATACACATCATTTGACAAGACAAAGGCTCTAATCTAGGAAAAAAAGACATCCCATCTTTTCTAGCTTTTTAAATGCTCATCATTCTCTCTTGCATATAAAGATAGTTGAGATGCAGTCAGACATTATCCAATACAATCAGTAGAGCGAAACATAAATCATAATGCATTACAAATGGTGGACATGTGTTAGGAGTGAGGTGCAGGATGTGTGACTGTAGATGCTTGGTCAAATTCATATTCCAACAATAAATTAAGCTGCCCTAGAAAAGTGAAGAAAAAGTGTTGCATTGTGTATTGCAAATACTTGAAATGTATTATTATACATTTATTATATATATCGGGTAAACTGGCACATTTTGACCCTTCATGAAACGCTTTCATAAATTTGGTTCCAATTCACGTCAGCAGATGGCAGTATTGTACGTTTTTCCACAGAACTACATTACATTACAGAGGGACCCCTTCTAGTACCGTGAACACTGCCTGGTCCTATCAAACTTCAACAGTGACAAGCATGTCATTGTGTACAAGAGATGTCCCTTCACATCTAATACAAAAGCCAGATGTTTCAAAAGTGATTCTGGACAACTGAAAATGTGGGAATTCTCAACACCAAAATAAAATAGCTTTTAGCAATGTTTGAAGTACATTTCAGCATTTCTGGTGGTTACTGAACACAAAATCAGCAACATGTGCTGAATAAAGAAATACAAGCATAAAGAATGTGTAAACTTGCATCAGAATTGCACTTAACAATTCAGATTTTCTGAGGGTGAATGTGTTGTGCTTATGCATCTGGGCTGAGATTTGAACCTTGGCCAGGGCAATACATTAAACATTTCTAAACATTACACTTAACCTCAGGTTGCTCTCAAAGTCTGTCTCTAAAAATCTGCAAGTTCTTTTCAATAAAGGTTTATATCGACCATTCTATAGGCAAAAAAAAGGTACAAACAAAAGATAAAGAACAACAAAATAAATGTTTGTGCATGTTGGTGGATTTTCCTTGTGTTTGTATGGAGATGACTTGCAGTGCCTTTAACAGGCGTTGAGGATTTAGATTGCTCTTTGGCCCTGGGTAAGGGCCCCCCCACCGCTCCTCTAATGGAAGATGATTCAGTCCAACGGACAAGAAGACAGAATCGCAATTACCCAGCCTTATTGAACTCACCCCTGACATTTCTTTGGCTTCTGACTGAACTAGCACAGAAGTACAAGAGGACCGGGAAGTGGAGAAGAGATGAAGGGGACTGGGGGGATAAAGAAAGAAAGAGAGAAAAGATAGAATACGTTAATGACAAAGAGACTGAGACACTAAGAAAATATAGATTACAGAGAGTACACAAGCCCTCTTAAAGGTCTTGCACCTGAAAAGATATAATACAGCTATATAGTAACATGCACAATTTGACAAAAACGGAATAAAAACCCAGATAAAATTCATCGCCGCCTTTTTCAACTAACAAAATTATCTTAAATTGGACTGCCAGGCTGTGAAATCATTTCTGCCTCAGTCAACACTGTCACTGATTCTGGGGACTGACGTGTGCATGTTAAGCCACAATGGCAATCTCTCTTCATTCTCTCATTCAGCATCTCTCGCTCACTGTCTCATCAACGTCTCACTCAATCTTTGAGGGTAGCAATAAAGAATTGAACAATAATGGGACACAGACCGGCGACGGTGTTACAGGAGGGTGAAAAAAAAAACAAAAAAAAAACAGCACCATTTCAGTCCAAATTGCCCGCGATGCCATTCAAATGCCAGCCTGGCATTTAAACATGTCTCACCCCTCACAACTGACCAGGGCTTCCATTCGCCTCAGTCAGTCTGATTCAGCCCTAATTGGTTTATGGATTCCATGGTTGCTCACAAGAAAATAACTCTTATATTAAAGGTGGTGGCAAAGTGCTTTTCAGTAAGGAGGGTCAAGGTCACAGGACTCGACAAGGATTCAATTAAAACAATAATCAACAAGGGTGTAGCTGTCATTGTAACAGCATAACCCCATTGCCTTCAAAAAAAAAAAAAATAATAATAATAATAATTATATATATATATATATATATATATATATATATATATATTCTTTTTTTTTCTTTCTTTCTTTCTGCAATTTATCTAATTTAGGATTCACATCCTAGTCTAGGAAATGCTCTTTGGAAGAAACATACTATAGTGATCTGCAGGTATATGAAGGGAATGAGTGAGGACGAAACAGAGGTTAGGTCAGTCATTTATCATGGGGCACTATATCAACAGTGTCATTTAACGAAGATTATCAAACATACTTCCCTCTTGTGTGCAGTGGAATTAATTTCCCAGTTCTGAGATGGCTGTAGTCAGGAAAGTAAATATCAGGTGGTGACACATCAAGCGTCTGATCCGCACAAATCCTTTACAGTGCAAATGAAATACACGTGGCATTACGGTCTGGGATTAACTGTCTGCTGACTGCCGTTAGGCCTGCCACTATTACAACCTAATCAAGCACATGAAGACACACTCTAACAGTAGGCCTGTGCTGTAAAACCCTGTTGTTCAGGGTCTAATTGACAATGATAAAAATACAATAAATAAACAAACAAATAAATAAAAAAATAGGAGAAGGATCAAATAATTGTTTTAATAATGGCATCTACTGTTATTTAAATATGATAGGGAACAGATTCCCTACTGTACATTTCCAACTATATTCCATCTTTTCAGAAATCAGCTGCATGTGCTGTTACTCAACCTGTAGAAAGGAATATAAAATAAACTTATTGCCATTTTCCTATGTTACGACTGAAGTAATAGAGTTTATTTTCTTCAAAATACTGCTTTTAGTTTCAATTTTATAGTTCGTATTTTTCATGAAAAAAATAAATCATGTAAAAAGACATTTAAAGACATCAAACATTTACCTTGAGCTCAGTGGCCTTTGTGTGGCATTCTGCCATGTTATTTTTAGATAAAGAATGTAATTCATTGCCAGAGTTTTTATATTTAGTCATTTGACCTAAATATTTTGCAGGGACACTTTTCAATATGTGTCTCAGAACTTAGGTCCACTCACTCACTGTCGCTCGCCCCAGGCCAGCCTCTCAAATGCTTGTATAGCCTGGGACACACAGAAAATTGTGATTTAACTTCCTCAGCATGAGCTGTTAAAAGGTCACACTCCACTTTTGTGATAATTAAAAAATATCTAACTAACAAAAAACACATTTATGAAAATACAATAAATACATTCTGTAAAATATCTATATCGTTTTAAAAAGCAGTGAAATTTAAAGATACTGTTATTCCTTTACTTGTAAATCAAAACTGTAAAAAAGAAAATTAACATGCAGCCAACAAAGACAAATTAATGTCTAGTGTTTTAATTCCCAAAGAATAGGCTAATTCATCTAAATTATTTAATAATAATAATAATAATAATAACAACAACTCACCCAAGAGCAGATCTTTATACAAATAACTAGCCCTTAGCAATTAATTGAGTAAGCCTTAATACCCATCATATTCAGTCATTAAAGTCTAACCTTTAATACGAGCAGCAGAAGGAAGGAGAAACAGGCTGACTAGACTCTGGACACAAAAGTCAAAAAGCGACCACAAGCTTTATTTCTAACCCAATGGGAGCATAACTTGCCTCCGCCCTCTAGTGCGTTATTGAACGTTTATCGGGAGACAGTCACGTTCATTCATACATTATTTCATCTGTTAGTTCAGTTGAGTAATCCTAAATATTAAGGAAATTCATTTCACGTTTATTACAAGGCGAATTTAGACATGATGACGAAAACGATTCCATTTCTCTTCCAAACACGGTGCAGAGATTTCTCCTTTGAAATCTTTTTGACAAGTGATGTCAAATTTGTGAAGTCAAAGCATAAAGGGATAGGCAGCTTATGTAGCGGAATATTTTAAAATTGAATAAAAATACGAAGTGCAAAAACGGGGAAGTGGAGATAAATAGATTAGTGTGTGAAAGATGGCGAAATAACGCATTCCCCATCACAAAACAGGAGAGCAGCTGTGGACGGAGCAGGTTCCGCTCGAGTACAGACGCACAAAAGACGACCCCAACTTTCTCAGAGGGGCACTGGAAGGGACACTGGGGGAAAAAATACCCTGGCTACTCTGAAAATATCTGAAGTAGAAATGTATTCTACATTCAAATCTTTATATGTAATCGCAAGAAACATGCTGGGACCTTTGACCGCATATCAGGTCCCTGCCTTACCATGATTGGCAACTGGTTCAGGAAGCCCTCTCATCTCAGCTGTGGCCAAAATAAATATCTTAGGGGTTAGGTTAAAGGTGGGGCACGCGACACATGGAATCAGCCTCTTCTCTATATATGCTTACATGCTGAACCTGAAGATGATTAGTGATGCCACACACGGAGAATATCCAACGCTATCTCACGACCAATTCGTACGTATTTTACGAGGTGGCTAATTCGTACGACCTCACTCGTACGATTTCGTACGATTTGGCTAGACCCCACTGACGGGTAGGTTTAGGGGCGGGGTTTGGTGTAGGTCATTCGTACAAATTCATACGAATGTGCAACTCGTAAAATACGTACGATTTGACAGAAATCGTATGAATTTGTACGAGTGTGGTCGTACGAATTCGTACGAATTAGCCACCTCGTAAAATATGTACGAATATCCAACCCCATTTCCAAAAAATAAAATAAAAATTAAATAAATAAATAAATAAAAAGGCAAATTACAACGAAACTTAGATGCAAATAGCACGGTTTAAAGTTTGACACGTTATATAGCCTATCATATCACGTGTTTCTTAAACGGACCCCCTTTTTCTTTAATACTTGCTTCGTAACATTAATTCTCCAGTTTATGACCAATTGTTGTTGTGTGCACGGTAACTTGACAGACTGAGCTAGGTGTAACGTGCTTATTATGTATTTAGATACTAATTAATTTACAAAATAAGTGACGCTAAAGTGAATTAAGCAACAAGTGCACAGTGAGGTGGAAGAGAGCAAAGTGTTTAGAGGCAAGTGATTATTGTGCACGTCACGCGCCACACTTGTTGCGAGAGTCGTAAACAATCACAAGCACGTGAAACAGGTGCCAGTGAAATTCAGAGCATCTAGACTCCCGCGAAGAAACCAGGATAATGCCCTGTGAACCACCCAGGGTGTTCAGACATCGCTACAGGTGACCCATAGCATGTGGACCATGCTCTGTCTAATGCAACTTATTGTTTCTTATTGCTTTCTGTAGGCATTCCCATTTGTAAAGCTCCCTTCTCATGCTGCTGTTATTTATTTATTTATTTATTTATTTATTTATTTATTTTCATTATTTATTTTTTTCTAAATAGGGATGTAAATCCTTTTCCCTACTTGAAGTGTATAGCCACCACAAGGTGTTTTAACAGTAATTACCAAATGTAAGATGTCCCAGCACTTGAAGGGTGCATATACGTCATTTACATTAATTCATATTCAGAGAGGGACCAATATTAACTCTGCATATATAAGTCGCTATATTCGCAAAATAATTATTTGAATTTGTTTTGCGCAGAGCTTTTTCAACAGAATACAGCACCGTGGATTGGAAAACATTAGCAAAGCAGTCAAATCATCTCCCGAGCAATCAAAGCTTATTCTACAAATTCTGAGAAACACTTTAAGTATATTTTTTAGCTTGATTATGTTTATTATAAGATTAATTATTAATATGATAAAACCTCTAATAATTATTTTAGCTGTTATTTCGCAAACTCCCAAGTATTACGAAATATATGAAGAAGAAAAAACTGGAAATGAGAACATGAAATGGCATTAGGTATTATTAACGAATTCTGCATGTTACAATGTTAAATTGGTGTAGATAGACAATCTAAACAGAAATGCAGAATTAAGCAAGGATTAAACGTGTTTTGTTAAAGAAATCAACCCTTCAGTAATGTTTACAACACGAGATACGCAAATTTAAAATACATTTATTTGAAATTAAACGAAGTACAATTTTGATTGAATAGAAATAAAAAAAACTATTTCTACTTTTTAATTTCATAACAATTTTAACTAAATCACTTCAAAATCAGATTACTTTAGTATATTCAGTACGGTAAGAACAAACATTTGAGTAACACAGACTACAACAAATGAACAACATTTAAATGGCATTAAATGAACAATTTGGACAGACAGTGGAAAAAGTTTATGCATGGATGTAGCCTTCATTCATGGATTCCTGCCAGGGTTTAACAAAATAAAATACAAATAGCATAATGCATAATATTGCGCATACATATTTTTACCAAATTAAAACACTTTTTTTATATTATTCAATAATTCTAGTTTTTTATTAAGTGAATTAATTTATGTAAGTACAACTTATTCCGGATCAAACATGAAGAAATTATATTTATAACAATTCCTAACAATGTAGACGGGTTTTTTTCACTTTCGTAAAAGTTTCTGACAACTGGGCACAAACCATTTTGAGAAAATGCGTTTGATCCGTGTTGTTAATTAAATATAATGTGGGCTGACACGTTTGAGAGGCACTGTAAATGCGAGTTTTCACGGAGAGAAAATGCTTGGTATCTGTGAAAGTGAAAATGCACCTGTGGCACTTTCTTGCATTTGAAAAGCCAACCGACATCACACGTCTAAAAGCAGCGTCAAGGTTTTTTTTTTTTTTTTTTTTAAACGTTAGTTGGGGGAAAAAATGTCCATAAGCAATACAGTTTTGTCTCTTCGATACACTGAAATCTTCAAGGTGGGATGACTGGAGAGAGATACAAGGCTAAAGCTTTGGCTGTCAATGAAGCCATTTTCTCCAAAAAGGGTCTCAAGATGGGAGCAGCATTCAATTAACTTGCTCCCATCTAAAGAGCCTTAATTAGGTTTGCGGAGGACGCCACATGCACGGTGGGTCAGGGACAGCGAGACTGTGTCGACTGAAAGGAGACTTATTTACGCCAGGACGATCAGACGCTTTAGAATTAAAAGCATTAAAACCTATCAACTCTATCCTCCCTGCGTTTTCAAAGTGTCTACTCTGCTAGGATCCGGACCCCAACAGTTCCCTGGCTTTGATGGAGGGGTCTGGATTTAAAACAAGAAGCATCAGTCAGGCATTTAGATCAATACTGGACCAAAGTATCATATAAAGAGCTTTACAAATCTTTGGGAAGAAAAAAAGATATTTGTGTGTAACATCAGAAATAACTGGCATTGTGCACTGCAGATCCTAGAGTGGTGGTCGGCAGGGTTGGATCCTGTCCTGCATGGTGTCAGGACTCATATCGCAGGCGTGCTTTGACTGACCGTGTATGACTGTTTGTGTGTCTTTGAGAGCAAGACGGTGAGAGAGGGAGACAGTGAGAGAGTTGGGGGGGGGGGGTATACTTTACATCAGACTGCAAGCTCTACGATTACCAAGGCTCGCGCGCGCGCACACACACACCAGCGCGTCCATTCACAAATCGAGTCAGCGCGTCAGCACCTATTGTAGTGACTGAGCCAGTCACTGTACTGTTTGTTAGCGCACAAGATAGTCCAAAGACAACACACAGAGGGTCAAACACTTAGGCACTTCCAACCTAAACTGGTACAATACAATGGCTCTATACGCTGACTCTATCTATCATATGTAGGCCTACCTCTATTAATAGCTATACACTGAGGTCATCGGTCTTTATAGAGAGCAAACGGCACATCACCTCGACATTTTCCTATCGACAGGTCTGTTCGGAGATTTCAACAAAAACCGGAAACCAAAGCATGTTACGGGGCTTACCTAAGATCTGTATTTCCTCTGAATCTGTGCCTGTTTATACATTTATGCATGAATATAAGATATATAACATTTATAAATTTTTAATCAAATTACCGACGCCCTCGCTGGCACTGACCTGCTTAATTGACGGGTGTTGGTTGAAAAACACTTTTGCCTTCTAAGTGTGATCAATTTTTGCAATGTCCTCCTTTACAAACAAGAAAATGCTACATAGACTATTCATATTGCATAGCTAAAAGAATGTTTTAAATTAATATTTAGAAAACTGTTTCGTTTACCCAGTGTAGACAAGATAAATTGTGCTATGAACGTTATTTTGTTCTGTCAAACAAAACAGAAAAACATTATCGCACTTCGTCTATATAAATAAATAATAAGTAAATAAAGATGAAAACGTGAATGAAACTCTTTGCAGAAGTATAGCCTATATCTAACTAAATGACTAAACTAAACACCAAAGCTTACTTTAAACAATGTAAACAGATTAATATCTTTGATTACCTAGAACCAAAGTTACTGATTAACCAGTCAACAAACATGTCAGCGAGAATCAGTTTACAAACAAGACTGAATGTTATTTCCTAATTGACACCTCCTATACCCTGTGTCCTTAATATTTTCCTTGCTGCTCAACTTGTGGACGGTTTTAGGTGCAAAGCAAAAAGTACCTAAACAAAGTGTCAAGAGGGTGAGCTACATTCTGGAGAACAACATATAAACAGGATGCGCACGTGAAAATCCACGGCTGACGCGTCACAGACAACACACAAAACGGAAAGACTGATGTCATATTAAGGCAAATAAAAAGTTCTGGTTACCTTAAAGCACTAAGGCCTTACAAGAGCCGATACAGTGTAAAATTAACGTGATATGAAAAACTGCATGAGTCTGCCTGAAATGGCATCACATGATTTAAACCATTTTTGTTATAACAGCCTCTTAACTGTTTGTTATGAGAGGGGACGCCTCATATTGGTTAGTGACATCACAGAATACATACAGTAGAGCATGAAGCAGCTGAAGTGGAGGGTAAATGAGGAGACAGGGATGCTTCATTTATGCAACATCACTGATCTAATGCACTGTTGTTTCATTTTAATTACCTAAGTTCTGCCTCCTATAATGCTGGCATGAATGTAGCCTAACTTTTGTGATGTGCATATCTGATAACGAATTCATTCTGTGCGCAAGAGACAAATAATTGCGTAAAATGCAATTCGCGCTTATGCCAGAGCGAGCGTTTCAGCCCAAAAGAGAGACAGTGATAGAGGGCAGGCCACGGCGCTTGCGATCTGTCAAGCGCTCTATTGTCTTTCACCCATTCCGCGCACGGACTCTACGGTGAATGTCTTGCGGGTGATTAAAATTCGTCCTAAAAGAATGCCCCGTTTTCATTAAAGCCAAAGGATCCTGGAAGAGCCTTAGATTAGAGCCGTGTCCACTCCACTCTTGAGAAAGGCTGTACAACAGGCCAGTGGCTATTGTACCGCTATGGACTATTCGCATGGTTGTTGTCGGGGGTCTCCATCACGCAACAACAGGCCATCAATATAAATGTAGCCAATATAAAAACATGACTAAATAATATTTTTGGTCCACAGTTTATTCCTACCAACAACAGAACTAAATTATTCTCAGAGTAAAGCAACATTACCCACAATGAAAAGCAAATATATACGCATATATTCGGACTGCAAATTTAAAAAATATATATATTTTGTTATTAAAATGTGGAAAATCATAGAAAGGTGTAAAAACAACAACAAGACATGCCTTGTAAGTGGCATTAAAATAATGTGGTTAGACAGATAAATATGCACCAATTTGAAAAGAGACTGCATGCTCTTGGCTCGCCACAAAAAAATTCATAATGAGAAACGCAATCACAGAAGGCCTCTTGAGAAATCTCTTCAGTTAGAAAAGCTATAGCTACTGCACTTTCATTTAGAGAAGCTAACCATCTATACCGGCAGCTCAAACAGGGTGATGTCTTCACAAACGTCATACAAGGGCATTAGGGTCATTGTTAGTGTTGATTTCGATGTGCTACACACTCACTGTAAAGGTCACAGTCTTTGCCCAATGCCTAGGCTCCTTAGGCGCTATTCATGACGACTCTAGGCGGCCTGATTGAGAATAAAGAGAAATGAAATGAATCCGAATCACAATCATGTGCGCGATGCATGGATTTGCTGCTCCGCTGTACCTGGAGAGCGCGAGACAGTAACCGTATCTGTAATACAAGGACTCAGTTGTTGCCAGAGTGCCTAGGCTGTGCATGTTAAAGCTTATGAACGAGTGAAAAATAGTTCTACTATTTTATTTTTGGCGCGACTATACTTAGATTGATAATCTTTGAAATACCACGTTATGTTTAAAGAGCCATAGGCACCTGTCCAAAGAAACAAGCATCCAATCATCATTACCATTAAAATATGGACTGCTCTTGTCGACAGATGAAGAACTCTCTGCGTGTATCCGTTTTCGATTACCTTTTCTGGGTAGTGTGCATTATATAGTAGGCCTACGTATACATAGCCTACTGCACACTCATGATTCTGTAACAAGAATGCCGAAAATCTTTATAGCTGTAAATCATGTCAAATTTAATAATATTGCTCTGAGTATTGAGAAAATTTAATTTCTCCTACTGCTTTTCACAAAAAATGTCATCACACATCAAGAAAACAGTAACGGTTATTATGGCTTGGGAACACCAAGCACACATTACGGAACGATGTTGCCTCCACTCGTTTTGGTTTGACGCATATTTTACATTATGCATCTTTCCAATTCAACAAAACTGCTACATAAATAATACAATAAAATATTCCCCTTCTAAGAAAGCGTAACAGAACTCAATAGTATCAATAGTAGATTTTTTTTTTTTCATTAAAATTCAGATTTTAAAATCTGTGGTTTCGTGAATGTATATTGGGAAAGTGAGTTGACCAAATCTGGTTAAATGATAGAAAAAAAAAAGAAAAAAACATGCACAGCACACACTGCGCTACAAGAAAACCTGTATGATTAAAACGTGAAGACCGTGTTCAGTATGCAGGCTGCGTTTTTGGCACTGCCCGAATTTGTATTTTGGTGAAGCACTGTGTCTTTAAAAGTGCAAGGATGAGTGTTGTCTGTTACTCTCGAATCAGGGCCATGTGACTGGTTCTTGACTATTCTATTGGTCAAAGGCACGTGTCTAGGATACCGGAGTGTAACGTCACTGGGGGCTCGTATTAAAAATAAGAACAAAAATCCGGAGTGAAAGTATTTCAGGAGCAGTTAGGAGCCCCACTTCTCTGTCCTCAGAGTAGCCACTGACGTCCCGATAGTTGCATTACGCAGAAAACAAATATCACCACACTGGCAAGTTACGGTTCATCAACCTTAAGCAGAGCACATTCCGTGATTGGAAGGCGTAACTATGTTTTTCCTTTGTGACCACGGTGCGCAAAGGCTTTTTCTTGACGCTAAAGCTCACTGACAAATTTTCTTGCTCAGTTTTGAAATTTTCCTGAAGTGAACAAAGTGGACGGAGTCGCCCGTGGAGTGGGGTGCGACTGCCTGAGTGCCGGAGAGCGATAAAGGGTTAAGGAAAGTGGAAAGTGTGTCTCAGCATGGATGAGAATGAGCAGAGCGCAAGAGACGCGGAGCAGCGAGGAGCGGAGGACGAGTCCAACAGTGCCATACGACCTCTTCTGCAAGCTCCAGGGAACCTGCAGCTCCCGCACCGCATCACAAACTTCTTCATCGACAACATCCTGCGACCGGACTTTGGCCGTAAGAAAGAAGCTAACAGCACGCGCGATGAGGGCAGTCTCGGCGCGCGAGAGAATCACAACCCTACGGGTCCTAGCACGGGACAGGTGGGAAGTACTGTACCAGCAGAGGGGACTTCCACAACACACGCGAGCAGCGGAGGAAAGAAGGCAGAGATAGAGAGCGAAGAGCCCCTGAAGACCCGCGGGGAGAATGTGGATCAGTGCCTGGGTTCAGAATCGGATAGTTCACAGAATAATACAAATGGACAACTTAACCAGCCTATGTTGTGGCCCGCTTGGGTTTACTGCACACGATACTCGGACAGACCGTCGTCAGGTAGTACGTCTTCCTTTAATTCCTTACCATTCCATGTGCCAGGAAACCTGTTAAATTTATGCAAAGTACTAACAGTTCTAATCTGCACTATATTCGATTCTAATCAGGCTATATCCCAAATTCAGAGGGACATTATCGTTTTAAAACAAATCCAATATGCTAAGCTGAAATACAAATCGCCAAATGCTTGAAAACATTAATAATTTTACTAAAGATATCGAATTAAGTAAAATCTCACATCTTTCATATTTCTAAACATTTATACTTGGACAGTTGCGATGGGATTTTATGTTATCTAAAAGTAAACAACGCATGCTTAAGATCGTCAATTTTTTGTTCAGAAAAGTATAAAAGTAGTTTTAACAAAATTTACGTCAATATTATTTCAGAGTCAGGCCTATAGCTAGCCTATATTTGAATCGTCTTTCATTTAAATTCCATACCGTTTGCTTGTGGATCGGGAATGATGATTGTAGTCTTGTTATCGTTTTAACGAAGAGAATTAGAAATAGAGTGTGTCGAAAGTGATCTTCATTTAATAACGAAGTAAATAAAATATCACAGAAACGCAGTTTTAACGTTGAATGGCTGTACGTGAGAGGGTTTGCCCTGTGAGTCTTTCGTCTTTGTTGATATTTCATTAGCATATTTTTGACAATGGAGAAGGCCTCGCATCTACTATTTGAGTAAGCATTTGCTTATGCATGTGTGCAGTAGCTACATTTCGTAACTTGAACATTTAGGTAACTAAAATTGTATTTAGCTTATAATAGCCTATTTCAAAACAGAAGAAAGCGTATGTTCATACTGATTGCTAGTTTAACGCAAACTCGGGCAAGAATTGTCATTTAGCCTAGTCCGTCGAATATTTTATTTTACTTTTTAAAATATTTGGAAATACGACCAACCACTACTGGCATCCAATTTCTCACCTCTCAGCTACTGCTTAACCTAAAGAGCGGAATGCTGGTTGATAACCTACGTTTTTAAGCTACGAGAGAGCATATTTCATACTGCCATTCGTCTATCATTTTATTTTCGTTCAGAGAAAAGAGTCAGGCTATTCACTATATTGTAAAATAATATATTTTCGTGCCAGTCTTACATTGGACTTTCACGTTGAAATGTAGCTGGGCTACTTTAAATTCAACGTCTTTTCGCGTTAAAAGCAGACTGATTTTTTGATATATCCAAATATTCATGAAATTATTGTTCAACTGCAGTCGGAGCGTTTTAGCCGTCGTAAAGCAAATCTCGTGTTTTGTTTGGACTGCTCTCGACCAACACTAGCCTTAAACAGTTATCGTGTCGAATGGGTTAATTTCACGTAGGCATATGATTGCCATATAATCATACTCATACCATTTTGATGCATAAAAAGGCTTTTTAAATAAGAAATGTCCAATGTGGGGCAAGACGCGAATCCCTCATTAATATTCTGCTTCATCCCTGAGGTTTCCCGCATTACCTATTAATGTAGCCTCCACTGAGCGACACACACAGAGAGAGAGAGAGAGATCCATACCGCTCACACCCAAATGTGACGCAAAATAAATAAATAAATAAAAGCCAACGTAAAACGGATTCATAAATTATAACTCTGCGTTGAACATGTTAACAGCCCCCTCCTCTTCAAGACCCTGCATGAACATAAATACAGATTATATTGGGCCTGTACAATTTCTGATTCGTTCTTATAACTATCTGTTATTTCGTCCACACTTGCAGGTCCTAGATCTCGTAAACCAAAGAAGAAAAACGCAAGCAAAGAGGACAAACGACCACGCACGGCCTTCACGGCGGAGCAGCTTCAGAGACTCAAGGCCGAGTTCCAGACCAACCGCTACCTGACCGAGCAGCGACGGCAGAGTCTGGCGCAGGAGCTGGGACTCAACGAGTCTCAGATCAAAATATGGTTCCAGAATAAGAGGGCCAAAATCAAAAAAGCCACCGGCACCAAGAACTCTCTGGCATTGCACCTGATGGCGCAGGGACTGTACAACCACAGCACCACGTCAAAGGAAGACAAATCAGACAGTGACTGAGATAGAGAAAGTGGGGAGGGGTGCAAGGCTATATTTACAATGCAATAATTGAAAAGAATAAAGGGCCAGTTAATAAATATACCAGCATTACTGACGTTAAATAGAGGCTTTATCGAATTACGTCAAAAATACATTTATTGAATACAATTCTCTTATGAAATAATGGTCAAATTATTTCAAATTATTTCAAAATAGGCTATAGGTGCCGTTTTTTTGCACTTGGGCAGAGTGGCTCTCTTAAGAAACAATTGTTTTTATCGTTCTTCTTTGTCGTGCTGTCACTAGAACCGAGCGTTTTCCACGATTAACACAACGGGAGTTTATACACATTTATAAGTTGTTAAAAAAAAAAAGTGAAAACCTTGCTTAAGTCCAAAGAGTCTTTTCTGCTGCATCCAGGCAACTGTGAGTACTATGAAATGCTTTTGTTATTTACAAGTTTATCGTATTTGATTTGATGTTTGATACAAAATGGACGCAGCAATCGTCGGATCTCAGCAGGATTTAAAAAAAGAAAAAAAAAAGACACTGTTCTTTTTATTGTAAATAATTTCACAGTCTTAGCCTGGTTCATTTTAATGAGTGAATTGGAGAAGAAAAATAAATAAATAAATAAAACGCGCAAGACCGTCGTTAACAATAGGCTAGTGCATTGCATTGTAGTTTATCTGGTTGAACTATCATGTGAAATAGCCTAACATAAACGAAATAACATTGGACTAACCTTCATAGCCTGGGCAAAACATTTCAACTAGGTGCGCTAAATAAAGAAACAAATGTACCGCAGCGTCTTAAATCGCATACATAGTTTTTATAAAAGAGCAATATAATCATCTTTTGTAGCAAAGTATGTTTTAATCATTATAATGCTGCCTATAAACGTGTAGCACTGACAATGATATCGCTTATGCGCACTCTTGACAAAAGCCAGGGTTAGCGCCACAACACATCACAGAAATATAAACAAATATATAAATATATATATAGATATAAACACACAACTATGGAATAAAAAACAAATAAGCAAACCAGCTGTTTACTGTATGACAGATGTTAAAATACTGTTTTAATGTTGACTTCATATTTGTTATGTATTTATATAGATTATATTAAGGAGAAGAAAGAAAAAAAAAAACTTTATCCAATGACCGGTGTTGCTTTTTATGTGAGAGTAGATTTCTAAGGTGTTTAAATTGCTTATTTATACTGCAATAACTTCTTTATGTGAATGAAGCGGTATTGGGGCCTTTGCATGAAAGCTGCAAATTGTCATATTATGGCATATTCACGCGTGTTCAGAACAGTTAAAAAGGTATGATCGAGATTTAAGTTGCAGACTGTATCCATATACCAAATTGTGGAGTTTTCACTTTTTGAATCTTTTTGTTTTTATACCTGAAAAGAGTGTGTGACTATTTAGCCACCAAACTTAACACACTTTGCCTTACAAGTTCAAGTGCAAACTTAATAACACAGAACTGTGCCGAATCAGAGAAACATTAGTTCAGTCGCATACGAGCATATCTATGAATATGGCCTTCTATCTGATATACGACCTTATGAATTTACTCATCAGCGAAGATCTATCTATAAAAGCTATGCTGAAAGCTGAAAAAAAAGAGATAATACAATGCTATTTTTATTTTGTGTTTACAGGTAATGTTTGTTATGTGTAAATCATTTGTATTACGTATTAATTGTGTAATTAACTGCTTCCTGAAATCTTGATAAGATTTAAATAAACAAGAAGAATAATAGTTCTCAATGTCTCAATAGCTTATTTGTTTGCTTCTACTGTTAGATTTAATAACTATCTCGCTCTTTGGTTGAAAAGAGCGTGCCATATTCTCGTCAAATGGGAGCTGAGCCCAGCGGACATGACGTCACAGCTTTGGCACACAGAGCTTTACCAAATCAGGAGTGAGTCGCTAATGCACCATCAGCATTTGAGAAGCATTGCAGATATCCAGAAAGCCTATATAATAATCACCAACAAATACATGGTAGTCTACTTTGGGTGTTCCCCCCTTCATTTGTTTAACTTCAGACCTTCATTTTGTTTAAAATCAGCGAATGCATGAATGCATGAAACACTGCATCAGCGAATTTTTGTTGTAACCCTTTACCCTGCCCCATGCCTGGGACGACAGAAACGGAGTCATTGCCACAGAAGCGCTTGATAGTTTACAGTTGACTTTATTCCATATAGCCTTTGAAATCACTCAAAGTATCGATTGCAAATTTACAAACACTGTAAACATAGTCTAATATTTGCCTGTTTGCTTCACACTTGGGCTACTGAAATGTTCACACAAGAGAGAAAAAAATCTCACTAGCCTTGCATGCTTATATATATAAAAAATATGTTCCATTCATTTTTATAGATAAAATAAAAAATACGGAATCTATTAACAAATTAAGAACATCTGAAGGACCGAAGTGCAGAATGGGTCGTTCGGGGAGACGGGGAATCCGACTAGCCCATGTTCGGGGATTTGTGTACAGAATTTCAGCTGGGGGGAAAAAAGTTATTTCTAAATAAAAAGTTCCCATTAGATAACATGCAAATTAGACTCATTTATTAGTTTTATTTAGACCTGGGCAGAAACAATGATTTTGGAATAGGCCCTAATGCGTACAGCTTTTTAGAAAACACGATCTTTATTAATTCCTGGTAAAATATCATAGGAACAACCACTGTTTTTGACAAACGCATTAGTTAATTAACAGCCATTCTTGTTAAAAAGAACTGCTAGGCATGTAAGTTCTGTGGTTAATTTTGCAGTGTTAATTTTAAACCGGACGCTTACATTTCAATTTAATGTTTGATAACAAACCAAAAAATAAGAGAGAGAGAGAGAGAGAGAGAGAGAGAGAGAGAGAGAGAGATTCTCATCAGTTCAGAATCTCATAAAAATGTATACTGATCATTAAAAGTCACAACCTCCAATGAAACAGTGAAATACTGGTCAGCTTTTTAAGGAGTTGCTTTGATCAAAAGCGCTCTGCAAATCAAATCACTGTAAATTTAAAATATAAATCTGTGAGAGTTGAAGACATAAGAAAAAAAAATGTAAACCATTTAAATGAAATTGTGAAAAGTATCATTTTTTGATCGAATAAAATTTTAAAACAAATGCATTTGGGGTAAAACAAAATCTGGTTAGATTCAGGTTTTATTGTCTATATGTGCAGTACAAAAACTTCATATAAACTTTGTAGACCACCTAATACAATATCTTACAATATCAACAGACCAACAAACAACATAGATCACCTAATACAATGCTCTACAATATCTGCAGGCCAACAATCATGTTATTTATACATACAAAAAAAAATAAAAGCTAACAACAACAAAAAATGAGCTAACAACATTGTCCTGGACAATTAAAACTAATGTTTGCATAGGGGCTCAACAACATCTAAACTACTTTTTTAAACACATCTAAAAGATATGTCCTTTTAGTATCAGTTAGGTAAGTCACTCAAACAGTAACTTGACTTTCCCTAAATGATCTTTAGTTAAAAAAAAATCATCTGGTTATAGTCTACCTGTCCTCTGGGGGGAGGTGAAGGGGGGCACAGACAACTGGCATTTCCCATGCACTGACCTGCTCAATGACAATGCCTCATCTACATTTCTTTTCTAGCACCCCTTGTATGAGGAAGTGATGCCCAATGGTTGAGGGGAGAGGTCCCTGACTGGCTTTCTATAAAGCAGAAGTATGTGTGTTTGTGTGAGCAAAGTAATGAGAGACAGACAGAGAGTGTGTGTGTGTGTGTGAGAGAGAGAGAGAGAGAGAGAGAGAAAGAAAGAGATTTAGAGACAGAGAGAGAGGGAAAGAAACCCCAAATGAAGGTCAAAACCTCCTGTCATGGCTGCAGGTGGCTCATTTCCTCTGCAAGGAATAGTCCCTGCCCCCCTTCAGCTCTCACTTTCTTCACCTTACACCCACATTTAACTTTCTCTATCACACACACGTACACTTTATTTATATATTTACACTTGAACTATCATCTCAAATTCATATATGTCTCAGAAGCTAGTTTTTAAGTGTCAATTATGTGCACATAAAAACTCTCTTCTAGGGTAAGCAAGTACACTATTGTCAATGACTGAAAACTGCTGTCATAACCGGTTGTATTTACACTGCTAAGATACACATCAAGATACACTTCTGGCCACAACAAAGTGCTTTCATTAAAGGCATCATTCATTTATACATTATCAAATTACACAATTTCTATAAGACTTCAAGTTTGCCTGATATCATGGCAATTCAGACAAACAACAGAAAAGCCTGAGGTGGAGGGAAAGTATCAGAATACGGATGTCTACTCGTCTGCTTTCCATACAAAAGATCCACACACCCTCGACCCCCCCACAAACTCTCCAAACACTCCCACTGTTCTTTTCTGCCCCGAGTTCTCCAAACGCTTCCTATGGACCACTGAGGAATGCGCCTGCGAGGTTCGGAAACGTCATTAAAGGAGTGAGGGATGCAAATGGGGGACAAAAGGGATGACATCAGGCTGATTTCACACCAGGCCCTCGGATGGCCAGACCCAAGCCAGGGTCCTCACTACGCACGGCAGATCAAAAAGACTGCTGCACATACGCAGACTAGTCCAGCAAAGAAATGAAAGGGATGGTAAAGAATGCTAATCCGCAGGACAAATATATTTTAATCTTGTTACAATACAAGTTAATGCTGAACCAAGTTGATGGGAAAAGAGTATCTCATATCTTATCCTCAACTCTAGTGTATCTATGTTGCACATCTACAACTTTAACTCAAACTATACAAGACTTTCAATAAGATTTACTCGAAGACCATTCAAGTAAACTTGAAATGCATCACAGAACATCCCCTGACTAAGTACAGTAATATAATAACTAAATCAATTCAGGACCCTCTTCTTTAGCACCTTACCGTTTTCAGAAAGCAACACACACACACGCAAATACAGACATACACAGGGGTTGGTTTTTCATTTAGGGGAAAGCTCCACTGGTGGTGTCAGTGACCTCTACTGAAACCCCAGCAGGGCTCTGACATGCAAAGGAAATGAGTCTGAGTGAATGAGTGTGTGTGTGTGTCTGTGTCTATCTCCTGAGCACCTTGGTAACTCTTGATCTCTCATGTATGGAACTCCAGCAATGGGCTCCTAAGAAGTCAACTCAGAGGACAAAAGGAAGCAGAGGCATTGAAACTCCAGTCTCTTGCTTTTTCTCGCTCTGTCTCTCTCTTAAGTCTCACACACACACATACCACCACCTCCACCATGGGTTATACTAATTAAAAAAAAATAACTTAATGAGATATTTTAATGTGCATGTAAGGTACAAGTGCCAGTCATTGATGTTAGTGACTGGCATGATGTGCACCTGTCAGAGTGAAATAAAAATTAACAACTCTAAAGTTTTAAATAACTTCATGGAAACCATAAAATACATTTTTAGCTGTCTTCTAAAAAGTTTTTTTTTTTTTAATTGTAAAAATATATATATATAAAAAGCAATTAAGCATAAAATTCTCATGGAGGCATGGACGAATATCTATAACATTGCAGTTCAAAAGTTGGGGGTCAATAGGATTAAAAAAAAACACTTATTCAGCAAGAATGCATTAAATGGATCAAAAGTGACAGTAAAGAAATTTATGATATTACAAATTAGTTCTTTAAATGAATTCAATTCTCTTTCATTTTTTATCCACCAGTTTCCACAAAAATATTAAGCAACACAAATACAATTTTTTCAACATTGATAAGAAGAAATGTTTCTTGAAGAGCAAATCAGCAGAATGATTTCTTAATCATGTGACACTGAAGACTGTTGTAAATTCATTTTGCCAACACAGGAATAAATTACATTTTAAAATATATTTAAACAGAAAACAGTTATTTTGAATTGCGATAATATTTCATAACATTACAGTCTTTATTTTTGATTAAATAAATGCAGCCTTTGGATTTGGTATTAATAAAACAGCAATGCTGAATATACTCTTTCTTCTATGAAAAAACATGTTAACTGATTGGCCCTAAATAAAAACAAAACAAATGTATTGTTATTTAAAAGTGAAAGTGCAATTAAAGTAATCTGGTGTAGATGTGTTCACACTTAAACACTCAAGTGAGCTAGTGAGGGTTGAAAAGTCTTCTTTACATTTAAAGTGTGTTCAGCATTTAGAGAAGCACACCACTTCAAAACTCTAGAATTAATTAACTAATTAACCATTTCAATGCAAATGAGACCTGGGCATATTTAAAATCTTACTGAGAATATAGAAGTTTACGTCTGTCATTACACGGGGAGATATATCATTAACTAAATCTAATATAAAGTGAATCAAAAGCTCAAAGATGTCACTGTGGCACTTTGCCTTTGGAAACAAACTGAGTGGCTGACCTTTCCAGAATGGTTACTGTCATCTTTCTAATACAGCACAGCGACTTTTGACCTTATACTGTACGACATTTGGAGACATAATTGGCCGTGACTCCAACTAACCATGAGCAGGACAAAATAACCATTTAAAACATTCTACTCAGTTTAAAGGTCTACAAATATTAAGCGAATGATGTGTGTATGCTAGCTCCTTCCTGATATATATATAAAAAAACATGTTTAAACTTAGTTTCAGTGCACATTTAAATTGAAAACTAAATGCCTGTGGAGTTCCTTTTTTTTTTTTTTTTTAAATAACACCTACACTAAGCACTCATTACAAATGTAAATAATAAAATCAGTAGACTGAATCTAAAATGCAATTTATTTGCATTTACTGCAGTGGTGAGTTTATTTAAAAAAAAAGGCTGTAATTATGCAGCATATGGATGAGCCTTTAAATAATAATAAAATGACTTGGAATACAGACAAAATACTAATTTATCTAACTTGAGGCTCAATGACTTCTTGACATATTCATCTGGATAATACATAATGATCATGTGAATAAAATAAAATGACAAAGGGTGAGTATTATATCTAAAGAAGACATTTAAATTTAACAAGCTTGAACAAACAGGTCTGATATTAAGAACGAGTCTAACATCGTATTATAACAGTGTGGATCATTTGTGCAACTTGTCGAAAGAACTTAGTTAACTTAAGATAAACAGCTAATATTATACTGATTTTACATTTTTTTGCTATTTACCTGTATTGATCGTATGAAAGTAGTTCTGCTGTTCTGCTTCAGTGATATGATGGAAATAGTGAGAGAAAGAAAAAGAGAGTAGAAGACAGTACTTTATAGAAAGTGAGGGAGAGAATAATGCAGTAAAAAGAGATATACATACAATTACATTAATATTACTACCTGTATCATCTCTGCAGACAGGTCATCTCTGTTCCTCTTCCCTATCCTGTGACAATCAGACAAAAAAAGAACATCAATGCAAAACACGAAAAAAATGCAGACTTAAAATTCAGTGACACCATGAAAGTACAGCATTCAAGTATACAGAGTGTAATTTTCAGTCCGACATGCAATGATCTATTCATTTGAACTGTCAAGCTCCATTTTATCATCAACTCAAGCTGGAAAATATGGAGGGTCACATGTTTTCCACAGAATAACCTTGACATTTTCTCCTAACTTGCTCACATACACAAATACATTCAGAGAAAGTCAGTATCAGAGAGGGTAGAGAAACGTGTCTGCTCCATTATACTATAGTCAGAGGGAGTTATATTACATCCTTCGTGGACCTGCCCTGCCTCTCTCTGGTGTGCTGGCAAACAAACTGGGTCATTGTTCAGACTGTTTCTTGGTTACAACGATTTAATTAGACACTTTAGTGAGTTAAACTTTGCCATAGCATCTACAATTACATGCTTTTGACTACAAATTTAGAAGCATATAGTTATACTGCACATAACTAGAATTGGAGTACCTTCATAAAAAGCATAATTGAGGAATTAATGGTGCAGCAAGGCAGGAGAAAATGCAGTATATGTTCTGCAAATGCTCAGTAGTACAAGAGACATCATTGTGTAGTATATTTTTACATTTAGTGTAGATGGTGCAGATTTTAACAGTCCCTACAAAACACAGTCAGTACACTTGAACAGTTCAGTCAAAGCCATGCTCAAAGAATGGCAGGGAGTGTAAACAGAAAGTAAATGTCCACATTTTCCAACAGCAATCCAGATTCTCCACTCTCAATCATCTGCCATGTGAGAGTACAGCAGTGAAAACCCCTGACTACATCCATTCATCACAAATGACATACATATGACAGGCTTCATTAAAACATTCATGACGTTTTGACTGCCATGAAATGCATTTACTAAAGCATCTCCCATACGAGGTAAATTACTCTCTTCATGGTTATGCACAGTGGTGAAAAAAGTGTTCAGTGGAAGGTGTCTATGTGTAAAGATATGGATGATTGGAGTAGAACATTTAGTTCGATTTTTTAGTGGTGTGGTATGTTTCATTTTAATATAAACCTGGGCACTTCAAAACATGGGCATGGAAGAGCTTGCGTTATAAGTGTCAATGTTAAAGGTTTGAAACATTTAGACTGCAAAGGACACATGAATCTAGTTCATTTTACCTCAAAAGTGACAAAACATGGGAAAAGGCGAGCGGGGAAGATGGGTGGGGGGATTGGGGAAATGGAGGGGTGGGTGGAGAATCTGTGCTCTCTTGGCAGCTCAATGCATCTGCCATTTTCTTGGCTCTGAGTGGCTGGTTCGAGGGCGGGGCAGGAGCAGCCACACAGAGTATGCCATAACAACCCCCCGCCTTTCCTACAGACCACCTCTATATCGACTGTTCCAGGGTCAGATTTTACTAATCTGCCCAGAATCATTCCTGACAGAACACTCGACCATCACAGACTCTAGATCTGTTGAGTAAACTGCTGCATGATGCCAAAGCAGCAGTAGCAGTAGGAGTGCAGGCACCCACCCACCTGCACAGGAACAACAACAGCGGCACTTCCTGCGCTTTCAGTGGGAAACTATGCCTACAGCCATTCATAATGAAAGGTAAACCAATGCGTACACACAGCATACACACCAGAATTTCAGAAAGATTTTGAAATTGCAATATTCCTGTGACCAAATTTTTCACCTGTCATCAGGTTTTGTGTATCTAACTCCCAAAAGGCACAATCATCATATTTTACCGGAGATCTTGACTCAGCATAATACAAGAAAATAAGGACAATGATGTAGTTTTTAAGATTCAGTGCCTTCCACCTTAGGTGTAACAAATAAATATTTTCATCCCTGTGTGAATCAGATTTGAAACCCACATTTTTTTTTTTTTTTAGAAAGTATTTAAAATCAAGAGGAAATAACAGAAAAAAAGTTCATATTTGATGTTGATGTACATAGGCTGTAACGTAATATTAACATCAAGTACCATATATTTATCTAAATATAATATCAGTATAATGCATTGATATGACATTCTAATGAAAGTCATTTAAAAACTTTATTTAAAAATGAAATGATTTTCTTTTTTCAAATCAATAACACCCACAAAGAAAGGCATTAAAAAGGGGGGGGGGGGGGTCAAAGGTAGCATTATTCACTCAGTTAATAAAAATACTTCCAGAAAATGTGACATCTCACAATGTGGGATCAGGATAATTTTTTTTCTGACGTGTGTTGTGTTCAATAAATTTTACCAGGAATGATCCCAGTTTAAAAGTTTGGAAAAAAAAAAAAAAAAAAATTTCTTGTTCACTTCTAAAATCCTCAAACTACAGTGCAATTACTGACCATAGTTATCTTCAAAAATAATCAATTAAAGAGACAGAGAGGGTAGAAACATTTTATCAACAAAATGAAAAAGGTTACATTATCCATTTGTTAACAGCAGAGTCTAGACAGGTCAAGGTGCATTATGTTCCTTCCCAAATGCCCCGTCTCAATATCTCCAGACCCCTCACATGATTCTCTTCAGGAGGGGTCAGCAGTGGCCAAGTGCAGGCTAATCAGGGCAGAGGGTAGTGTGACCCCCCCCCCCCCCCCCCCAATGTCTCTACTTGGCTAATCAAAGGTGTCAGGGTCCGGGCTGCAAAGGGCAATGGGGACAAAGATAATGGGGGGGGGGTTGTGTCCACTCTCCTTTGTCTCCATTCAGACACAGAGACAAGCTTCCACTCAAACAGATGACATAAGGACCAGGTTCTTTTACTAAGGATGCCCCTGATTTCGGATCGAACGTACAGACAGACAGATAGACAGACACTTCCATATAAACACGCACACACAATGCTGCTTTCACACCCCTACACCATCTGGGGCCTTCATATCCCAAAAGGGCTGAGGAGTGAAACCAGGGTTTAGCGCACACCTCTTTTCTCCCTCCCTCCCTCCCTCCCTCCCTCCCTCCCTCCTTCCTTCCGTCTTCTCTTCTTCATTACTCGGGGCCTGTTTAAACAGACAGCCAGGACAGACACGGCAAACATACTGAAAAGCTTCTCAAAATCCTCATGCAAATCGCAAGCCAATCTGTGTAGACAGAGACAGAGGCATTTTGGGTTTGGGTGGAAATAATTAACTCTCTTTTCTATGCTATTTTCACCCGACACAGATGAGTCTGCGAGGCCTGTGCTGTTGAGGGTACTGTCCAAGTCTTCTATGCTAAAATTAGTTTTATTAACTTACCAGAGGACAGAGGACGATTATCATTATTTTTTTCCTTGCGGAGCAGCACAGCTGAATCACTTTGATATTAAAAACTGGTGGACATTTTCTACTTTTTTTTTTTTTTTTTGTACAAATTAAAATCTATCACGGTGTAAAACAACTGGTCAAATCTATCATTACTTTCACTTTAATATTTACATTTCATTTTAAAATTCACCTTTCTGCTATGATGCATTTGAAGACAAAATGCAATCATGGTCTCTAAACTAATAAAAAAAGTTATAAAAAACTAGAATTATTACAACCATTCTTAGAAAAATGTAGTTAATATTATCATCATGTTCGTTTTCATGTTTCTTACTAAACAGTGGAAAAAAAAATGTTGATGTGTTAAAGCAAAATGTTAATATTTTTATCAAATTATCTATAAATGTCCATTTACTCAAAAGTCTTCAAACTTGCAGTAAATGTAAAAAGGTCATTCCTGATGCTACAATGTCTATTTTGTTGAGTAGTGTCCAGTAGGGGTGGGAATCACAGGGTACCTCATGATACGATACGATGCACGATACATGGCTCACAATACGATGATATCATGATACAGCAATTCTGCGATAATCAATATATTGCTAGACAATCCTTTAATGATACATCACGATATCTAACTATGAGAACAAAATGCCTGTGAAAAGGTTAATTGCAGATTATCTCTCTTCATTTATGTACAAACTGCTGAAAATTCAGCAAAAATGAAAATTCTATAACTAACTCAATCTCAAGTTGCTTTAAATCTGAATGAGTTTCTTTCTTCTGTTGAACATAAAAGTTATTTTGAAGAATGTGGGTAACCAAACAGTTGCTGGTCCCCAGTGACTTTCATAGTATGGTTTTTTTCTCCTTCTTACAAAGTTAATGGCAACCAGCAACTGTTTGGTTACCCAAAATATATTATTTTGTGTTCAGCACAAGAAAGAAATTAATACAGGTTTGGGACAACATGAGAGTGAGTAAATGAAAATTAGCCCATAAATTACTCACCCTCAAGGCATCCTAGGTGTCTATGACTTTCTTCTTTCAGACGAATCCAGTCGGAGTTATATTAAAAATTGTCTTTGATCTTTCAAGCTGTTTCATGGCACTCAGCGGGTGATGCAGTGCATCAGTCCAAAAGAAGTTAAATAAAAAGTGCTCATCCTTAATAAAAAGTGTCTAACACAGCTCCGGTTGGTGAACAAAGTCCTCCTGTATCGAATCAATGCATTTTTGTAAGAAAAATATCCATATTCAAAACATAATCACTTTAATCTAGCTTGCGCTCACTGTTGTACACGGAAGCAGTTCCAGGCGGATGACGTATGAGTTCGGCTTTGTGCATGGGCTACATCATGTGTCTTGAGAAAACTTGAGAAAACCGGTGAAAAAACTACAATGCCAGGAAGGAAGATTGGGTTGTTGATGTTTGTCTGCCATTCTCACACATGTCTGCACAGGGTGTGTGAACGCGCTGATGACGTATCCTGGCTGCTCGAACAGGGTCCACAGAGATATGCAAATACATACATTGACAGGCAGGTAGGAAAGCCAATCAAAATGCTCGGACCGCGCATTTTGATTGGACAAACATGTCTTGGTCCTATGCCTTCCACAAAATATATAAATACAGATAAATGCATTTAGACCACTTAAACTTAATGATTGCTATCGGGATGTGATAAGGCTTTCAATCAGCATAACAAAAATGGTTTCTGAAGACGATAACCTATTATACCTTTAACATATGTTCACATTTCCCTCATTCATGCGTTGAGCACCACCTCGAGGAGCCATGAAGTAGTGATGCTGGGAGCAGGGAAATCTGTTTAGAGCACCTTATTTTATTAATTAAAAAATCTTGGTGCCAGTATCGATCACACGCAGAAGGACAGTGTCTAGTTACCAATAGTTACCTAATAAATATAATATAATGTAATATAATAAGCCTATATGTATAAGTACATAAAACAGAACATGCAAAAACAAAACTTCTCACTAGTAAGTTTAGCTCAAATATTTTGCTCTTGCTTGTACTACCAAACCATTATATATATAGCCTTATAATCACAATGCACAATAAGATCATTTGCATCATTCTTACACTGAAGTTGACTCTGAAGTACAGCTGAGTGAAAGTTGCTATTTTTTGCCAACATGTCAAAAGTCTGTCAAGTCAATTACATTACCTCTTTTGAAGTATAAAAAACATTGCAGAGCTTGATGGACATCCACACAGCTGGAAAGCCAAAGACAGCGTGCTTTCTTATTGCATATTTGCCTGAAGCACCCGGTTAATGAAAGTCTGCAGCAGCATCTTTATTAAAACGGCATGAGCGGAGGGGAAACGACTAGCAAACATGAAGAGAGAAATTCACCAAAAAAAAATAATAAATAAACATTTTTTTAGCTATACAAACTTCCAGTGTGCTAACTGACACATGATTTTAAAAAGAATCTCCAGCTGAAGGATGTAATGTGCATTTGATATTGAGCTGCACATTTCTATAGGCACATCCTGTGATAAACGAAACAGCCCTTCATTTATGATTTCTAATATACTCCCATTAAAAAGGATTAGAAAGGATTGCATCATTTCAAGGGCAGTGTCTAACCTTCCCCTCTTCAAGTTCTAGAAACTTATATCATAACATTATACAACCACTGACAGAACAAAAGGTAATATTTATAGTTGCGTTTCATTCATTATGAATAATAAATCACTCAAAATCTTATTTACTGGGATGCTTACAGTGAATAACTTGTTGGACAATGTACACTCTTAAAAAAGATGGTTCTTTAAAGGTTCATGTAACGCTGAGCGTACAGCTCAGATTCGACAAAATGGCGCAACGCTGATGCGGATAGACACATAGGAGACAAATTGTTGAATAAAGTCATTATTTTTGTTTTATTCATGTACAAAAAGTATTCTCGTTGCTTCATAATGTTACGGTTGAATCACTAATGGCAGATGGAGTATTCTGACGATGCTTTTCATACTTTCCTGGACCTTGACAGTGTAAGTTACTTGGGCAGTCTATGGGACAGTCTCAAGCCTCCCGGTTTTCATCCACAATATCTTAAATTGTGTTCCGAAGACGAACGTAGCTTTTACGGGTTTGGAACGACATAATTTTCATTTTGGGGTGGAGTATCCCTGTAATTTAAATACAAATCTGTTAGGCTAAGGATACTTCTCTCCTCTTCTCCAGAGATATTGAATTTATAATCCACAGTGTTAGATTTTTTGCATAAACATACCCAATCACAAAATCACTGAAGCTATCCAAGCTAGAATGACTTTATATCACTTTTAGTTCCTTTTAACATTGACATATTGTCCATTTTTGCTATACTTTTGGCCTTTGTGAACATAATTGTTTTTACATAAACAGATGGACTCACTGTAACTCTAAACTCAATTGTGTATTTCAGATACTGTACATCACATTTCACAGCCTCATCATCTGTCACTCAGTCACGTCAAAATGATGGACTTAAAGGCATCATACAATCATCGAGGACTGTAAAGACATTTCACTGGAACTTGGTCTTCATCACCTATTTTCTGTTTCTATTTTGTTTTACTTCAATACTTCTTTACTTTGTTTTTATTCATGTAAACTGTCAATTGTCATTTATTACTCAGCTAATAACTGTTGTTAAAAGCGCTGGCATGTTTGCTACAATTTCATGTCAGTAAAAACAAAAACATGCTGCTGTTGTTGTTGTTTTAATGTAAAACCCTAATAGAGGCTACAATATATTATAACACCATTGATTTTTACCCCCTGTGGCTTGTAAAGAAACCCAGTGGGGGGGCTCCTTATCTTCTGAATATTTATTCACTTATTAAACACTTCTGACAATTTCTGTACATAATAAAAAAAAAAAAAAAAACACACACTGATTCCAAAGCCGTCAGAATCCCATAAAAAGTGTCAGAAATAACAATGAAGTGAAAGGTACATGGAGAAAGTTAAAGGTGTTTTTTATATAACATTAATTACAGTTAACAACAGGGATCATCTTTACAGCCTTATTGATAGGGTCATTTCTATAATCTTTCGATAACCAATTAAAAAAATATTAACACTTTATCTTCAGCAATTAAGAAAGCTCAATTTCACACTTCCTGTTACAAACTTCAGAGAAATAAAAACTGATTTCTAGCTTGCTGCAGAGAACATCTAAAAGTGTTACATTTTGTTTTAAGAAACACTGGCAGCTAAGATAAATCACAAGTGTTCTTTTCCTGATGCAAACACTCCACAACTTTGTGGAGCATCGGCTGGAACAGGCTGTTCTTCATGAACTTTCACGTTTTCACAAGGCATTTCTATAAATGTTAATGTTAATAAGAATTAAACTATTTGAATTAAAGTTGACAAAAATCCACCTTTTATATATGTAACTATTACAGCAATGAGAATTTAGGTGCAAATGTGTAATAATGTTCCAATGCAATGCAAACCTATTTGTGTTTTGTAAATGGTTTATTTTGTGTATGCAAAATGACAAAATATAATTTGATATTATTTCGTTAAAACTTGGGGTGAAATGTGACCACATACACGTTTTTGTGACATTCACCTATGGGTAGGATGTCCGTGCAATTATTATTAACATCAAAATTTTAAGTTAACATTTATATTTTATGAATAAGGTGAAATAGTAACTTTAGTACCAGTTAAACTTTTCTTTTTCACTTTTTCTTAACTTTCTTAAAGTTAATTTCAAATGGCCTGTAGTCTGAAAAATTTATATTTAAAACTATAAATATTCAGTTGTTGTTTGTCAATTATTACAAGGTCAAAATTAGCAAGTAATAATAGAATGAGCTAAATGCTTTTTAAAAACATTTTAGATGGAGTAAATCATTTCACATCATAGGAAATTTCAACTTTATAAAAAGATTTTATGTCAACTACTAATCCGCACAAATTAACTGGTAAGAAAGCAGAAAGAATATTTCACACAAAAAATAAAATTCTGTCATCATCTACTCACCCTTTTGTAAAAGAGGTGTCCAGACAGGAGACCTAAATTTGATTGGCCACCCCAAAACTTTATACAGTCATTGGCTATCCTCCAAAGACGAAGACGAAACCGTTAATAAAACCAAATGTATCAGTTCTACTATACTGGCAATGTTGAATATTTAATGTTTGACAGTTGAAAGTTTGAAATACATTTAGTTTCATTTGTTTTCACCGATCTGTGTATCTCATACCTTTTAGTTGAAAAAAAAAATGTAAATAAATAAAAATTAAATAAATAAATAAATAAAAGCAAAACCTACAAAGTGGGAACTGGTAACTACCATGCAGCATATAAAATATATAAAATTGGATAAAATAAATGGCTTTACACGATCGTTCCATTGGATCGACGTGGCCGGCAACTTTTCAAAAATGTAATGTGGTTTTAGGCCTAAAGCCTACTTGAAGGTTTTTGTTATAAAATCTACCTTTTCCTGTAGAGATATTAACACCAGCACAGGTTCAGCACAGGCAGCAGTTTATTCCCTGTGTTTTGCGATACACCAACATTAGCCAGACTCAAACTGTGAGGTTCATTCTGCTAGCCTTGTTATAAGAGAAATGCTGTCAACTCTGAATACATTGCTGATAAACTCTCACCTGTACAACAGCAGCATAACACAGCACAGCATGACTAATCACCGAATATCTAACCCTCTTCATGATAACATGTCCACAAAAACATATCAGTCTACTTCCTCTATTAAACTAGTAGTGAATATCTAAAAATGACAGACAGAGAGGCAGACAGACAGAAAGAGAGAGAGGTCATAACTAATGAGGGAAGCAGGTGACCCCTGCGATTCAACAGTGATCCTATCAGCTTCCTCTGTGTTGCAGGGGTTAATCCCCTTTAGGCACTAATTGATAGGAGATAACATGATACTATTGCCAAGGCCCAGTTTAGTGCGACCCCGGCACTCTCACACGTTGAGTGTCAGGGAGATCAGACGTGAAATTGATATTTGGGATGTTTGAGTGCCTAAGCACGGCTCTTTCTTATCGAAGAGTTGCAGTGTTCATTTGGTGTCTTTGCTGGGATTAACCACTTGGCCTTTAATCACTGTGACCGGTTTATTTGGTTTTCAACCCATCAACACATGCTTTAGCAGAACAGCATCAAAATGAAATTTAGCCCTAGAACTGTTAATGAGCTTGGACTGTTTGGCGAGCCTTAGCACCTGACAGAATAAAAATGGGGGTCAAGGTTAAATCTGTGTCACCTCTTGAGTTCAATCAAAACAGTGCTCAGGCAAAAATATACAACCACAGCTGAAGACAGGGAAAGTCGAACAGAAAGGCGGTATCAAAAGACCAAAACCTTTAATGACATACTGCTTGCATATGAAGCGATTTTTGACATACATGCAGTCATATCTGGAAGTGGAGCGGCTAGGTTTGTGTTTCTCAGTGATTTAATGTCAAATAGTGGCATACAGGGACTCATCGGCTTCGTTCAGACTAATTAAAAGGCCATTAAGTGATCAGCAGCTGTGAAAAAGGAAAAGTAAGTGTGTGCGTGTCTGTGTGTGAGTGAGTGAGTGACAGAGAGAGATGAGATTTCATTAAAATACTATGCCTTTAGGGAGGATGGAATAAACAAACCTTCTTTCTACTTCAAAACTTAATAAATCATTCAGGCAGCTTAGGAAACATGCATATAACAAAAATAATAAATATATAAATAAATAAAAAGTGAATAATAACAAATAACATCATGCATATGACTGTTTGCAATGAGAAAAGGAAGCAAAATTCATCTGAAAAGAATTGTTTTTGAGTTCCACAAAAGCCTGAACAATGTTATTCAATTTTACGCTTTTGAATTACAGGCTGATCGAAACATCCAAACGAAATAACGAAAATGTTTCAAATTTACCCAGGGTGAACAATGCGTAATATAATGCGCTTGAAAATAGCATCCGCAACTTTGAAAAGCCATTAAAGAGGGATAAAAGTATATATACAAGGACAAAGCACTTTTAAAAGTCATACAATGTTCACACCTAACAAAGCTAAGCTGTGTGTTTTGGCCTTACATTCTGTTAACAGAAAGTGAGCTGAATCAGTAAAATACAAGGACTTACCAATCATATGTGGAGGAGTTCATAAATTAAACCAAATGAACTACCCTCAGCGGTGACTGGCATTTCATCTGGCATAGCCTTGAATTAGTGAATCGCCGGCCAATGCCAGCGTATCGAATCTACAGTTTACTATCCGGCTCAAATAATTCTGAATGCTATGAAAGGACTGACGTGATGGCATGAAGTTCTTGTGTCAATCCTCAAGACAATTGGTATAACTTTTACAAAGTATCAGCGACAGCTAGACACTAAATTTGAACAGATTTGTTTCAGCATTCTCAAAACGTCATTTTAAAGATTTTATGCATAAAAGAATTAATGAAAATTTTTAAAGAATAATATAAAACCTTCAGTACTCTTGAATATTTCTGTGAAAAAAAGAATTAAAGAAACAGTACATAGTGCTAATATTTTCAGAGTAGACAATTATGCAGATATACAAGTAAAACATATATAAACATGGAACAAATAAACTAAAATCTGCATTAAAATTGTAAACATATTCCTGAGAAAAAGGATGTGAGTCTTTCATAGTAGCAGTGCATAACATTTTAGCCTTATTACTACGTTTGAAAAAAAAAAAATTAAAAACCTCTAAAGCATTGAAACAGTCAATTCTATTATATAAATACACAGGGCAAATATGAACATAAATCATCCCTTTATATATATATATATATATATATATATATATATATATATATATTTTTTTTTTTTTACACAAACGTTCTGCTCAAACTTAAAATGTGTAAAGTAGCTATACTAATAATCATGGAACACTCCTCATAAGTATCGCATTTTGAAGATTTTCCAGTTACGAGCAAGATTTCAGGGGCAACAGGTCACTCAAGAGGCCGAATCTTCCAGAACACTGTGTACCTCAGATAGTGAAGCATAAGGCCCCGGACACTAAGCCTCAAATCCACCCTCCAACATACACACACTCTCACACACACACACACACACACTCAGTGGCACCTTTGTGGCTTTATACAATTTCTACACTCCGAATCAGTCTCTTCATTACATATTTGTATCACATGAGTCCATCAAATGTGTTTTTATCAATACAAATAAACACGTTATATCAAAGCAATTAAAAGAATGTTTTTATTACAATAGTAACAATAAACAAAACAATACTTACAAAAATAATTCATTCTACACTGGTGAAACAGTCTAACTTAAATTTACATTATGAATACAAGACAAGACCGATTTATAAAAGCAATTTTAAATACTTTTATTACATTTATTTAACATTAATAATAATAATAATTGCTGTATTTACACAAACTGACAAAATAATATTTTTAACATTTCTATAATCACTGGGATGCTTTAAAAAGATTGCAAAAACACTTTTTAAAATATATTGTTCTTTACTACATTTATTTGCTTCAATGAACAAAATGTGCACGTACTTTAATTTGTCCTGTTTACAACACAAATACTTTGATATAATGAAACAATCATCTTTAGAGATACTAAGCAATGATAGAGGATAAGAATAATTAAACAGATTATTTCTAATGCGCGAGAATGAATAAAGAGTTTGAAATTAATGCTTTAATAAATACATAACGTTAAGGACACTTTCACATGACTTAACTTTTGGACAAAAAAAAAAAAAAAAAAAGGTGGTTGAATCTTTCTAAAGCAATCTGTAATTTAATATATTTTAGGGCCAAACTATCTCATTTGCTATTTGGGTATCAAAAAAAAAAATGCAGCATATGCATGAGTAATATACAAAAAAATAAGACAAATAACATTTCACAGCGGATTAGAGCACATCATCATTTACCAGTAAAATCCTGAAGGCCTAAAGGCACCATTTCATTTTGATATTTTGATTTTTAGTTATATCAAATCCAGAAATGCGTTTAAAAAGAAGAAGATTCAAATCTTTTTGTGTGCGTTTAAAAAACAAAAGTCATAGTAACAGCTATGCGGAAAGTCAAAAGTAGAGCTATAAAAAGCACATTTGCTTTTATTCGAGACTGGTAAACTATGCACCCAAAGCACAATTCATATTCTTCCATCTAATCTCCTAACACAACAAATGCAATCAAAGCAAATATCAGGAAAATGTACCACATCCGGGTAACAAATGAACATTGAATGACAAAATCATAACTAAATAGTGCAGGCGATGCCTCTAGTCAGAACTGAATCGTGCTGCAGATTCTGGTACTGTGGAAATGGTATCCATCTTCCTCTGCAAAACTCCTCCCTAAAATGGAGGCAGTTGTCCTAATACATCCAATGTCTCGCTCCAGCACTTGGGTTAAGCTTTGAGAAGAGTCAGACACTGTGCTGCCATCAGCACGAGGGCATGAGTTAAAGGCAGAAAGCAAGAAAGCCACGACAGCCACCAAAAAGAGAGAGGCTCTATGTTTTGGCTGCCTGCCAGTGGTCCCTTTAAAATGCCATTGTGGCTTTGATATTGAATATATGCAAGTAATGCAGGAGAGTGAGAGCCTTGTTCTTTCACACACAAAATCCATAAGTTCACTCTCTACAAGAGCTCCAGAGAGACCTGGGGGCGCTGTTGGACCCTACAACAAAAATGTCTGCCATCTTCATTTTGAGAGATATCATTTCTCACAAAAAAATCATTTCTGCAGCTTTTTAACCATCCATATGAAGTCACAGAAAATGACTATTTGAGTCTCTCTCTCTCTAGAGTCTCCCTGTAACCTTCACATTCAAACATTCGGCTTTTTCTATGCCAGACTCTGTTTTTTTTTTTGTTTCTTTACCTGTGCATTAATCAACCTGTCTAATCGTTGTGTTCAATGAAGAAATCAGTTAGAAATTCATATAGGAAGCGAGTGCTGGAAATGATTGGTGTGCCAAGCTGAAAGTGCGATTACTCAGCAACATTTCAAACGTCACATCTGACAAAGAAAAAGAGAGACTCGTTTCGGTTAGCATTAGCTTCTCTGATGCACACTCATCAGCCTGCAGGCTTTCATAATCGCACCGTTGCACACCTCTCTGCATTCCTGCCGTTCCACCTCTCTCTCCATGACATGCCCAAATGTGCTTCACAGAGTACTGGGTGGGAAATGCCCTTTTAAACCTACCGTCAGCACGGCAGCACAGCCGCAGAACACGGGTATCACCTTTAAGTGCCGCTGAATCTGTGACAGCTCCAAGAGGTCTTCAGAAACATAATCCTCCTGCCTATAACGAAAGCCCAAATACAAAGAATTAAAATCAATAAAAGTAAAAAAAAAAAAACATATTTATTGCAAAAGAACAGCAATTCTAATACCACTCATGGTCCAAATGCACAATTACACTTCAACCAACAAAATTCATTTTTACGTTTCTTTACAGATATCACACAATTAAATAAAAACATTACTTTTTATTCCGTAATATTTTTTTTAAATCCCATAAATACATTTAGCAATAAATATACAATTTATCAGAAGTCTGTAACACATTGTTTAGCACTTTGAAAGCATAAAATGCCAGATAATACTTCACCTTCAAATAGAAATAATAATATTGGAACATAATTTCACCAACAAGTTTTTTTTTTTTTTTTACATTTTCAAATACCAATCGTTATTACAAACAAATGTTTTACGGGCCTGTGAGCTTATCCAACATGCACACACACACTTACACACACAGCCTGACCAGTTGAAACATGGAGAACCGAGGTTAGACATTGATAGGCCTGTAAGGTGAACTGATATACAGCAGTGTGCAATGGAGCATTTATAATATCATCAAACATTACAGTTATGAAACCCTGGGTCAAGTACACGCACTGAGCTGTTCAAATTGCTCGAAAATATTGGCCCTTCAGTTTGTGCTGTAGGCAACAAAAATACTCATCAACAGAAAACAGATTTCTCTAGGACTCTCATATCAGCCACAACTATTCTAAATTGACCATGTGCTCCAAAATTTGGTACTCCATTTACAAAATATTAAGCAAATACCTTTAACAAAAAGGCAAAAACTTCAAAGCTTACATAGATGTACAAGTCGATTTACAACTATTAAAATCGGATTGATTCAATGCCTAATTTCAGTAGTCTTTAGCCTAAATACTCCAAAGTAACTTTAGAAAATCGAAACAGATGCATGATACCATCCTGTGTGTGCTGTGTCCCAGTTTCTTTTCTTAAGACACTTTACATTGAGTCAACTTAATACTATATTTACCAATGTATAGACTTGTGCCTCCCGTGAAGCAGCTATCTTGTTTTGCATATGACTGAAAAGCTGAGTCTTATGACTGCTTATTTGATATCAATATCAAAGAGAGATGTCTCTGTCTGCTTTAAAACTATGAATGCATGAGCATGCAAAGCCAAACCACATGGGCAACAGATTCGTGGTGCCTTTTCAAATTTGGAATAATACAAACATACAACAGGTCAAAAAAAAGGATGAGATTTACAACAATTTAAGGGGAAGAAACCAGACCCAACACACGACATCGAAAGATAAACGTAAAGGTTAAGATAAGTTAAGAAACAACAAATCTGAAAGACAGCATGGAAGCCCATACTAAATCTGCACATACCTTAAAGTCTTGGCAATACAAAAAAGCTTCTGTTTTACCATTATTTGCCGATGAAAAAAAGACAGCATATTGAGCACACATTGACCTTACGTGGTAGGGCATGTTGTCACATTACAGTATATAGGGCCATGAAACAGCCTCGCATGACTGTTCTGCTAAATTAAAATGATTATGAAACAAATAAGAATGAAACAGCAAACATGTAGCTAAATGTTATCGTACAATAACCTTAAACCATTGTTCTGTGCGACAATATTGCAATTTATAAATAGTATATATTTGTAATATTTTCCACAACGTAACAACATGCCCCAAAATAAACCTCATGCCCTAACTTCACATTTATGGAAAATACAAAACAAAACTTTTAGCTGAATAATCATTTCGTTTTAAATATCAGTTAGCCTATAGTTAGGCTTTAATTTTTCCTTCAAGATATATGATTTTGTCTGACACTTAACCAACGGCTCAGAAACATGACAATAACGGTATTAAAATGACTGTAATATGACCATTTTGAAATGTGATTGCACTTTAAGTAATAGAACTCTCATCTTTGCTCCAACTAGCCACCAGCTTCCATTTATTTTTGTCGGATGAATAAAATAAACTAGTTGTATTTAATAGCTCATTTGGGAACTTATGATCCATTTTAATTGGCTAAGTCAAAGCATTGCTTTACTGTACTAGCTATTGGGGAACAAACCACTCATGCACGAGACCATCCCAGAGCGCGCCAGAACTGCACTGACACCAGTTGCGAGCTGTGACCGGAGACTCGTGAAAACAAGACCGTATGATTACAGACGGTTTATTAATTAATTAATTAATTAGTCAGTAGTTTTGCCAAATGCCTTTGAAGTCTACGTACTGTCATTAGACTAACCAGCCCTTACCTAGAATCCAACTTATTTTTATTTTTTACTAGGAAAACAGACTAAACGCCAAAGCATGGTGAATTACAACGCAGTCCTCCACCTCAAGAGAAAATCTCACGCGCAAAGACGGGCCTCAGATTACGGATAAAGAGCTGCAGACTTGGAGAATGCATTAATGAACTTACCTGTGCATTAATGAACTGTCTGTCTGGTGAAAAACATGGAATAAAACTTTGAAATGCGCTACAATAGAATCTAGTTTTCGAGCTACGATCAGACTACAGAGTGTTGGATGATTGTATAATTCCGCTCTGTCTCCCTTTGTTTTGCTAATGAGTATGAGCGAGACTCTGGATGAACTCCATCATCACCATTTTTATCAGTTTCAGACAGACTCCAGACACTCTCTGGCCACTCGCGTGTCGTGCACTGTCTGCGCAGCGCGTTCACGAGCGTCGGCGCGCCACAGACTGACAAGCACCAGACCAATGGCGTCCCGAACTGGAGCATGATATCCAATAACAACAGACCCAAAAATGATAACCTCTGAATGACTCTCCGGATGGATGCAGAGAGAAAATAATCTTTCGGAAACGCAGTCAAAGAAATATGATTGTAGGTGGGGATGAATCAGATTTATCATGATAGACATTAACGCTTGCTGATATGGATAAAGTTTTGAGTCGCATGAGAGAAGCAAACATGTCTCAGTATAAACCTCATGCCCTAACCTCACATTTATGAAACATATAAAAACAAAGACTTTTAGCTTAATAATCATTTTTCAGTTATAAATATCAGTTTTAGTTATAATTATTTTTCCTTCATGATATATAGTTGATTTTGTCGTCACTTAACGGCAAAAAAAAATATGATGATAAAGGTATTTTAAAATTCACAAAAATTATTGTAATATAAGACAGATTTGAATTATGATAGAACTTTTTAAATGTGCCCTAACCTCACATTTATGAAACATAGGCTATTTAAAAAAATAAAATAAAATAAAAACTTTTAGCTTAATATTTATTTTCAGTCATAAATATAAGTTATAGATGGTGTAACTTGAGCATTTAAAACATTGGTGAGACTCATCACTTACAAAATTGACTTTTTTTCTTTTTTAGTTAATTCTTTCCAAACTCCAACTAGTAAAATTGATTTTAGAAATTAATTTGACCTAATTAAAAATCACACCACTGAGGAGAAAAAAAAAACTAAGTAAAATTTACTTAATAGTGTTTTGCAAGTTTTTGTACGCATATTTTTAAAGTAAAATTAAAGTATGGAATTAAGTAAAATCTACTTAACTAAGTTCTATAAAATTAGCAAAAGAAATAATTAAATTTAGCATAGCCAGTTAGAGTTTGATAAGTAATTTCTACTTTAGTTTACCCTGCAATACTCAAGTACTCTGTCACAGTTTACAAACTTGTTCATAAGCAAGTAGACGGCTTCTTATTCTTTTAAAAGTAATATGTTGACTGAATGTAGCTATTAACCTAATGAACACAAAGACCTCAATATTTGGCACATGATACACAATGATGGTAACAATTAATCAGTGAATAGTGATTGAGTATGAATGGGTCATTTTGAGTAGAAAATGAACTCTAGATGTCACAAAACAGCAAGTTACTAAACCTAACAGCAAAAGCAACTACAGGGAAAATACATCTCGAAAACAGCAAAAAATAAATAAATAAATAAATAAAAATAAATAAATAAAAATATATATTACCTTATTTATTATTCATGCCCAAGTGCATGATGGGAACAACAGGATCATGACTTTGATATTTACTTAAACAATCTTTGTAAAACTAAAACAAACAATTAAAAAAAAAATATATATAAAATCAAAAATTAAAAACTACAAAATCTAAAATAGAACACATATATAAAATACACTCTTTTATTCTTGCCTGAACTAAATTATTTAATGTAGAAATTACATTTGTTTTTCTGTATTATTTACTTCACCACAAAATCATTTTTATCAGTACGTCATGTACAAACATTAAAAATGTAGAATGCTCTAGTCAGGGTAATAGCCTATAGATTATTGACAACAAAAACATGATTCTGCCATTGCCAAGGTTATTTATAGAAAATAAATAAAACTTTACTGGGAAAAAATAAATAGCCTACATTTGGCCTAAATGCAGCTGCTGTTAAATACAATCACTTGTACAACACACATGTTCTGTAAATACACTTAGCCTAAAAATACAATTACCTCCAAGTGTTTCTGTTAAATGAAGAGTTTGTTTAATTTAGAAAGCTTGAAATAATGTTATGAAAATGTACACTTCTATGAACAGCTGCTACTTGATCTTGGCCTGCTTGACACATCCATTACCTCAGTCTACTGTATCTACGACCTAGACCTAAATCTTCACTCTGACCCCCTGAACAGCCATTAATCAACAAGCCAAGCACTGATGGAGGATGCATTTCCGAATAAATCACTTAGCGCTATACAAATACAATTAAACAGGCTTATCGGCTTTACGTTGGAAACAGATACGGATATTAAAATTTAAAAGCAAATTTCTGTCACGCCCAACTGAAGTCTGTCTAATCTTCACCTTCACTGGATTATACAGTAAAGCTAAATAATATGCCTGCTGTGTACAGTTACGCACACCCCTCCCTCCTTGCGGTTTCTTACCCATGATGCAGCGCGGCTCAGCCCAGTCGCCATGATTGTTGTGCAGATGTTTTCAGAGAGCTTTCACACTAAGCTAACTGCCTGAAGCTCTGCACTTAAACCAGTCTCAATGCACTCATCGACGTTGTAGCGATACAAGAGTCTCCAAGATAGCATTCAGTCTTGGGTTATGGCGACCAGTGCCGGGGGTATGATATGAAGTATTAATTTACACTTAGTTTAGCTCCCAGCTACTGCTAACGAGTTAGCTGCTATTGTTTCATAATTTGCCGAGCTTCTGAGATCTGCTGTTGGTTTGCAGATCGAACAGAGTTTACTCTTATGTCACGACTATGTTTTTTATTTCTATGGTGTGTTATATTGATGATCGTGAGTCATTAGCGGGCGTGCATTTACATATTTATTCATTCGCTGTTGCTAACAAGCTAGCTGAAGGGTTGCAATGAACGCGCAGCCCGTGTGTTTCTATACAAAATGCAACGAATGGTTTACACTTGGATGGTGATTTTGACATCTGAATGGCGGATGAAGAGTTGTCGGGTGTAGTACTATGAGGTTGAGTCTGTGTGGTTATGTAAGCATCTGTACCGATGCCTCGACAGACAGCAAGAGTTTATCCAGGCCAGAGATACTAATCAGTACGGGGCTGTTTTGTCATTCCGTAGTAGCAAGTACGTTTTTGTGTGTTAAATGTAGGCGTGATGTTATGTCAAGTGTGTGTTGTAGCGGTTTATTACAGAAACCAGTTCCTGTAAATCCCGTCAACATGTCAATCGTACAGTAAATCACTGTCAGCTGCACAGAGGGAGATCAGAGTTAATGCTATTTTCAAGTATTTGATTTGGATTACATGCTAATGGAAACGTGCTTTCCAGTGAACATAATTATGTTGTAAATTGGTAGTTGAACGGCTTAGAAAGTAAATATCTCCAGAACTGCACTTGATACAGTCTTCCAGTGGCTTCTTCCAAATAACATTTGTACTGGTTAATTACTCGGCCTCATGCCAGTCAAAACCTATGTGACTTACTTTCTTCTGTGAAACATAAAAGAAGATGTTTGAAGGTTTCTCTTTGTTTTTCATTCTTATAATGAAATCAAAATATCTTCTTTTGTGCAAAAGACAAGCCATACAGTTTCGTAATGAAATGAGGAAAAATAATTAATCATCACAGAGTTTTTCGATTTTGGAGAAACTGTCCCCTTAATATTAGAGACATTCTTCAAAGAGAAATTGTGCTGCTTCAGAATCTTGAACCTGATCATCTCAAGCACACAATCTTGGTGTTGCAGACTAGGGCTGAGCATATACAATTATTTAAACATTACACATAAAGTATGATTTTATGTAAATGTGATAATGTAAGACGAATGTGTTTCGTTCTCTTGTCTGCATGTAGATGATGAGTTTGATGAATATGATAAGCCTGGTGCTGAAAGGTCAAGAAGAAGGAGAGGAGAAGATGATGACTTGGAAAGGTAAGTCTTCACTGTCTCATCACTGCTGTTAAGCAGAATGAAAAAGACTAAAAAAGAGAGCACCAGTTTCCCAGAAGCACTAGCAATAGTGCTATACTAGCAATACTCAACATTACTTACTACCTTCCAGCAACACTACATTCAATGAAGGTAAAATAGTAAAAAACATAATAATAGTTCATTTAAATGGAACCTGAAAATTTGTATACTGTAATACATGTTGAATTTTGACATTGCCAACCTTTAAATTAAGTTGACAGTAAGTAATAAACAGTATTGAGCATTGAGTATTTGAGTATTGTGTATTTTTCCTTACCACTATTTTTTTTTAATAGTTGTTTATTGATTTTAATGGAACGGGAATCGCAACTGGAACCGTTAAGCGGGACCGGAACCGGAAAATTTCTAACAATTCCCAACCCTAGAAAGCACCATATTGTTTTAATCATAAATGTATCAATTCACAGTGATTTGGAGGAGGGAGACTTACTTGAAGAAGATTGGCTGTCATCAAAAAAGGTAAAGGGATTTCCATCATTGCCAGTTTCTCCTCTACTTCAACTTATTTTTCAGTTGCTGCCTTTTTCAGTGCTTTTAAGCAATCTTAACTGATAGGAATACATACAATATTCCCAGCAGGTGTACGTAATGTTCAGGACTTATAAGGCCAACTACATTTTCACCAAAATATCAATCATATTAAGCAGAAGATTTTTTTCAATTATTTATTTTATTTTATTTTTTGTCTGCCCCAGAACCCCTCAGAGCTGTCAGATGAGGAGCTAAATGATGACCTGTTACAAAGTGATGAAGAAGACCAAAATGCAAGGTACCCTAACAAAGCCTACAAATAAAATTTTGGTCACTTCCTTGCTGAAAAACATAAACTGTTGGATGATTTAGACAAGAGACATGAGTGAAAATGCCATATCAGTGTAAACATGTTCAAAATGGTCTTTTCTTTTAGGTTAATTGTCAAATGACTAATTGCAAATCTTCTAATATGATAAAATTGCAATTGGTTTTAAGTTAAAATAGTTGATGCTGCTGCTTGCTGAATCTGAAGATGAGATGCTTTTTATGATTATGAGTGTCAAAATAGCCTGTATTAAAAGTATTTTTTGCTTTTTATCGTTCTTGCACAGACAAACGTAACCTTAAAATGAATATAAAATGCCACATTACCCAAACTGTTCACTTTTCAATTTGTAGGGTCAAAATTGCCTTCACCCCATAATTTATGCAAAGCTTCTAAAATCAGTTTATGCTTGCTCTAAAATCAATAGTTCATCCATAACATAATTAGAGATGACATTGAACTAACTTTGACACCTTCATTAATCAAACAGCTTTTTTGCAAAAAAAAAAAAAAAAGTTGCTTAAAATAACAATTTTAGGTGACACGCTTCACTTCAGTCTCTAATATAGCAATTGTGGTAATGAAGGGCATCACTTTATTGTCCAGAGCTTAACACATGCTTGTCTGTTGATGTCTTTGTGTCTGTGATCCAGTGGTCAGGGTGACGTTGTGAGTTTAAATGCCACACTGGGTCTGGGCACATCTGGTCACCTTCAAGATGAAGACCCTGACAGAGGTGGATACACTCTATACACCTATGAAGAGACAGAGGGGGGCCAGCCGGGTTTCTCTCAGGGTGAGGAGTGTGAGGGAGATGAGTACCAAGGAGAAGATGAAGAGGTAGAATACACAGGAGACCAGAATTGTGATGAATATCAAGATGAAGTGTTGGACCTACAGATCGACGAGCCACTGGATGATGATTTTCAAGTAAGTAACACTTTCTCTTGCTATCTCTAATGCTTGCACACACTCCCAGTTATTAGGTCTGTTGCGGTGAAGAAATTTCCCTTTAAGGTAATTTTGAGTGGCCCAATATCACAGTATGCGATATTATTGCTAGAGATGCAACAATCGACCTGCCAGGGATGGGAATTAGCCGTTTTTCCACATGATCGATCAGTGACCGGCCAGTCAGTCTGACAATTTCGAGCTGGTCCGTTTTGACGTCACACCTCCGCATGTAAATCGGTGTAAAAGTTCTTCACTGTGAGTGAAGAAGACACAAAGTTCACAATCTGTAATACGTGTAGGCCCAAAGTAAACCATGAGGGAACCACATGAAGTAGGTTTTTTAAAGGGGAAAGTGAGAGAATTTTATTTGCCCAACTGGACAAGAATCCTGATTAAAACGTCTATTGCAAAAATAACTAGGGAAGCACTGAAACTTGGATTTTATTTCGTTTAGTGTAAACGGCCACTGATAATGTATTGATGTCATGCAAGATGAGGCTCGCGCAGTCTGTCTGATTGAGAGAGAGACATGCAAAAATCTAAACAAATGAGCACAACAGCACACACTTGCAGAAAAAACTTACAGATAAACATACAAAGAATTATATTTATAATATGATATAGGTAAGCAACATTACACGACCAAGATGTTTCCCTGAATATCAACACGATTGCAAACAACCTTTTTAAGGTTTTGTTCAGGGCGAGACTCTTTTCACAGTCTTTGTTCAGCAGATGTCCTGCCAATCCATGCTGGCTAATGGGAAGAGCTCTCAGACAGGATCTGATGAAGTTGGCTGTAGTTGAAAAGATTATTGAACACCTATTGAAGGATGACACAGGGCCATGATTGATGAGTTGTGTTCTTTCTGTATGGGTTTATGTATTTATTTGCCAAGATATTAAAGGGACGGTTTACTCAAATATGAGAATTGCATGTCGCATGAGAATTTGAGACCCAAATCAAGTCTAACTTCATGAATCATTCAGATCAGTTTTGGGAACTAATTCATTGAAAAGATCCTACTAAAAATGACAATTTATTTATATATCGGACATCAGAGAAAGTTAGTGATATGAAAAGAGGAAAAACAAGGCACTGGAGATTCCTTATTCAATCCCAAGTGATAGAGTTGAGGAAACTGGACACTGTCTGACCAGATTGATTAGAGGCCAGTCTGAGTAAAAATAGATCGGCCCTTTCCCAATCTATAAACAGCTGTCTGTCAACTGACATGGGAGAATATTTTGTTGTACATACAAAAGTGAAAACTACCTTTGCCAGCTGTTTGTAGCACTCTTGAAGAATATTGTCATTGCTTAAACGCTGCTTGATTTTCTGTGTTTTGTTTGAATGTGTGATATCTCTGTTTATAAGGTCGCTTAGCTGCTGGGGCTTAGCATCTTCGTGTTTACTGTTATCCAGAGTTAATGTGTGGAATGGTTTAAGGGATTAATTATTTGCCCTCTAGGTGGTCAGTTCATGTGCTGTGTGCAGGAAACTAGGGCTGGGCGATATGGCCTAAAAAAAAAATCCCTGATTTTTTTAACAAAAAATCCGATTTACGATTTAAATCGATTTTTTTCCCCCCTACTTAACACGGGGTGGGGTTGGGGGGTTGAGCTCATTCTGAACTACGGGAGCCCTGAGTGGAGCGCCGGCGGATGTTAAAAAGAAAACCGATTTTCATTCAAACAAATCGATGTAAACTACACATTCGAGTTAATCGATAAAATCGATTTATCGCCCAGCCCTACAGGAAACATGTCATAGTCATTTAGGTCCGACTTTGTGTTATGCTTGGTATACAGTTCTTCACATTTGGGGTCTCCCACCTGGCAATTCTTCATTGTCCTCTGTAGAGGACATTTGCTTGTAGTGAATTTCTCTGAGATCATACCAGTTTTAAGTCATAATTTATGTTAAAGACTTCCTGGGCTTCCTTTTCTCTTTTGGAGAGATGCTGCAGGTGAAAAGGCCTTTGACAAGGTTTTTCTTCTTTCTTTTTTTTTTATAGATTTGTACTAGAAGTTGAGATTTCTGAGCCAAAACTGGCATTAAATTCCTATTAAATGAAGGCACTTCTAATTTGTGTGTACTAGAACCTAGAAATTGTTTGGGGAACTGTGGTCATGAAGCATCAGGGTTAATCACTTTACACAAAGGCAGAGAGATTGATAAAATCCTGCAGGAGTCGAGGCTCATCAGACTGCTTCTTTTGTTCTGTCTTTCATTCACCTTTAATGCAGGACAGATGTCATTGATCATTCTGCCTAGCCATGTGATTGCTTGATCATCAGCGTCCAGGACAGTGCTGACAGGTGCATGGAGGGCTTGCCCTCAAATCAAAGTTTGTCTGTTCAATGTTAGTTTCTTCATGTTTCTGTATATTGTAATAAAGACTTATTCTTACTACTGAGATCTGGATTCACTGTCGCAAAATGACCTGGAGAGTTTTGTAATGGCATACAGCACACATTTTCTCAAGGATATGACTGGAAAAAAACAGTCAGGTTTGCTTGAGCACTGTTGACTTTCCATGGCAGTGGAATTTGTGTTGTCTAAGTGCATTATAAAAGGTGCCCCCTGACAATAATTGCTATTGAATCATGTGCTAGTGCTTAAAGGTAAAACGTTACTGTAAGCATGTTGGCAAGACTGTAATATATGTGCATGGCTATAAGTGAGAAATACTGCTTTTTGTTTATTTTTATTTTTTTTTTATAAGAAGTTTATATTAACGTAAGACATAACTGACTTTGTTTAGATCAGTACCTTGTTATTACAGACAGCTTGACTGAATTTTAAAAAATGTATTTACCTATTTATGCACAATAATCACATCAGTAACAGACACATGTTAATTACTTTATTGTATACTAGATGTTTTACCAGTGTTGTCACAGTTTCTTTTCCCTGCGGGGATGGGATTCCAAGTTACTGGCACAATGAGTTAATTTCAAAATCACTTAAAGATCCAAAAATGGCAATACAGCACAGAATTGCACCGAAATTAAAATTCTTGACCGAAGCTGAACAAAATGAAACACTGGGCCAAAGGTTGAACACCTAATACAGTCCCCAACCCCACCCCCCCAAGGAGGCCTATTTTGCCATTGCATTAATTAAATTGCCAAAATGTGCTTTTTACTGTTTTGTCCTGCTTTTCAAATAAAAAATCAATTACAAAACAACAATTTAAAAATATTTACTTAACACTGAACATTTTTTTTTAACATTCTAGCAGACATTATACCAACAAAGCACAATTTAACTTAACATTAATAAGTTAGTAAAATAATATTTTGACCATTTTTGAGACTTAAATCAGGTATGTATTTTTTTACTATACAAATAAAGGCAGCCTTGCTGAGCAGAAGACTTCTTTTAAAACATTAGAAAATATTAAAGATCTCAATTTGAACACTGTGTGAATGTTATAATAAATTTAGATTTAAATCTATTAATAGAGCTGTTGTAGGGTAATTATAATTATCATTATTCTCCTCTTACTTTTTTATTTTATTTTACAGAACGCTTTTTCTCAGCTTTTATTTTGGCAGAAACCCACAAGAAGATCTCAGTGCTGCTTTTTGTTGACAACAGCATGCAGATTTATAAATGATTCTCATTATGAATTTGGGAAGATGTTTGTTGCGTGTATCGCATTGTCACATGCCTTTAAAAAATTCACAAAAATGTTACTGAGCAACTGACGTGTAACAAGTTTAGCACAGATTTTCCTCGACTTTGAACCCTGGTGCCGCGAGCTCAAAATTTGCAATTTGTGTGTGCATTAGAAAATATAACATTCTGCAGTTTATTTACTAAATCGTTTGAGGTAATTTCACGATTTAAATCATCATACAGTAACCTAACCACCAGCATCAGCCACCTCTTCTTATTGGAGACGTGATGCAGCACTAAACAGTCTCTCGCTGTCTGTGCTTCGTGCTTGTAATGTTTTCTGCGTCTTTTCTTTGACAGTTTTAAATACTTTCACACTGCCAACATGTTGGTGGCATTAGTGCGTGCATCTATTTGATTGCGTTAGTCATTGTTCGGTACATATTATTCAGCCTCTTTGCTTATTCGGCTGAACACCAAAATAGATTTTTTTTTTGCCATTTTCAGCCAAATAATTTTGGTTGCTGAATATTCGGTGCATCCCTAATTGCAACATATTCAGATTACCCAAAGCCAAAATTTAAGGATTAAAATGTGGACTTTAGCAGAGGCAATGGGTTAGTGGTTAGGGTTGGGAAAATAAATCAATGCATCTCGAATCGAGAAATGATTCTGCATCAATTCTGAGATTTTCCAAAAGCATCACGATTCTTTCTTGAATCGATTCTGAGCTTAGTTTTGAACAGCAGATGCCACTGCATGCTTTAAAAACAGCTGTACTCTGCTTGTTCCCAAATCCTTATACAGACATGAACATAAAATAATAATTCATAAAATTTGAAAAGGTTGAAGCGAATTACAAAGGTGTTCACAGTGGGCTGTATTTACATTAATCTCGCGTCATAAAAGCATTCTAGGCTGAGGTGAAATTGCATGACTCAGCCGAATGCACAAGCCCTGTTTAGCACTCTTCTTCATGAGCATTTGAGTGTGCGGATAAAGACTACCTAGTGGCCTGGTAGGCTTAAACAGATGGACAGAAACAGGACCTGTAGGTATAGCGAGGGATGTAGACCAGACCTGTGGTATCTATAGAAGCAGAGACAGGACCGTGAGGAGAGAGACAAGATCTGTGGCGGAGGACGTGAGATTCAGCAAGGTAGTCTGCAGAAGTGTGCGCCCATCTCTCCGAATGCTTCTGTACATTCTGTGCTTGAGCGTGTATGAGAATTTGCTCCGAGTCAGATGATGATATTTTCCCTGTCAGTGAGCTATGTGTGCGCCAGAGCTTTCTTTGTGTCTGTTTATGTGTGTGTGTGTGTGTGTTGGTGTGTAAAGACAACACAGTCGATGATATTTTCACCACCACTGAGCCGTGTGCATGTTTGTCTCCCATTCTCTGTGTATCATGTCAAACATTTACATCTCATTGAATTTCAAATATCAGCAGGAATAGTAATAGGGCATAGTAATGAGACTGGGCTCCTACTGTTATGCTAATTTAGAAAGACTCCACTTCAGTGCACCCCTCCCTTCCCCTCCCCTCCCCAAATTTAGAATGCTACACTGGGCCTTTCTGGCCTCTCTCTCAGATGTGGCATTAACATTTTCATTCAGAAGTGATTTTGCTTCATTCTAATGTTTTATCTTCATCAATGTCATTTTTGGCATTGAACAGGTTCTGGTAGTGCCGACCTATGACACGCACTGCAGCAGGTGTTTCAGTGGATGAAGTACAAGAGATCAGTTTAGCCCTGATGTTCAAGGCCTGCTTGAATTTCCATTGAATGGAGTAAAGATTTGATTGTTCTTCACAGGTGGATGAATACCCGACTGAGTATAGTGAAGAGCAGACTGACCATCAAGAAGTGCCTGAGGAGGAGGAAACTGAGGAGCAAGACGGCTCTCAGGTCAAAGAATTAGAGGAGGTAAAGAATGGCTACTTCAGATAATGTTTGCTCCTTTCTTTCATGGAGATGCTTAAAGTCACACAGCGTGAGTCTGATGATGTATATATTCTCTGTGTTTCAGGTGGAGAATGAAAACGATCCAGAAGCTGAGGCTGAGCTGGAGACTGATGTAAAAGAGGAGTCTGATGAGGAAGAGGAAGATGTTGAAGAATCCGGCCGTCTGCGATTTAAGACAGAGCGCAAAGATGACACAGTGGTCAGACTCTCTGAAGCCACCAGTAAAAGAAGGAACATCCCAGATACATTAGGTTAGTTACAAACAAATGAAGCACCTTTTTGTACTGTTATAAGTATACAAATCTTACATGAGCCCGATTTGGACAGTAATTGTTTCTCATGGGGACGTAAGCTATTTTCAGCATTTACGGGAGTTAGTCTATGATTTTATTGCTGTCCGAATCCAGAATAACAGTGTATTTCTCCCACCACCCATGTAAAAATCACCGGCCGAATTACCTACAGTTTTTTTGACAAAAACCAAGGTTGTGTGGTAATTGTTGTCATCTCCTTGAGTTTAAATCATTTTTGACCACTGCCAAACACCGTACGGTAACTGTTGCACTTTGCTGTAATTTGCATGGATATTTATTACTGAAATAATGTGAAGTATTTACAAGAACAGTATTTCATAACTGCTTCACCACAGCTAGTGGGAGCTGTTAAGAACAAAAAGAAGAAAGAGGAAAGCATGAAAACATTGAAATGGGTCATTATTGTGGCAGCGATTATATACATAAAAATATAAACCAAGCAGCTTTATGTTCATCTTACTTAAATAAGAGGTTGCATTAACTTATTTCTCCTAATCTCCACATTTTTAATGACATTCATCATTTTTAGAGATAAAATGCAAAACCATTTCAACTAGAGTGCATCTATTTTCCTATTTTTTAACAGGTGATTTAAATAATCAAATAATAAAAATTATATTGTTGTCCTATTATTAAATTAAATATGAATCTTTTCTTATTATTCCAAGCCTATGGCATTTTATTTACAGCAGACAGTCATGCGACTGACCACATGAGCAGTGTGATCCATGAGTTTTATCACTGAGGTGCCATGTAAATTTATTTTTACAGATGTCCACATGAGAAACAATTACCAGCCACATTGAGCTATAGTTTTGTTTTGAGTCACCTGACCATTATTTTAAATGCTACAGTTCTGTTCAGTCAATAAGGTAGACCTGCTGGGTTAATGATATAATGTAAATAATATTAATGAGCAAAGCCTTTCTAGTAATAGAGTTTTACCAATATATTTTTGTTCATCAGATGTTAATAAGGTCATCAGTGAAGGCTGTGGTTGTTTTGTGTAAGGTGAACTGAAAATATTAATCTGACCATTATTTAATGTCCTTTTGTATCTATATTTTTTAAGTGTAGCTCATGTTTCTGAAGTAATTTTATATTCTATTTTGATGGCTAAAATGGTCACAATGTCCCATTATTTAATTGATTTTTAACTTGAGTAACCAAGTGCTTATAAACAAAAAAGTTAATTATATTTATATCAGCTTATTGACATTATCCTGTTTATGAGCAGGAAGAAAAAGGTTAAATTGATCCTTCATATCTATCAACTGCCTCATTTCTCAAATATTATCACTCATTATCACTATCATAATCACTATCATTATCAAATAAATCTGTATTTTTATTTGTCTTTCCTTTCAGAGCTCTCTGATGAAGCTAAAGCAGACCTGCGGGAGTTTGAGGAAAGGGAACGTCAGAGGAAGCAGGGCCGTTTTGGAGGACGAGGAAGAGGAGCAGATGGAGGGAGGGGAGGAATGGCAGGTAGAGGTGGGATCAGGGGAAGGGGAGGACGAGGAGGACGAGGAGTCAGTGGAAGAGGTGATTTCCCTCTGTTTGGACTGGGAGCTTTCCGTGGTGATGGAGTTGGAGGTCGAGGGAGAATAAATGAGCAGAGGCCTCCGCTGATGCAAGTGAACTTGGGAATGCAGGTAAGAGACTGACGGTTTGAAATGACACACACACACACAATACAAATGCTCCTACTGAACCTGTCCTAATAACACTAATAAAATTTTGTGATATGACAACTTTAATTAGAAATTCGAGATGCACCAATCATATGACCAGCAATTATTATCAGCCAAGTTGCTATTGCAAAAGGTGTGCCAGTTGTCATTGTTGCAAGTGGATAAAGGAGATTTTTTTTTTTTTAAATAAAACACCACAGTCAGTAAATTAAGAAACAGACTCCTCAAAACATTATGAAAGTATTAACATAAATTTTTGACATGCACCAATATCACTTTTTCAAGAACGAATGAGTCCAATAAAAAGCATTTTTATGAGTATGAGTACAGGAGATCAGTATTGGGCCCAATACCGAAAGCCGTATCGGTGCATTTCTAATTCATTTAGTCATTTTGAACGTTATCGAAGTAAATATACCCACAGAGTGCAAGACTGCTTAAAGTTATTAACATGTTAAATCGATAAAGTAATATGCATGAATGAGAAAATCAAAATGTTAAAAATAATTATTAAATGCTATAAGCCACATAAACACTTTTCTCATGCTGTCTGGCTTATTATATTAAAATGGTCAAATGCACACAAAATGATAAAAAAAAAAATCCTTTGTGTATTCACATAAACAGTTGGTTGACTTTTGTCTTAAATGAATGTAAACAGTTGGGAGAAAATCAGATGTGTATTGGTATATTGGATTTGTTCTTCAGCAGCTTAATTTACCTGCTGCTGTCTGTGTCATTAATGTTAATCTAACAGCTAAATAAAAAGAGAAAATGACTCACTGTTCTTGACTGAGTAGCAATGCATTGTTTAATTTTTACATTTGGTTATACAGTTATTCCCCACAGATGTAGAGGACATAAAAAATTACCTCACTGTGGTTAGGAATTTTGATGCCGGTCTTGGGAGGGTAGTTGTGATGTTGATCAAGTTTTGTGAATCAGAAGAGTCTCCTACGAGAGAAGTATTTGAATTGCTTGATGGTGAACTTAAGAGGCATACCAGGCATCCTGCTCTTGGAGAGCCAACATCCTGCATGTTTTAGCTCCAACCAACACCAACTTGCTTGCCTGGAAATTTCTAGTGAGTCAGAAGACCTTGATAAGCTGGTTCAGGTGTGAGCTAAACTCTCCAGGAACAGGTTTGGACATCCCTGCTTTACGGCATTTTTGATCAAATAAATGCAGTCTTGGTAATCATCTTACTGACCCCTTTTGAAAGATAGTGTATAAATGGTAACATTCTTTACAACAGTTGGACACTTTAGTTAGGGCTGGGCGAATGTAATGTTTTGCCACGATTTTATTTAATATGAATTGAGGAATCACGATTTTGAATAGAAATATTACCAAACATTACAATAAGACGCTTTGACAATATGCCAATGAAACCGGAAAGAGAAAACGATGATCCAACCGCATGTTGGCGCACGTAATTAACCACTTTGTGACAGGCTGTAAGTGAAGGACCATAAGCTGCCATTCACACAGAATGCGCTTTTGTGTTGACAAAGATGCGATGTGGGCAGTGGAATAGAAAAAAAATGCAAGAAGATGGGAGGTGAACAACTTTTAACTTGAGCACCGTGTTTTTAGAATGCAGTTTCTTGCATGAGATGCGAGCACAAAAGTCAAACACATCAATGTTTACACAGAAAAAAACTATGGAAAAGCAGCGTAAAGCAGCGTAATCGGATAAAATCCTGTCCAGAACTACAACTATATGTCTGGCATTTCATGTTTGCATCATGGTAACATGCTGAAAGCTGTTGTTCATTGTTTTTACAGAACATTTATAGTTAATAATAGTCTAATGGTCATATACTTTCAGTCATTTTGAATTTGAATTACCTTGACTTTAGATAATTTTTTTTTTAAATCATTTTCCTTGTATTATTTCTGAACACATAATATGTATAAGACAAGTTTGTACATGATGTAGTTGTAGTTCATGCATCTTTTCTGCAAAGATATTTCATGAGTGATTTTTTTTTTTTAACATTTACATCATGTTGACAACTTAATGTGTGCTGCACTTGGAATATAATTTTCCTTAACTAGAGGATTAATAAAGAAAAAGTTACTTGAATCATGTTGTAGTTACATTTTCAAGTTGACTAGTTAAAAAAACGTAAAAATTGAGAGTGGGTCAAATGTTCAGAAAAAACGATTTTTTATTACTTTGCCATATTGCCCAGCCCTAACTTTAGGAGTGGCAGCTGTTTGCAAACACAAATTTTAACTTCCTTGGTGATCTGGCAGTTCTCTTGAAATTAGATTAACCTTTTGAGGCTGTTAAAGATTATGCATCAGTTGTGTCTTGTCCCACCCTTGTGGAGTGGAGTCAGTTTGCTTTTGAGTAAAAGACAATTATCACCGTTCTCACTTCCACTTATCCATGTTGATATATGGATTATGGCAAATAACATGGCGGCAGTCCATTGAGGAAGCATTACACCAAATTAAATTTGTACTTTGCTGAAGGATTTAGCTTCCTGCGCTTATTTTACTATTAAATTTCTGTCGAGGGTGTAATCCCTTTGCGCTTGAGCTGTTCGTTCGAGTTGCACCTTTTTTTTCCTTTTTCTTTTTTTTTTTTTTAAAGCTGATTTTCTTTCAAAGAGAAGGGAAGCCTTTTCAGGCTTTTGACATAACTTGTCATTCCTCGATACTGATGTGTTCTTTTACTTTATGCTTTTTTAATGATTTTATTGAATTCCCCTCCACGCCTGTCTATGAGTACAAGTTGTTTTCATCTGATGATGAGTTAATAAATCTAGAATGTATATGTTTTTCAAGAGACAACAATGTGTATTTGTGAGTTTCAGTCATCATTTGAAATAGCGTACTTGACTGTACTTGAGCGAATTTGTACTTGAACATTGTGTATTCCTCAAACTCCTCATTTAATTCAGATTTACTCCCAGTCACATGGCTCTTATGATTGATTACTTGATTAAAGAGTTCATCTTGAGACTCAGGGTCACATCACTACAAGATAATGATTTTTTGGGGTGAAAGAGAGTGAGCTTATGTTATTGATTGATGGTCTTTCTATTTCGCCTCTCTTTTTTTAAAGCAGCAACTCAGAATGACTCCTCCACTTCAGCATCACCACCACCATCAGTCTCGTCTGCCTGGTCCGAGGGACAGTGGAGGTCCTGGGCTATTCCCGGACCCGGGCACCCCAATTCCTCAGCAGCCACTGCAGCTGTTGATGCCACGTCTGGCCCACCATTCCCCGGGGCCCAGAACACAACATGACACGCATGTACCTCGCTCGTTGAACTCACCGCTGCGGCACTCACATGCACATCCCAACCAACACCAGCAGCATCAACAGAATCACCCCAAGAACATTCACATCAACCCTCACTTCAGAGGACCCTCCTCCTCACCTGTACAAGGTATGGCCCCAAAGACCACCAACCTGATTATTATATAGTTAGGTGAATGGAGACTGTACTGTAACGTCTTTGACATTGTAAAGTGCCTGTCCGCTTGTTAAAGGGGTCATGAATCAAAATTGCCCTGTTATTTATAAATAATAGAGTTTACTCTGCAATAAAAGCATACTGCAAGTTTAAGAACTCAAAACTAACTCCCCAGTTCAAAATATGAGGTATTCTTTCTAATCTTCTTAAACACCCAGATTTTAAATCATTGCCACTATTTTCCTCGACGTGGTCCTAAACACGTGTCATTGTTTTATGTAATCAAGGAGGCGATCTAAACAACTCCTATCTGTCCATCAAATTAAGGTCTTTTTTGGTGCAAAACATTTTGCAAACTTTATAAACTAACCTCGGAGAAACAAAAAAGTGCATTTCATGATCATCATGACCTGTGATTGGTGTAATATGTTAGGGCTCATGTACAGACGTTCTTTGTCCAAAGTGGTTTACTGCTGTTTATGCATTAGTGAATCAAGCCACTGACTAAATGTTCAACTTCTCACTGTTCCTGGTAGTAGCTTGAAAACCATCTATATCATTATCTATATCATGATTAATTTATAAACAAAGCATTCAAAGGATAGTTTTCAAATTGCTGAAGCAGTCAATTTGAGTCTTGTTGGCTGTTATAGTAAAAATGCAGTAAAGTTTTCAAGAGAGTTCCACTTATAATACTCATTTCTATGCAAATATATTATCCAATCACAGCAGTGGTCATTTATATTGAGGTCTCACAGCTAGACATGCCCTTCCAACAGAGCATTAAAATCAGAGGGCTAAAATCAGGGTTGAAAATGACCATTTATCTCTATATTATGACCATTTTTGATGGAGAAAAAAACCCATACGATTATAAGCGCAATTCAAGGAAACAATATGAAGCCATTTCAAAATACATTTCATGACCTCTTTAAGTCTGACATTACACGGCATCATTTCCAAACGCTATATTAGGTGCCAAAAACAAACAGCCAACAGTGCTAATATACACTCACGGTGTGGTGTAATACTACTAAAAAAAATCATGATCCTGACCTAATGGCCAGACAGTGATTCATCTTTTATGGATTGTAAAAATATTGATGTCTGGGATGCCGTGAGCCCGGAGACTGTAGTGTTCACTAGGGCTGTGACGATAACTATAGTGTACTCTTTGATGCTGACCGCGGTGTTGAGGTCATCACACTTTTTTCGCAATGAATTTGCAGGAGGTCTGCATTGGATCCGGAACCGCGGGACATGAACAGATTTCTTGCGACGCGGGATTAAATTTCTGAATAAAACACAGTAGCGGTCCGTAACTCGGGTGTAATTTGAAGGGGGGCAGGTGGTCTAATAATATCTCGTTCCCGACGTCCTTTCAGAACAGCTTATCTGTGCTTTACTCACTCTTATCGGCCACCGGTACAGCCTCCGCTCAGGACTGTTATGCATGCGCTGCACACATGGATCAGTGCTTTCTGCGTCACGTATTTTATTTGCGGGGTCTGTGCATGCAGCCTGTGCATAATGGTCCTCAGAGCAGGCTACCCGGTGGTGGATATACGGCCCTCAGAACAGGCAGGTTGTCGATGAGTGACAAAGCAGAATAAGGATGGCAAAGCAAAGTGTGGATGCGCTGTCCTTGAAGGACGTCCAACTTGGACTGGAAAATGGTCAGTTTACTGCTAAGGAACCCACGTCAGGCAAGTCTGACTCGGGACATTATACTCAGGGATGTTAAATTGTTTGGTTAAAAAGTGGTTTCATTTTGCAATGCAACGTCCTACAGTGTTGACAGCAAAATGTTAAACGAATTTTGTATTTTGACAAGACGAATAAAAATAACAAATAGGCTACAAATTTTGTACAACCTTCATTTTTTTTAGTTTTGTTTGTTTGGGTAGGGGGTGCGATAAACCGCCAAACCGTGTGATTTGTTGCTTCTTCATCCACGGTCAGAAAAAATCCCATAACATCACAGCCCTAGTGTAACCTGTAATTTTTTTTAAGCTTAGGTTAAATGTGACACCATGATTAAATAGTGCTCATAAATGGCTGTTGACATGGTATTCTCAACTTAAATGAGTATTGGCTTGGACCCAGAAACAGTATTCCTTATTTCACGACTTAACAAGCAGATTCCTTGTTCATTTTTAGGCCTTTTTGCACTTTTGGCTGATGCTTACTCGCATTTTCGCTCAGGTCCTCCTTTGGTATGGTCTTCACTCTGTAGGCAGTCCATCAGCATTAAACCAGCTTTCTGAAATGCACACATCTGCGGAGGTGAAATGATTCACAGTGAAATTACTCCTTTTGACTGTCAGTTTATCTCATTAGGTGGCCCAGTCTGCCCGAGAGAGAGATGCACAGTTTAATCAGCAGAACAGCCCTCTCTCTGTGACCAGCTGTGACAAACCATGGTTTAGACACGTGGCCAGAAGAGACTTTCATGGTGTCTGTAACCCTGCTCCACTCTCTGGTTCTGCATCCCTTTCTCTGTCTGACTCGTGCTTTCTCTATTTCCATTTAATCTCAGTTCCCTCAATGCCTCCTGTGCAGAACCAACCGAGGCCTAACATCGGTCCACAGAGACCCCCGGTAAGTAACCTCACCTTGCTTTAAGATACAATTAACTGATTTCACTCTGCATAAAACTGCAGTCTGTTACGGCCCAGACATCACGGTATTTGTTGGTTTGACTGGCATGTAGCCACCGAAAGCAATATTTGTCTTGCTGTGTGGATGGCATGTCTCTAGAAATCTAAAAACATCCTCATATGCAAGCTCAATCTGCCAATTGAAATCGAAATGGAGACCGTGAAAACACAGAACAGATGTAAAAGCCTGTTACTTGTGTGTCAGGATGTAGAGGAGCTATCAGGCAGCTGCCCGTGCTGTAGCTAAAGTGATTACTGCTGAGGAGGAGGCCTTCTGAACCCCCCCAAAACTCTGTTTTCCCAGCTCTCTTCTTTTTCCTCTCGGTTAAAAGTACTTTGATTTTTCTGCTGTCTAAAGGAGGTATAGTTCAGTGTTTCAGTTTGGAATATGGCAGTGACATGAGCACTGTGGAGTGCTACATTCAAAGTTTTCATTCATGGGATCAGTGCTTAAACAACGTGGAATAAAACTTGATGTTGGAGAAAAAAAAAACACATTTAATTGTGATAATCACTGGGATCAAGTCTTTACACACAATGTCAGGTAGGACACTCAAGACTCACATAAACCTTTACTATCAAGAGAAAATTTTCCAGTGTGTTCACCTTTCAGAGTCCACGGTCAATTAAACACATTTTGCTGGATTGTACTTAAAGTAAATCCAAATTTAGTCTTAAGGTATTTAGAAAAAAACTTTTTTAATCATCTTTAGTTTTAATTTTGAATAACTGAACCTAGCTCTTGCCGTGAAGCTGGCATGGCGTTAAAAAGAAGAAAAATAATTACCACACAGCAGATCCATTTAACTGCAAAAACTGATGTCACATCACCCAAAATATACACTTTCTCTTATAAATTCTAACCTTAATTCCTGATTGTGAAAAGGAAAGTTTATGTCCATGTGTTTGTCAACTAATCATTTACTGTGACCCCTTGTTTGGACACATTGTGGACACTTAAAATGATTGGTCATTCCTAAAATTGCTGAATATGAAAGAAGTTCCACACACACACACACACACACACACACACACATTCATGGCACATTTCCAGCTGTCTGCCTCCCATAGCCAGTCTGGTATAGACAAGACACCATTTAAAATGCCATTGGCATTTTACAGGGAGCTGTGTCCATTAGCCCTCTGGGCACTTGATTATCATACATTAGCATATGATCACATCTCATCTTACAATAGGCTGATCCATAATTTCTCTATGAATATTTACTACTGCAGAGTTTTTGAATATTAATCTCCATTCTACATATTTATATTTTAAGTTTGATACTGCTCATAGCAGAAATAGTTTATTACTCTTTGCTAAATGTGTATAAAAAAAACAAAAAAAAAAACATAGCCGGGCTTCATTTTACAAGTTAGTAGATGTTTAAAGTTAGATTTTTGTTTGTATATCAGGGTCAGAAATTAATGAGGGTTTGGGGCAAAAATGCTACCAAAATAATACCAAATTTAAGATAAAGCACAATTAAACTAAATCTACTTCCGCTGTTGCCGTTAAACTGAAACGTGAAAATGAAATAGTGTTTAATGTAGCATTCCATTTAGATCTGCTTACACTGCATCTGATTTCTTGGCCTGTTTTATTTTTCTCTCCGCGGTGAGCATTATAACCAGTCACACACATTTCTGTTGTGTGAATGAATGCAGTGGCCAATCAGAGGCATTTAGTTTAGTCACCGCACTCACTGAATTATGTGTTTCTCTCTCTCTCTCTCTCCTCTTTCTCTCTCTCTCTCTCTCTATATATATATATGTGTGTACATGTTTATAATTTTCTTTACCTTGATCTTTAAGAATTTGTCAGATACTTAAACAGCAGAAATGAATAAGTTGCTGAGTGTATTTTAAGACACCTGAGGCTTGTCTCCAAAATGGCAGCAGCCCATGCTAGGCATTTGTCTTTCTCACTCCCTCTATATCTCCCAGGCAGATCATAACTGGTTACATATTGAACAGATCCATTGGTATTTACGAAAGATTAGCCCCCCGAAAGGACATGCTCCTTTTATCAAATGAATGCAAACTTGCAAAGGTATTGTGAATGTACTTAAGCTCCCATTGTGTTATAGGAGCTGACCTTTTGAATAGAGCAATGAAGTCCACAATAACAATGTGATTCTCTCTTGCTCCCTCCTGACCATTGCTTAGCTAAGCTGCCTGATTGACCTTCTGTTAAGCAACTTGGCTGGCCTTGGTGACAATCACTGGCCGACTGAAGATCAGAGCTGAAAACGTGGATTAAAAGTTTGATTGCATCTTAAGTCATTTATAATGAGTAAAGAGGTGCTAAGCATCGCAGTTTGCTGGAGTGTGGCCCTTTTGAACGAAGGCAAATTTCTTAAGAGCAAAGGATATTTTCAAAGAATAAAGGAGAGGGGATTCGTATTCAACTGCAGGATTAGTAAGGATCCTTATCTGTCTTTCCTCTGGAAAGGTAAAGGGGGGTTGAGATTTATGAGCAATGGGTTAGGTAAGCACTGAGAATAGATACAGATTTCTATTCAAGGGTATATGCAAATAGTTTTCTTTCTGCCTAAAAGATTTCTCAGTGGTATAAGCTGATGGTTATGATCTTAATATGAAGAGTTACATTTTAAATAAGAAGATAAGGAGCACAAATAAGAAGCTTTTTGGCTTTGAAACTCATGTCAACAATAATATTTTGGTGCTGAAATAGTCATAATGTTTTCTGTGGAGTCAGTGTGATTTTTGCTGTTGTCTGTCCTCCTTCAGGCTCCTCCTGATTTCCAGCAGCATCTCCAAGGGAATTTTGGCCCATCTCAGCGGCCTCTACCCCCCCAGGAGCAGTGGAGAGGACCACCGCCACATCATCAGGATCCAGAGCACTTCTTCCCTGGTGGTAAGGTCACACTGGTTGCCTGCATAGACTATACCTGCATTGTTTTGAATATCTGTTTTGTCTTTTCTTATCCCATCCAGTCGTTTACCAGCAACTGAAGCAGTCAGAATTAATGCTGTAGGTTTCTGGCTTCTCGTTCACGTTATGTCTTTTATTCCTTTCTTTTCTCTTTTCTAGAACCACGTTTTTCGGGCCAGCACATGTTTGACCAGCCAGGCCCTGCCCCCCTCATGAATAACAGTGTCTTTCCGTTATCGGGGCAAGGTCCTCCATCTTTCCCCCCACAAGGGGGACTCGGAAGTCCTGGCTTTGGCTCTCTGGGGCTTGGGCAGAACCAAGGGCCTCAAGGAGGAGGTATTTTCCAGAGAGAGCCCCCTCGGCCAGGTTTGGCCCCGCAGCATGGAGGCCCTCCATGCCCCCCTGGTCCCCGTGGCTTTGTGGGTCACAGACAGCACTTCTCGCCCCAACAGCAGGGACCCTCCTTTAGCCCCCAGCACATGCAGTTTGGTATGCAGGTACGCCAGAGAGTAAGTCAGAAATCTGCATGGCCTTGCTGGCATGTTGAACACTGCATGTTAATTTACAGCATGGCATGGAACTAGCATGAGAAATGTAGTATAGGAAAAAATATTGAGTTTTCAGTCTTTTTTTTTTTTTTTGCATTTATTTTGTAGTTCTGTGTTTTCCACAATCCTGGAATTTAGTAGGAAATATGGCAGTCATACACTACTGTTCAAAAGTTTGGGGTGGGACATATTTTATAAATGTTTTTGAAATTAGTTTTATTTGCTCATTAGGGCTGCATTTATTTGATCATACATACAGTTAAGCAGTAATATTACAAAATATTTTTGATTTAAAATAACTTTTCTATTTAAAAAAAAAAAAAAAGTCAAGATGATTTATTCTTGTGATAAAAGCTGAATCTTCAGCAGTTATTACTGCAGTCTTCAGTTTCACATGATCATCAGAAATCACTGTTCAATAGTGTTAGTGTGTGTGTGTGTGTAAACCGTAATACATGAATTTTCAGAATTCTTTTATGAATTTAAAGATTTAAAGAACAGCATTTTGTTAAAATACTAAAATAAAATTGATAATGCTACAAAAGATTTCTGTCACCTTTGAAAAATTTTGCCCTTGCTGAATAAAAGTATTAATTTCTTAAAAAAAAATCACACTGACCACAAACTCTGTGAACAGCCCTGTATATGGCAAAGAGCCATACCTAAGGTGTTCTATCTTGGTTGGACACCTGTTATTGTAGGACATGTAGGTGTAGTGGTCGCCTTTGCAAGGAGAAGCTGCACTCTTCATTTAAAGCAGCAGACAAGACTGCCCTCTTGTGTTAGCACTGTTTGTCAGTTCATGGTTATTTGAGGTCACTGGGTTAGTTGTTACACATCAGAGGTCTAGCTTTCTTTCATGAAAATAATTATTCTTAATTGTCCTTAAACACAAATTGGTGTAATTTTTCTTATCTTGAGATGTAGATGGTTTTAGTTGTAAATTCCGATAATAATGACAAATGATCTATCTGTAAATCTACTGAAATATTATACAGTGCTGACTTCAAGGATACCCACATTCTCAATCATGACTGGCATGACTGGCTTCAGTTTAAATGTCCTAAAGCTGGATCTTATTCATATGATGCTCAAGGCTACAACTTTGCTCTGTATTATTTAATGTATATTTGATTTTAGGTCTTATTCTGGCTGTATTCTTTGTGTTTTGTGGTATTCAGGGTTTAATGCAGCTGCCCCTGCACCATGATCTGCCACTATCCCATCAATCCTTGCACCAGCAGCACAGACAGGACATGCCCCTCCAGGGTCTGTCTCACTCCCAGCCTCCACCCCAACACCAACAGCACCATCAACACCACCCAAGGGACCAACATCCCATGGTGCATCTCTCTCAGCCCCACTTCCGCCAGTTGGTTCAAAGTGGCCATAGACAGATGCAGTCCCGACCACAGGGCAACCAGCAACGAAACAACCAGGCCAGACCTAAAATGGTTAGCCATTCAAATGTGTATTTGTTGCAGTCAGCAAGATGGCAAGAGAAATGTTTTTTATAAATAAACAGTTCATTCGTGTATGTCAGCTCAAAAGCTTTTCGAGCAAAACTGTTGTCAGTTGACCGATTTTCAGTCTTTGCAGTACTTCTATGAATTGTCAACCCATATATATGACCACCACCTCCTCTTCTTCAGACGCCGCCGCCTCCACTGCAGCAGATTCCTTCTCAACGCAACAGCAATCTCCGTGAGCTGCCCATCGCCACAAGCAACAATAACCGCCCGCCAGTGCCTAGTGGGCAAGCAAAGCCTGTTACCTGGGCAACACAGAATGTTAGGCAAGGGCAGGCTGCTCGTGCTGGACCGGCAGGAAGGGGAGGATCTGTGGCACAAGGGCAGGGAGCTGCCAAAACACCAGAGCAGCCCAGTGTGCCTGAGATGAAGAAAGAGTGTCCAGCTGCACAGTCAAGCACCACTCCAGAGGTAATACTGCGTAGCGTGATCATGTGGGAGGGGTTAACATTCAGCATGTTTTCCATCCATAGACTTTTGCAGTAGCAACTATATAAAATGCTATATTTGTTCTGTTAGAACTGCATTATTCCACTGCAATACACTCATTGATTAGTTTACGTGTAGCATAGTCCTATTGTTGTTGTGGCTGATTGGATCACCTTATTACGATTTTTTTTTTGTGCTGATACTTAAAGCTTTGTTTCTTTCTGACCTGATTTTTGCCATGACAATAACCATAGAAGTTGTCATGGCATTAAACAGACAAGCAAAGGTTTTTTTTTTTAAATGCTTACCTTAAATTTTACTCAATTAAAAGCAATAATTTGTCTTTTCAGTCACTTTGGTCTGACTGAAATCATACCAATTCTTTTTTTTTTTTCTCAGACTGAAATAATAACAGTTCAGACAAATAAATATAGATAATGCAAATGTAGCTTGACCGTCCAGCATGTATACATTTTAATTGGACTGCAATTGACCTCTGTCGTGTGTGTGTGTGCACCAAAGGAAGTTATGTGCAAAATGTATTCAATCCTTCAGATTTGTTGTGTATACTTGGACAGAGACATGAACACTCATGCTTGATTACACTAAAACCAAACTAGCCTAAACATACTGTATTTTTACAAATTTTTTCATACAGCCAAAAAAATAAAGCTGACTTATTTTTTTCATCCTGAATTTATATTCATCATTGTTTAGGACCCAGATGAAGATGAGGAGACACGTCAGTACAGACTGAAACTCGAGGAACAGAAGCGTCTGCGAGAAGAGATCCTCAAGCGCAAAGAGCAGCGCAGACAGATGCAGGCTGGTATGCGCAAAAAAGAACTGATGGAACGGATAAGCGGCCAGAACCCAAACCAGACTCCACAAACTCCGAACCCCACACAGTACCCTGCAGCCCAGCCCCCAGCGCCGGTCCCTTCACTGATCTCTAATGGTACCCCCCAGAACCCTTCGTCAGGTCTAAGTTCCCCTCGTCCAAATGTGAAGGCCCGGCTGCAGAACACTAATCCTCAGGCACAGACTTCAGGCTGGTCTGGGCCGCAGAAGCAACAGAACGCTGGTCCTGAAGCCAGCCAGCAGGGCCAATGGCAACCACAGCAAAAGAGGACCATGACCCCACAAAACACTCAAAGACAAGGTGCTGCTCAGACCAGCCCATCAGAAGGGGCAGTGGGTCAGCCTCAGCCTGGAGGAAAGAGAACAGTGATGCAAAGAACAAACAGCATAGAATCACCACAGGTCCCACAGAAAGTGCGAGTAGTTAAGCTTCAGGGAGAGGTGAGTGAATTTGTTACCGGTTTAAACTCTAGAGGTGATCTTTCAAGTTCATATGCCCTTGATTTTTTTAGATTATTTCTCTTTTTGAAGTAGTTGTCACCAGAGCTCTTAGAGAGAACTCTGAACTCGACAAGCAGGATTTCCAATTACTCTAAGGCCTTGTTTACACTGCAGGTCTTGATGCCCAATTCTGATTTGTTGCCTATATCTGTCGGTTTACACGTTCTTTCAATTGTGACCCATATCCGATTCATGTGTTTACACTTGCCATACCACCTGAAACATCACGCTTGTGTTGTTGTCATTTACCGCCTCCACATGTGCTTCCTTGTGAGAATAATGTGAGTTGTGCTGACTAAACAAGTCACAATGAGCAATTAAAAAAGAAAATAAAAAAAAAATTTGTTAAAATCGGACAAAATTCTCCATTAAAAGACCTTCAAAATGATTTATGATTTGTTGGAATCGGACAAAAAATTACAGAGTCACACCCATTTGAAGTCGATAGTGAAGTCCTCCGTCTTTTCTTATTATTAATTACAGCTGTTTTTTTTATCTTTGCTATTATAAATAAGAACAGATGCAAAAAAAAAAACAACAACAACCGTAGAACACAATAGCCTAGAAAGAAACAAATAATGCATTACCTTTATCATTTTATATCTAAACTAGAGCATTGATGTACGAAAAACAATCAAATGTAAAAATAACTTAAGTGTGTTCATTACAAATAAATTGATTATTAAAACTACAAAAGCAGTTCAATGAAGTGCAGCGAGTGATTCCGTCTTTTCTTTTCTTTTTAGCTTAACATTAATGATACATGATACAGATGTCCTATACTGTAATGCATGGATCTAATATAATGTTACACATCAGATGTTTTCTCCCAACAGTTCTGTAAGCGTTCACTTAAGACAGAGCAGATGATGTTTGCGTGAACACTGAAATACTGTAATTCTGTATATGTGTGTTTTTATCGGGATCGCCCGCCTTTATATGCACGCACTTCGGATGACAGTCAGTGCGAGAAGCGAGCGGAGAAAAGGTAATCCTCTCAGAAAATCTTGAAATATCTGAATGCATGCGTTTTTTTCCTGTTTACACTGTCATAGAACAGATCCGATCTGTGTCACATATGAACAAAATAATCGGAATTCGGTCACATTTAACTGGCAGTGTAAACGAGGCCTAAAAGTCAAGGTGTCTACTTTATTTGATCACTAAAGTTTTTAGAGCTAAAAACTCTTTAAATCATAATGCTTTTTTTTCTTTTTGGAAGAATCGATACAGAAAGTGGTCTCTATGCTGTGATTTATGACACCACACTACATTGACAGAACACTTTTACCTTTTAAACCCATAAATGGCACTGTTCTGGGCATCATTAAAGCGAGTTGCTTGGCATTTGCTCCTTTACTTTGAGTGACAACAGATCACGTAAAGGTTTGTGTCTTCTTTAAGTCAAGGTGCTATTTTCATGTGACAGTTTGAGCAAGACCTAATGGAAGTTTATGTTGAGGTCATTTAGCATTAAGACTAGAGTTTGAGGTGGTTATTTAGAAATCTGGCAGACGTTTTCTGAGTCTCAATCAAGAAAAGAAGGACCCAAAGATGATTTATAGACTCTAAGAGATGATTTGCTGCACTGAATCAGGAGAAAACATTATGTTCCAGTCTCCTTCCTGAAATGAAGCTAAATATTTCCTTTGAGTGCAGAATCTCTGTGGATGAAGATAACTGTGTCAACTTAGTTAATAGAAAGCTACATGCAGCTATCTGAAGTGCTGTGGCTCTGACTGACAGAGGAAGAAGAGGGAGGGTTGTCAGACCGAAAGAATCTGATCCTCTAGGTGCTTCTCTTCTCCTGCTGTCAACCTCAGCTGCCTGAAAAAGTTATCTCTCTTTCTTGTTCTCCTTTCTAACTTGTGCTCGCTCGGTGTTGCTCTCTTCATCTATCTCACCTCGCCTCTCACTTTATCCATCCATCAGCTCATCATTGATGTGTGTTAGAATAGGTGTCAGTCTGGGGACATCTGCAGTTAATCTTCCTCGTCTATGTTGATATCGGTGTAATAATACCTGCGAGAGTCTGGGTGAAAGGGAGATGGCGGTTTGGGCGGATTTGTATTTTTCCCCAGCTTAGCCATACAGATAAGAGCAAATTAAATTTTCATCAGAAAGAATACAAAGCCTGTGCCATACAAAAGCAGCTTGGGGGATGGAGGTGACGGGGTGGGTGGGGGAGGGGGAGGTGCTTGTCAAGTGTCATCACCCCACCCCGGTTTATCTGATAGATGTAATCTGAAGGTGTGGATTTTGTATCGAGTAAGATTAATCCATTACCCCCCTCACATGGAGACGCAATTGAGATAATGCACATGGTTTTGAAAGACAGAGAGGGAGAAAAGGATGAGTGAAGCAGGTTTGGCAATTATGTCTTTGTTGTAGACTGAAGGAATGTGTTTATAGGGAGCATGCAGTATTTAATGCTTTACCAGCCTGAATATAAGTGTTGCTGTCAGATAAGGAATATATGCTGATGTTTGTTTCTCTTTGTAGTGGACAATATTAAATTCGTTCGGTGAGTTGGCATTCGATTTTCAATTCTGAGATTCTAATATTCTTTCTTTTTTTTTTTTTTTTGAACACCTGGCATCCCCCGTGAAACTATTATCATGGCACTTGAATATGAATCACCCATGAGTGAACGTCATTAATGTCATGATTTAGTTCATCTGGAAGAGAAGACAAAAATGCCGAAGACCTCAGCTGTGTGGGAGCACTTTAAATTGAGTGAGGACAAGACAAACGCAGTGTGCCAAATATGCGAATTGCAACTGGCCTACCACAACAGCACATCAAGTTTAAAAAATGTAGTTCTATAAGTAGTACGCCTATATTGTTAGTGTAAAAAAAAAAAGCTATGTTATCCGCTATGTTAATCAGTAATTTTACACCTTACATTTAAAAAACCTACAGTAGCCCAGCCTAATAATAATTTGTCTATATTAAAAGTATTGCTCTTAACAGACCTGTGTGTTTTGTATCACTAGTGCAGTGTCCGTTCTCGGAGCATATAAGCCCTGCCCGCATGAGGCGCGCCGCTTCTGGCTTGCGCTGTTCTGTAGTTCATTAAAAGTTTATTAATTCTGAATGTGTCGCGTGTCCATATTGCACCAAAATGTGACACTGCACTCCCCATACTGATGATAGAACAAACAGGGAACAGAGTGTAGATTTTCAAGAAGGATGTCTATGATATAAATATTAAACACAAATTCTCATTTAAACAAATTCAATTCTTATTTCAACATAAGTAAAGCATGCTGAGTAGATTGAGTGCACAGTGACACAGATGCGCAAGCGATTTTAGTGCACATCTCTTTCTCCTCAACATTCTTGGAAAGTTTGTAGTTAAATTGTCTTTTTTCCCCCAATAGTACATTTCAATAACATATTTTCTAACAAGGAAAGAGAAAGAAAGAGAGAGCACTACTTTTGCGTGTATTTACCGTTCACTCAGCACATGCACCATTTGGATTAAAACTAAGCTGTATGTGCCAGTAAAACATTAACTGTTACGTAATTTCTATATTAACAAATGGTGTCTGTGTGTAACCTACTGGCACAGACAGACCAGTTTGTTGAACTGTGTACTTTTAAATTAACGTGTAACATATTTAGCTGTTATAAAGCCGATATCATTTTTAAAAATGATTATTATCAATATTTAAGAAATTTGAAATCATTTGACAATGGATTAAAAAATAAATGTGTAAAATAAACATACTTTAGATGACAAAATATTTTTCACAAATAAATAAATATTTAATAAAAATATAATTAAAAAGGAAGTAAACACTGTAATCAACAGGGCACTCAGTATTCTGGGAAGTTTGTGTGCATTGGGAATCATATTTTCAAATAAAGCCAGGGTCACACTCATTTTAAATACAGCACACAGTGAAAATGACATCAATAAGACAGTGGACAAATGCATAAAGCGCAGCATAATTTGAAATCATGAGTTTAAAGCATTCAATTCACACAGACCGACCGTCACACAGAGACCACGAGATCATGCCAGATTAAAACGCACACTTCACAAGAATTCACAGCTGGAGTCGACTAAGTTTGCAAGGTTTGTGAAAAGAAATGTTCATTAGTCATTCAAAGATTTGTTTAAATTATGTAAGTGCATATTTGCTTAATGCTGAAGCAAAATGAGAAAGTATTATAATGTTTGCCTTTCTATTACTAATAATATAAAAGAAATCGTTATACTTTTTGTATACATTAATTCCTTTGTTTAACCATTCTATCTGATTATTAGACAGACTTCTATCCATATTAGACAGAAGTGTTAACGATGATGGTGAACAAGAGGAGAATGTGAGCACTGTGTGCTCAGGCGCTCTCAGCACCGTCAAAATAAAAGTCCCACCTCGAACACATCGCCCAAGCAGAAAAACGTATTGGCCGATGCCGATATTTGAAAAAATGCCAAATATCAGCTGATATATCGGCCTTGGCAATATATCGGTTGACCACTAAATAATACGTTGTCATGCCCTATACAGTATGAAAAGAGCCCTTTTTGTGAGATTCAGTGGTCCTGTGAAAAACTTAAATCTGGCCATTTTCAAGGCCTTCAACATCTAAAGACTGCCAGCAGCCATCAGATAACATAGGCACTTTGAAAGGTTTTCCTGCAGATGAGGAAACAGAATGAGTGAGAATTTGGAGGAAGAGCCAGAGGCCGTTTATCTAAACAGGTCCACTTCCATACCATCTGTGCTCAGAGATGCAGTCATCACTGTTGTGAAAGATGTTTAACGTCACATAATTCAACACGTTTGTCTCTTATTGTGTCTTTGTTTGCTTATTCAGTTAAAGTGATCACAGTACGTTGTGTGTGTTTTGGTGAGCTTTAAGTCTGCCATTGTATTAATGATAACTTTTGATATAAACAGTTTACATTTGAATTTTTGTGATTCAATCAGACTTCATGGTGGACTGTAATGTTTGTTATTTTTGTGTGCCGCTGGAGATTTTCTTTGTGTGGGTTGTAAGACGTGTCTGCTCTGTATTCAGCAGGCAGATGCCGGTCCCAACACTGGTCCCCCACAGCAGCAGCAGCAACAACCAATTGGTCGGCCTGCCCCCCAACAGAGACTTGGTCCCATCAGGAAAGTTACCATGGCAACTGGTGGTGTACAAAATCAGCAACAGGCTGGCCGTGGCATGGCAAACCAAATGAACCGGGTATGACACTGAATCTGGATTACTCTCATAAGCCCTTAATTGGACAGGTGCACAATGCCATTTTGCCCAGCTGACACTAAGCCCTGATACTAATGGTGATTTCAAGTCATGTCGAAAGGAATGTATTTACGACTTTCTTTAAGCCACAGCTTTCAGAGTTGAGAACGTCTTAATTAAAGCATTATGGTGGAAGCAAATTGGTGTTAGTCATAAGTTTTAACTGTGAAATGTTTTATGCATTTTGTGTACTGTGGAGGAAAATTATGAAACTTGCCAGAAAGCAATGCATTTAACTTGTTTACGAGTAATCAGATCAAATTCCCCGTCTCTCATCATCCTCTGTGGCACCCAAAGAATGATAAAATACACCACCTCTGAAATATTTTTATTTTTATTTGAAATTAATGCTTTATTCAGCAAGGATGCATTAAATTGATCTTAAGTGACATTTATAATGTTACAAAAGATTTCTACTTCCAATAAGTGCTGTTCTTTTTAACTTTCTATTCATCAAAGAATCCTGAAGCAGCACAATTGTTTTCAACATTAATAATAAGAAGAAATGTTTCTTGAGCATCAAATTAACATAATAGTATGATTTCTGATGGATCATGTACAGTGCTTCCCACAGGTTTGAAATATACTGGAAAATCCTCCTGTTACGCACAAAAATGGTCTACTAAATGTTAGAAATAAATGATGTGTGATTTTTAACAGTTTTTAATTATTGAATTAATTTTAATAATGTAGGCTGCTATAAATACTCATATTATGCACTGTAAATTATGCTAATGACAGCATTTAAATGGTCGAGTTCTTGCTTTGTCATATAGTGTCTCTCTCAGTGAATGGGACACAGATTTAACTGATACTAGTAAAATCTATATATTGAAGAATATGTCAAATAATGTTCTTTGACTTTTCTTCCTGTGGGGACGCATCCCAGCCAGAAACTACAACAGTTTACTATAAATGAAATTGAAATTAAATTAAATACAATTTATTGTGTAATCAAAATACCAGTAATTCCCAGAAAAAAAGAAAGAAAACTCAACGTGTGACTTTTAATTATAAACAAGCCTGAAATACAGCGTGACTCTTATTTTGAAATATATATACTATTGCAGGGTGATCTTTCAGATGAGAGAAAATATTAATTCTTACAAGTTTAAAACATTATATAAAGATCATAAAGTAGACATTGTCACATTCATTTCATCAACTGGAATTCATAAGCAATCTCTTGGGATAAATGTGCTCTATTCATTGACTGAGAATCATTTGGAAGCAGTGCGCAACAGCGCTGCTCTTTTTTGAATGAAATCATAGCCTTTTGAAATTTAATATTCAATAGGCTATATCGCAATTTATGTTTTTCCATCCCCAAAATATAAGAAGTCTTAAAATGATCATTAAGATGTTTGTTTTACCATTCCATGTATTGAAGACATTTTATTACATAAAATTTTGCTTTATTCACACACGTGCTCCTAAATACATTTTACTATTATACATATTTATTAGTGGTGGACATAGATTAATTTTTTAAATCTAGATTAATCTCACTGTTATCTTGGAATTAATCTAGATTTAATCTAGATTAAAATGGCTCATTTGAATTCTGCCGAAGGCATTCAAATTATGTTCAATAAGATGTACTTGTTAGTACTGATAGAGCTGTGCTGCACTCAAAAATAGTAGTTTGACGACGACTCTTCCCCTGCGCTACATTGCTTGCCCCGGCATCTTCCACATTAGCTAAGGGATGCTTTGCGTTTAGGTGGTACTTGAGACTGGAAGAACTCCTACAGTAAACTAATTCCACATTGCACAAGTTGCAAACAACCTTACGCCTGTTTCACACATACTCCGTCTGCAGTGCGTATGCGTTGCATTTTTATTTATTTTTTTTTACGCACCCATGTTAACAGATTCTAGCGTTCATGCGGTTGTGGTCCGTCAGTGCGTTCCAGGAGAGGTGCGTCTGCAGGAGTGCAGCGATCGTTTACGTAATGAACAAATGTTGTGTTTGTGGACTAAACAGCCGCGGATCAGTAGCGGACTGCAAACGCGTCCTGTGTGAAAGCACAATGAGTCCGTGCTGCTTCTGCACCACATACGTAACGCACACGGACTGCATACGCACTGGAGACGGAGTATGTGTGAAACAGGCGTGAGTATTGTCGAGTTTTTTTTTTGGGGAAGCTTGGTAATTTCACAGTAGGCGCATACACAGGTTCGAAGACTCGTTCTCGTCACCTACAGTGCAATTTGTCTAGGTATACATCCGCGCTAAACTATCACGGTGAAAGTCATCATAGCTTGCGTAGTATAGACCCAGCTCCCAACCCAACTTTGAGAATAGATTAACGGCGATATTTTTTTTATCGCCCGATAAGAGTCTCACGTTAACGCAGCACGTTAGTGTCAATATATTACAATATAATGAACAAAAATAAATTTAGTCACAAATGCGGCTGAAGCGCCCGCATTGTCGAGCCCTGTCTTTGTCTGCAAAATATCCACCGCGTCACTGGGAATGTCAGCATGAGTAAACCGTTCTCGTACACTCCTCACTCTTCCCTTCCGGAAGATGTACTGATTCGCACCGGTGCATCGGCATAAAAGTTAACAAAGCGATGCATCGATTTAAAAGGTGTGCATCGGCTACAGGTTGGCATTTGTTTCGTGATGCATAGTTTCTAACATATTTGCATCGGTAAAAAACGATTTATTTATACAAAATGACTAGTGAATGCACTATACTTTAATTATTTAGAAAGTGACCAATACTCTGTGACCACTACCGCTGCTCCTGCGTGAATCTGATTAGTCACAACTCTACGGAGACCCGAGGCCTGTTTCATAAAAGACGCTAAGAAAAGTGGAGATTAAAGTCCAAAACCTTACTTGAAATAACCTAACAAATCAATCGGTTCTAAAACGGTTCCATAAACTACTATTATTTTTGATCTAATAAATGTGTCATTGGTGAGCATTAGAGTCATTCTAAAACATAAAAAAGCTCTCAAGAGTCAAATCTTTGTCAGGAAGAGAGAAGTTTAAACTTACCCATGAAATTGGTCATTTCTGACATAAATCACTTGAATGCCCATATCGATTATTTATTTTATTCTTTTTTTTTTTTTTTTTTGAGTGTAACTGTTGCTGTTCCTCCTGGCCTTGTATAGTGTTCTCCAGAATATACGATTCACATCTGCACTCTTTATTAGATGTACCATTTCCTCTTTTCCCCCGTAATAAAGCGCTGTTCTAAGTGGTTCTCTCCCTCACGCTTCAGCACTAGTAAAGATGGCAGATTTGGTTTCCTGCTGTGGCTCAGCTGTGTCATTGCTTCTCCCAGGGGACTGGTAGTTGTTTTGGAGGAGAGCAGGAGCAGTAATGATATGGAACAGACTGCCAGGTGTGATGATATTGACGGGTTGATGCAGAAGAGATGAAGATCCCTTGGCCTTTTCAGCACGCTGCTGTCTCTGTACAGTAGTCCATTCTCAGGGGATAAATACAGTGCTAACATGTGTCAGTCAGTCACAGCAGCGCGCCTTCCTGCACATCCACTCACACTGTCTCAGTCTTACTGTCTTGCTGCATCTGCCTGAGCGCCCATGTTGAGTTGGATATTCTAAACACTCTCTCCTGTTTACTGATATAACCGTGCTCTTGTAAATCACTCACTGACATTGTAGCCAGTGTCTCGCTTGGAGCAAGAGTGAATTGTATACTCGGTATGTGGTGAGAAAGCATCTAGATCATAGCATTGGAAAGCCATAAGGGATTTTTTAGCGTGGCTGCTGCACTTAGTTAGGGCCAGAGCCAGCCAACCTGGGTCTTTTGATGCCTCTCTTATATGTAAAAAGATGGATGAAATGTGTGTGTGTGTATATATATATATATATATATATATATATATATATATATATATATATATATATATATATATATATATATATATATATATATAATATATATATATATATATATAATTTTTTTTTTTTTTTTTTTTCATTTCTAAAATATTTAATGTGTTTATAAAACTATACTTTGTAACAGCTGATGGAGTGATGGCAAATTTGACATCTTTCTCTCTTTTGACCAATGTAATCAATCTCTCTCTAATTTCTTCCTTCTTTTGAAAAGTGGAATGTGGATTGTCTATAATACAGTGGGTACGGAAAGTATTCAGACCCCCTTAAATTCTTCCCTCTGTTATATTGCAGCCATTTGCTAAAAGTTCTTTTTTTTTTCTCATTAATGTACACACAGCACCCCATATTGACAGAAAAACACAGAATTGTTGACATTTTTGCAGATTTATTAAAAAAAACTGAAATATCACATGGTCCTAAGTATTCAGACCCTTTGCTCAGTATTTAGTAGAAGCACCCTTTTGATCTAATACAGCCATGAGTCTTTTTGGGAAAGATGCAACAATTTTTTCACACCTGGATTTGGGGATCCTCTGGCATTCCTCCTTGCAGATCCTCTCCAGTTCTGCCATGGATGGTAAATGTTGGTGGACAGCCATTTTCAGGTCTCTCCAGAGATGCTCAATTGGGTTTAAGTCAGGGCTCTGGCTGGGCCATTCAGGAACAGTCACGGAGTTGTTGTGAAGCCACTCCTTCTTTATTTTAGCTGTGTGCTTAGGCTCATTGTCTTGTTGCAAGGTGAACCTTCGGCCCAGTCTGTGGCCCTGAGCACTCTGGAGAAGGTTTTCGTCCAGGATATCCCTGTACTTGGCCGCGTTCATCTTTCCCTCGATTGCAACCAGTCGTCCTGTCCCTGCAGCTGAAAAACACCCCCACAGCATGATGCTGCCACCACCATGCTTCACTGTTGGGACTGTATTGGACAGGTGATGAGCAGCGCCTGGTTTTCTCCACACATACTGCTTAGAATTAAGGCCAAAAAGTTCTATCTTGGTCTCATCAGACCAGAGAATCTTATTTCTCTGTTTTTTAGCAAACCCCATGCGGGCTTTCATGTGTCTTGCACTGAGGAGAGGCTTCCGTCGGGCCACTCAGCCATAAAGCCCCGACTGGTGGAGGGCTGCAGTGATGGTTGACTTTCTACAACTTTCTCCCATCTCCCGACTGCATCTCTGGAGCTCAGCCACAGTGATCTTTGGGTTCTTCTTTACCTCTCTCACCAAGGCTCTTCTCCCCCGATAGCTCAGTTTGGCCAGATGGCCAGCTCTAGGAAGGGTTCTGGTCGTCCCAAACGTCTTCCATTTAAGGATTATGGAGGCCACTGTGCTCTTAGGAAAATGAAGTGCAGCAGAAATTTTTTTGTAACCTTGGCCAGATCTGTGCCTTGCCACAATTCTGTCTCTGAGCTCTTCAGGCAGTTCCTTTGACCTCATGATTCTCATTTGCTCTGACATGCACTGTGAGCTGTAAGGTCTTATATAGACAAGTCCAATCAGTATAATCAAACACAGCTGGACTCAAATGAAGGTGTAGAACCATTTCAAGGATAATCAGAAGAAATGGACAGCACCTGAGTTAAATATATGAGTGTCACAGCAAAGGGTCTGAATACTTAGGACCATGTGATATTTCAGTTTTTCTTTTTTAATAAATCTACAAAAATGTCAACAATTCTGTGTTTTTCTGTCAATATGGGGTGCTGTGTGTACATTAATGAGGAAAAAGGGGGTCTGAATACTTTCCGTGCCAGCTGTGTGTATGTGTGTATATATATATATATATATATATATATATATATATATATATATATATATATATATATATATATATATATATATATATATATATATATATATTTTTTTTTTTTTTTTTTTCATTATTTTTGATCAAATAAATGGCGTCTTGGTGAGCATAAACGATAGACTTTATTGCCTTATGAAATGAAAAGTTTATGTGGAAGCATTATCTTTGGTTTGTGACCAGCACAGGGCTTTGCTTTCAAGGCCAAAGAGCTCAGCTTCAGTCTCAACAGACCACATCATTTTCATTCATCAGGTTTTGTCACATGGCCTCTAGCAGACTCCGGGCGTGACTTAATGATGGCCTTTTTCAGAAATCTCTTCCCTCTAGCCGCTTCACAGGCTTAATCAGTAAAGTACTGAAGAGATTGGTGGACTGTCTCTCATATTTCAGACAAAAAGCACTTCGCCTTGCTGTTGCAAATGCACTTTTTTTTTTTTTTTTTTAACCATTAGCACAAATAACGATGAACAAGTGGTTTCAGTAAGGAAGTTTAACTATATGAACTAACATTCTGTAGCTTTGATTATTTAATAACTGGCAATTAAATCAAGGCTACAGGAAATTGATTAATATGGTTCACCTTTATTTTTGCAACCATTTGTTCGTATGGTTAAACCATGGAAGTCTAACAATGCATCTGATAATATAAACATTAAATGAGTATGAATTATAATATCTGTTATAAAGAGCAGTTACTAAATTGTGATATTTCCTGTGAACCACTGTATAAAAATGTTAAACAAACAAGATCCTTAGTTCCAGCGTCATATTATAGCACTGACTCCTCTTTTTTTTTTTTTTTAATATATATATACAGGTCCTTCTCAAAAAATTAGCATATTGTGAAAAAGTTCATTATTTTCCATAATGTAATGATAAAAATTAAACTTTCATATATTTTAGATTCATTGCACACCAACTGAAATATTTCAGGTCTTTTATTGTTTTAATACTAATGATTTTGGCATACAGCTCATGAAAACCCAAAATTCCTATCTAAAAAAATTAGCATATTTCATCCGACAAATAAAAGAAAAGTGTTTTTTAATACAAAAAAAGTCAACCTTCAAATAATTATGTTCAGTTATGCACTCAATACTTGGTCGGGAATCCTCTTGCAGAAATGACTGCTTCAATGCGGCGTGGCATGGAGGCAATCAGCCTGTGGCACTGCTGAGGTGTTATGGAGGCCCAGGATGCTTCGATAGCGGCCTTAAGCTCATCCAGAGTGTTGGATCTTGCGTCTCTCAACTTTCTCTTCACAATATCCCACAGATTCTCTATGGGGTTCAGGTCAGGAGAGTTGGCAGGCCCAATTGAGCACAGTAATACCATGGTCAGTAAACTATTTACCAGTGGTTTTGGCACTGTGAGCAGGTGCCAGGTCGTGCTGAAAAAACAAAATCTTCATCTCCATAAAGCTTTTCAGCAGATGGAAGCATGAAGTGCTGCAAAATCTCCTGATAGCTAGCTGCATTGACCCTGCCCTTGATAAAACACAGTGGACCAACACCAGCAGCTGACATGGCACCCCAGACCATCACTGACTGTGGGTACTTGACACTGGACTTCAGGCATTTTGGCATTTCCTTCTCCCCAGTCTTCCTCCAGACTCTGGCACCTTGATTTCCGAATGACATGCAAAATTTGCTTTCATCCGAAAAAAAGTACTTTGGACCACTGAGCAACAGTCCAGTGCTGCTTCTCTGTAGCCCAGGTCAGGCGCTTCTGCCGCTGTTTCTGGTTCAAAAGCACACGCCTGTGCACGGTGGCTCTGGATGTTTCTACTCCAGACTCAGTCCACTGCTTCCGCAGGTCCCCCAAGGTCTGGAATCGGTCCTTCTCCACAATCTTCCTCAGGGTCCGGTCACCTCTTCTCGTTGTGCAGCGTTTTTTTGCCACACTTTTTCCTTCCCACAGACTTCCCACTGAGGTGCCTTGATACAGCACTCTGGGAACAGCCTATTCGTTCAGAAATTTCTTTCTGTGTCTTACCCTCTCGCTTGAGGGTGTCAATGATGGCCTTCTGGACAGCAGTCAGGTCGGCAGTCTTACCCATGATTGCGGTTTTGAGTAATGAACCAGGCTGGGAGTTTTTAAAAGCCTCAGGAATCTTTTGCAGGTGTTTAGAGTTAATTAGTTGATTCAGATGATTAGGTTAATAGCTCGTTTAGAGAACCTTTTCATGATATGCTAATTTTTTGAGACAGGAATTTTGGGTTTTCATGAGCTGTATGCCAAAATCATCAGTATTAAAACAATAAAAGACCTGAAATATTTCAGTTGGTGTGCAATGAATCTAAAAAATATGAAAGTTTAATTTGTATCATTACATTATGGAAAATAATGAACTTTTTCACAATATGCTAATTTTTTGAGAAGGACCTGTAATACCAAAGAGGTTGTTAGCGAAGTGTAGTGTGTACTGTTAATTGTTCTTTCCATCATTTTGCAATGTTCCCCTCCTTGATGTCCACAGGTGGTAGTTCGGGGTCGAGCACGTGGCCGTGGTGGGGGGCGTGTGATGATGCAGCAGAACCCAAGAGCTCAGGACTGTCAGCGAAGCACTGTCTGCATCGAAGGTTTATCTTCCACCACAACCAACAAACAGCTCATGAACCTTCTCAACTCCATTGGCCCTGTTGAGGTAAAGCTTCCTTAACTTTTTCTCACTTATCAATTCATATTTCTGGCTTTTATTTTTATTAGGGATCAAGCATCAAAGGGGGTGTATGTGCGAATTATATGTGTAACTTACTGTACATATCATTGCTACAGTGCCTTGAGCTTACAACAACATTGATGCTGGCATGACCTGATGGCCAAAAAACATAAAACAACGTTTTTTGTTTTTTTATAGATGTATTTACAGCATAGACTACATTACTAAGTGTCAACTTAAAGCTGTTTAACCATTTTAAAAGACATAATATCAATAATTAATGCATAGGTAGTTCCAGTCAGTTTGATCACCGTTTAAATGAATGTACTACCTTCACTGTAGCACGATCCCAAACATACCGTACAGACAGAGAAGCATTCAGGAGCACAGAAACTTGTCAACGCTGCCCTGCATCTTCTATTACTAAAATAGATTAATTACTGAAATGCTACATTATGTATCTCAGCTAAGTGGTATTAATGTCGCTGGTTTTGAAGTTACTCACAGCTAGTAGAGAGAGATGCTGCACAGGTAATTCATATGAAAGGTCTTCAGAATTCTAGATCTGACAACCTGTAGATAAATGAACTAATGGAGATGATCTCTTGTCAGAATTTGCACCGCAGTCATCAGTGACAGCATTACCTTGTCCCTGCTGCCAAATGACCATTGTGTAGGTGGTGAAAATACATAAGGTGGTTCTTTTGCCTTCATGTTGTGCAATAAAATCATTTAATGCACTCTTAGCTGTTAAATTATCCCTCACGTAAACTTCATTAAAATAATCAAATGGAGTTTGCAAAATACTTTTGTCTTGGGAGAAGAATTGTTTTCTGAGAAGGCTATAACCTAAGAATAAACTGTTTTTCATGGTAGTGTGCGCTTCTCAAAATATTACAACAGCGCCATCTAGCTGTGTGCATTCTGTGTTGTGCTCCTGTATGATTTTCTCCCAGATCTTGGTGCATCGCCCACTGTTACAGGGTAAAGAAACAAGAGGCCATCTCTTACTGAAACATGAAGATGAGCATTTAGATAAAAAATGTTTCGGCTAATATAGATAATCTGGTGATTCTTTTATAGATGTTTACAATTTTGCCAGAGCAGCGGAAGGCCATTGCCAAGTTTGTGAACCCACAGCATGCAGTGAGTTTTCAGCACAGCTTTCACAGGTAAGCTTTTGAATTCATCTTAAACTGGATTGTGCTGTTTATGCACAGTGCATGCATGCACAAAATGTAGTTGACCCTTTATGGATAAGTAGATTTTTTTTATTTAGAATGAGGCCTATTCACACCAATAACAAACAGTCATTGTAAATATCTGCTGCAAATTAGATTTTGAATAGAAACAGTGGATTCCTATAGACCTATTCATGTCTGTTTCACGTTAATAGCTCCAAAAAAAAACTGGACGTTTTGTAGGACAGTTATCAAATATCAAATCTATGAGGTCTCTTCATATATAGTGTGAGTAGGCCTGAATATTTAGGTGTTATTGTTATTGGCTGAAGCAAATCAGAGTTGTATTGCCTAATGGTATGTGTAGGTATGTGTATGTGCAGCATCAGCAAGTGTTACTTATCAAAACAAAGAACAAGAGCTCAACGGTGACTCTACTGATCGCCATGTTTTGATGGAGATGCCTCAGATTAGTCTGCTTTAAGTGTGAGTGTCTCATTTGCATCACATGTTCCCTTGATTACATAGGCACATGATAGATTTGTCTCACATCGATGTTTCCGTTATTGATGGCTGAGGAACAAGTCAGTTCAACAGACAAGACGACAAGAAGAGAGCAAGAAGAGAACGTCTTTTTCTGAAAGACAGACGCACAATCAGGAGGCTAAAGCATTGGAATCTGTGGAGAGTGCTGTCGACAAACACAAGCCACATGCATGAAGGAATCTAAATCATGCTGGAGATGGCACAGCATTGAACTCATGATGTGAATGACTTTGGCATGAAGTCTCACTCTTGCTTCTGTACTTTCATTTATATATGGAGTAATCAGTAATGGTCTAAACCAGCAGGTGAAAAGAGAGACAGACTTATGAAAACCAAGTTGCCAGTTGATAATAGTTGCTCCCATCCTCTAGCTCTCAACATAATTAGAACAAATATTTTGAATGGCTGTATTTAGGCAAATAGGAAACATGGAAATGGGGGTGGGTGTTTTTTTTTCGGTTTTTTTTTTTTGTGGAATTTCCACAGTCATTGAGGGGTGGTTTGGCCTGATTGAATAATAATGTGTATGCTGCAGTTGTTTTTGTCACCTGTAGAGGGCAGCAGATGCCTTCAGTATGTTGGGGTATATCGGCGTGTAAAGCACTGCTTGCTAGAGATGTTGAAGTGCTGGTATGGAAACTCAGGGGCATGTTTGGGTTGAGCATTTTTTTCTAGTTGTGTATTTTTTGGAAGCCACTGTGATATTGCAGCTGTCTCTTTTTTTGTGCATTTTTCATGATCTCAAGTTTATTCATCATCCCTTTCACCATTGTAATTGTATTGCAGTTGGGGTTTGTTCTGCAGAGCTGGAGTGGTGGTTCATGACGTGTGTCTTTGTAACCTAAAGACAGCTAAAAAATACGATTTGACAATAAATGGCTTTTATACTTTGATTTTAAGTTTTGGTGCTGGAATTGCGTATTTAGATTATTTAAATTGTTGTTAAAAAATGGCTTCTAAGCAAATATTAAAGGCAACCAGAAAGTCTCCCCCTTTAGTAATACTACTTTTTAATGCGTTTAGTTTTCTTTCCTCAGAGTTCAACAAGTATTGTGCGTGAAAGAGGATTGCTGAATCATGGATTTTATTGCTGAAGCTCTGTTTGCTTGGCTAGAGCTCTAGATGCGTTTGTGAATTGTGAAGAGGTCAGAACTATCCTGTTTACAACAACAGCTTGGTCATTTGTTTGTGAAGAAAGGTATTTTGGACTATTTGTAATTATATTCTTATAGCTTTGGCTCAGTTCATTGTTTTGAAGTTGGTCAGATGGGAATCCAGATCAGCAAAATCAGCTGTCAAGTAGCCTTCTAAAATAGTTATTTCTATTTTCCACTTTATTTTCCCATTTATTTTATAAGTTGTTACCCAAGCTTTAGATTTTTGGAAGAAGATTTTTTTTTTAAAAAACACAAATCCCATACATTTCTTCAGTCAATATATTACACTGCTTTAGTCATGAGTATTTCACTCCTCAAATTGTTGTTATATCATCATTATTAATTATATTAATAATAATAATAGTCCGTCAGTACTGTGCAAGCATAGTGCTTGGTTATGTCTAACTGTACAGCTTAACCTAAACTCACTTTATGGCCCCAGAAATGATCTTAGATCTAGTGCATTACAGTGTTCATATTTGTGACTGTATTGTTAATCCAACCGCTTTACATTATACGCTACTTGTGTAGCACAGACAAAGTCTTGTGATAGTACCTTAAATATCTTCGTTCTAGATAGTATAACAAAATCTAATCAAAAATTATGTTTGAGCCATTTCAATAAAAATCAAATATGTCTGTAGATATTAACACATCCAGGTCTGCAATTTCAAAGGATTTGGGAGCAACTGTTATCAGTGGTAACTTTCTTGTATATAATGAAAAAAATATGTGTATGAAGCTGTCAAGTTTGTTTGTTTTCTCATCCTGAAATATTTCCGTGTTTGAAAACACCTAACTAGTACGTGACTGCTGAATTTCTTTTCTCAGTTTGTTTTTATATATACGTAGAAAAAGTATTCCTTGGTCATTTTACAACAGTTTTGTTATTGGAGAACTTAGAGCTTATTATTTGAGGATATTTTAAAGATGAAAAATAAAAGATGGTCACATATATACCATGTAAATACGGGTATGTGAAGCCAACTGTCTTTATCACCATTAACTGTTGTCTGATGTTGTTTTGTGTTTGAAGATTCCCTCTTGCATGTGTTTTATTATTCTGAACACAACATACTCGTTTCCTCCTGAATGTCTCTCTGTTGCCAGCAATAGAAAGTGATTTTAGGGGAAAAGATAGTTTCCAATTAAGTTGCAACAATTTCTCTCAAATCAGGTGAACTGAAACATCTGAGGTTTTTTGTGTGTTATGATTTTAATGCTCACTGTGTCCAAGAGTTTGGGGCCATTATGTCCATCAAGTTCATTTGTAAAGCTACCTCTTGGTTTAAGATGCACTTGTAATTTCCTGATATACCATCATCTTTTATAATATAGTAGTTGGGAATGATTAATCACAGTACTTTATTTGTCTGTGTTTGTGTTCATTTACACCATGAGTTTCTAGGAATCACAGAAATACATATAATGGGTAAGATTATGAATAATCTTGTAAAATATATATGAATCCACTTAAAGCTTTTTTTAAAATGTTGTTTTGTAAACTTTGAGTTTTATAGACATGTTTTGTTTAAAATTGGTATAGGACACAGTTTTTTTGTTTTTCAGTTGCATATGCACACGTTTATTTATTTATTGGTTTGAATGTATTTATGTAAACCAAGTTAATCCTATGGATTTAAAAGGTTTCATCTAGTCTGAGACTTTTAAAAATATATATTTCTAAGTATAAATCTTTTAAGACATAATATTTATAAACCGTCTTATAAGAGAGAAAACCTGATTCATATTGAATCTTTTAGTAACTTCATTGTAAGTGTAGATTAACTTTGGGGAAACTGTTTATTTCCGAACTGTAATCACACATGTGATAAGATTTTAGAGACTGAATAATTGGTCTCTTTTTGGCAAAGCTGTGAGGTATTATGTTATAGAATCAAGAGTAGGCTAAAGGTTTACTTTTTTTTGTTGGATCTTGTTTTCTTTCTTTATTTCTGTCAATTGCAAGTGGCTGGTACACTCCCAGTGTTTTATTTTTACCACGGATCCTGCTGCAGTTGAGCAACTGGCCAATTTATAAAAATACCAGTATTGCCTATTGCCTCAAAATTAGAGCTATTAGATTACTTTTATTTCTTATGATAGTAGTCAACTCAAATCCAGAGATGTGGCATTTTTTCCCTATAAATACAGGGGGGGGAAATGTTGACACTTGTAAATTCTGGTGCTTGTTCTGTATAATCATTTAGCCTCTTTTTACTCACCATTTTAAGCTTCATACGTAATACACTGCTTCCTGTTGGCAGCAGTGTGATTATTTGTAACTTGTAATTAAACCATTTTTTCTCTTTTCCAGGACAGAGCTTCCAGGAGCACAGAAAGGAGGGTTTTTCATAAATCAAATGTTCTGCACTCTTTTTCATTGTAAGATGGCATTGGTTTTCAAAAGGACTGTTTAGAAATGTTCCGAAGCTCTACAGACTTCAGTTTTTTTGTGTGTGTGTGTTTTAGTAGCAGATTGCTTGAGGTAATAGCTATGTAGCTGTTTTCTACATTAGTGTTGGGGTCATTCTGTGGCATGATTGAGAGTTGAGAGATTGTGATCATAGCGCATGTACGTTAAAACAACTGTAACCTGAGGAGATTGTGTTTTGAGAATAGTCATACATATTCACACAAGCAAACAACCATTGCTGGTATCATTAATAACTAGGACAGGTTGGTGCCATAAAATAATATTACATATATTAAAAATATACTAAAAATGGGAGATTGATTGAAACCTTAGCTGCTTAGTTTTTGTGCTTTTTATGTTAGATTTGTGCCCGGTGTATTAGCTTAGTGTAATGATGAATAAAGGGAGAAGCGTTCATACCTCATACATTCCCAGATCTATCCAGCTGCACTCTTCCTAAATATTGGTCCTGGAGTATCCCAGAACTGCACATTTGCACACTAGATGTGTCAAAACAAGGAGACCCGTGCACTTAAACGTGCAGTACTGGGGTCCTTCAAAAGTTGGATTGAGAACCAACAGCCTAGTGTACTGAAACATGTTCTGTGTAGATTCTGACGTTTAGCTTTATGCTTCGGTGGTAGTGAAACTAAAGAAACTAAGATTCCTCAGTTAATTCCAGTGACGCTCTACACTCCATGAAAGGGGCAGTGCTTTTGAAAACCACTGCATATTCAAATCAGAAGACGACTGAAATATGAAACCGATATGAAAAACCCTCCTTTTGGTTTCAGTTCCAAATAATGTTGTGTCTGTCTACAGTAGAGCTGCCTCCAGATGATGCTAATCTGTCTTCATTTTTCAACAGGTGCTCTTCAGTTTAAGTGGTGCCAGATACCCCTTCTCTCATGTTTTTCTCTCGCTCTTTCCTTGTCTTTTCTTTTCATTTCTTTTCGTTCTCCCTCTCTCTCTCTCTCTCTTTCACTCGGTCTTTCTTTGCTCTTTGTGGCTGGATGGGAAAGCAGTTGTTGATCTCAATGTGGTGTTTGTGTGAACATAATCCTTCTGTATTAAAGCAGGGGGACCTTGCTTCTGGATTTCCTTTCTGTATTAGCCCACGTCCGTGGAAGTTTTGCGTCTCTGGGACCACACCCTACTGAGTTCCAAAGTTCAAAAACTTGCACAAAGCCCAAGAATGATCTGTACACTCTTGCCAGCTTATACACACGTTGTGTTGTTGGATGAAAAGAAAACGTTACTTGGAAATCATTATTGTATGGGGGGAAGTGATTTATGCTGTTTTGATCGCTGTTTTGTTGTCCCTCAATCTTGTATTAATGAAACTGTTTTGATGTGTCTGAAATGTGTACACCAGACTGTCCTACATGTTGAATTAGGAAGAATATAAATGGTGTTTGTTTAGTAGCCTTTCATGGAGCTTGTCAAATGAAAACCGATAATATGCCTTGACTGTACTTGTTATGAATAATTACTTGAAATAAATCCTTTTATTTTTCCTGGATTTTATCTTCAGTGTTGCCTGTTTTATTTACTGATAAATGAATGACTTTTGACACTCACCTTGCATCTACTTTCTGAGAAACTGATATTTATCATTTGTAAGCCGCTTGCTGTTTGAGTTGGCAAAAATATCTCCACATCTTACAGCTTTTTTAGAAAGGAATCGGTACCACTTTACAATAAGTTCTCATTTGTTAGCAATAGCATTCGTTGCTGATGTTTGTTAACATTATAGTTACTGCACGGGCTAGCAATGAGCAATGTATTTTTACAGTATTTGTCAACCTTTGTTAATGTTACTTAAAATGTTCATGTTGGATCTCATTGCATTGTTTATTGTTAACTAACACAGTAAATGCTAACAAACGAACCCTTATTGTAAAGTGTAACCAAGCAATCATTATGCCTCAAATAAGCACTGTGGTCCACACCAAACAAGCTGTAGTCTGTCATGTAGCCTAAATGTTGTCATTTTAAATACAAAACTTGTGGAAATTGTAGTTTTGGAAAAGTGATTGACACTTGGGTAAATATTTATGCAATCAAGATGAATGATTGGAATTTAACGATAGTACGTTCACACTTCACAAAAGTTGCCAGTCCATTTTTGTTTGCAAAAGCCAGCAAGCGTTTGTTGAAACAGTTGCTCTCTGCAGACACAAGGCCCCTCTGAAGGATTAGTTGGTTTTATTTACCTGCTCCGAGGAATGCTTTCGCCCGGTCACTTTTGTGTCTGTGTAAATGCTCAAGGTCAGGCTGAGAGTGAGCCTCACCAACAGCTCTAAAAAGCAGCAAAACCTGCAGCACAATGAAGTCTTCTCAAGAAATGGTAGTGGAATTTCTATTCGTGTTGCAACAGAGTTCAAAAGCTCACTCACTAGTTAACACCCTTCAAAGTGTCCGTGCAAACACATGCACACATTCATCATAAAAGACAAAAAGTGGATATGGTTGTATATGTTGTAAGTGTAGCACAAAGATAGTGAAGACACTAATCTAGCCCATCTTTTATATATTCATTGATCCTTCATGCTGATGTCTTTGAGGTTACTGTCTGAATTTGCACTTCAGTCACGCAGGAACATTCACAGACTTTAGTATTGTTCTCAATAGCCATTTTATCCGCTGAGCTCACATTGACTGTTCCTCTCATTGATAATATTGTTCAACAGAGAGTTCACATGAATGATATCACGGTCTGGGAGGTGCTTGTGGAAGTTTAACAGATTTTTGAATTGGTAAAGGTGACATTTGGCCATTCAGTTTTACAAAACAGCAGTGTTTCACTCTGCTATGCATATATGCGACCAGCTTTTGTCATTTCAAGGTGAATGTTATAATTGCTTATTCATTTCAGACACAGAAGGGAATGTCTACTGTCTGGACTTGTGAATGGGTTTGGGGCTTATTTTTAGATGGCTGCATAAGGTCCTGCTGTCTTTTGCTTGCTTGCATGTAGAAGCCACATGATACATCTCAGATTTACCAAAGGAAACAGAGATCCTAAGATGTGGGGTTATTCTAACCGCAAGTTATAAAAGGAGTCTCTGCACTGACTCGTGCATGGTGTATTCGATGGGAAGTGGAGCGCTTCCTCACTTCCTCTCGTTGCATCTGGTGCACCACCTGTTTCACTCCTGCCATTAACTATAAAATCCCAATTACATGAAGACTGGAAAAGTGTGTTAATGTGTTTAATCGGGGTGGTGGGAACTTCGTTCAGTGTCATCCATATGAATTTTGTCAAAAATGTGTAGCCTATTTGATTGCGTCACATTTTTGACGAGATTCTCGTCTTGGTGATGAGCAACTGCAGCAGTATGGACCTCGGCATCAGCAGTCAGCCGTTCTAATAACAGATGCGTTTAAAGCACGCAAACAGTGGCTATTTTAATCTGTGTGAGAGATTTTCAGATGTTATTTGCAAAGAACTATCCTCTTTATATTTAACATGGGACCACAACTTTTCGCAAGCATACAAAATCCAGATCAAAGACTTTTTCGCGTCTTAACGATAGCCGTTGTCAACAGCAGCCCACGATTTAACTTCATTTCGCATTTCCACACGTTTGTTTGAGTGGACTTTTTGTTTCTCCCACTCGAGTTTTATGCAAGCTGGATAGCCTGATTTAACGTGGGTTGTAAATGGAAACATATTATGCACCTTTGGTCAACACGATCAGACACCGTTTTTTTATTGTGTATTTAATTATATGCATTATATCGTTTTTCTTGTGCCATGTGTTAAACATGACACAGCAATGAACATTACCGGCCCAGATAATATAGCCTATTAACAGCAGCCCCTGAGAGCCGAATATTTAAACAACTACAATAACAATGGAATATTTATGAACGTTAATATCAATAATAATGATATTAAAGCTGATTATGGAAACGATAGGTGAAGATGTTTAATGTGTGCATTATCAAAGGATATTCATAAAACAAAAACATACCAACGAGCAGTTTGAATATTTTCTTTATCTCATTCATTTATAATAAACATATAAATAATATATTCTATACATTTCCTGACACCTTGCCTTGATGAAAGGTAGGTTAACTGGTATGGCCACTCAATCATATGCTATCCAAACTGTGCATCAGCTGCATTTTATTTCTATAAAACTATTTAACTATTACAAAATATGAAAAGAAAAATACATTTTAGTAAATGTACAGTAGTTACTTATTAATTTGTTTAACGAAACCCTTTGTCCTTTACTTTGGGACTATTATCGTTACTGAATTGTCAGAATGTGCACTTCGTATTTTCTTAAAGAAATACAAGAAACACTGAAACCAGAGGAGAGTGAACAAGGACGTATATGTCTGTCCCACTCTGACAACCAAAGCAATGACAAAATAATAGAGAATTCTAAAAAAGAAAACAGCACAAGACTGCAAAGACTCTGCACCTATTTAAATTAAAATATATTCTCGTATCTTACACTATTTCAAATAACGAAAAGTGATTAGGTAACGATCGGTCAAAATCCTAATGTACAATTCTGTGTATAAAAATATAATTTCTGGAGCCCCACGGCGTTTGCTCACCCCTAAAATATAACAGTCATTTGCACATATGCACAGAATGTTACAACCTGTCATGAAAGTTTTTTCTTTTTTCTTACTGTTCTTACTTTTCTCTCCTTTTTTCTTTTTTCCTGTTTACATGAGATATACAAAAATAGATTCTGCACCGCTGGATGATCACACTGCATTCGAATCCGTTTGTGTACCTCCAGCCTGAGTTCACGCGAGAATAAATTATGCAAAGAAAACTTTTAAGGCTCCATTTATTCTTTGAAACTGACATTTTTTTTTTAAAAGTCATTGTAATAAATATCCCAACTCCTCTCGGGGCCTTTGTCTCTCTCTCTCTCTCTCTCTCTCTCTCACACACACACACACTCTCGCGCTCTCTCTTTCTCTCTTGCTTGCACTAATATTGTCTTATATCCTACATTAGTGTAATTTCTCTTGCTTTATTTCCACACGAGGGTTTTCAGCTTGAGTTTACTGACATCCCCAAAGGATGAAGCATGCGGCTGTCCAAAAGCCACGCTCCTATTTGAAACAGGAGCTTGGAGTACCAGTGGACTCCTTCCTGTTGTAAAGTCGCATTGGACTGACTGATGAAGTTTTTGGGGAATAGGACCGATGACACGTCATAATAGAGCCTGACGGGCGCGAAGGCCAAATGCGCGAGACTGTGGTCCTCTATTACGGCGTAACAGGACGCCAGTATTCTATCGACCACAATGGTTCCATGAGCAGTCACTGGTGCGAACGAGCCCTGGTGCTCCTCCGTGTATATCCGCTCCACGATGACAGATTTAAGTTGACCGCTATCATCAACAACCATCACCTTTTGTCCGGCTCTGACACTGCTGGCAAACGCGGCGGTCATGGAGTGCAGATCATCCGTTGAGTTGTCGAGGACAAAAAGGAGGTGAGCAGCGGTGAGGGTGATCTTTTCAACGGGTTCTTTCGTTTCTATCACGTAAAACACGCGTCGCGTCGCGGAGTCTCGGTCTGTGAACATGATGAAGTCGCTGTACACGAGCTTCCCATTGCCATCCGCCGCCAGCACCTTGTCACCTGGGTTCAGGTCCTTCACGGCTTTCTGTCTCCCGTCTTTGAGCGCGACCAGAGCCGAACCTGGGAAGCAGCCTCCAGATTTCGCCGCAACCGAATTTTCTGTCGAGATAAATAGCAATGAGTGAATCATTTTATGCGGCATACCAAGAAGTTACATGATAAATATATTACGCTAATTTATCACATTTTAAGTCGTTACTGATGAGGTCACGGAGCCCAAAAAAGCTCGAAAAACATGCACGTAAGCTAAATCAACCCCAAAGCCGGATCACGCAAGAAAAAGTCCGAAGAAACAAAAGAAAACGTGGCAACGGGAATTATTAGGCTGTAAATCGAAAGCTTTCCCCAAAAAATAATGCCTTTGTGTGAGATGGAGGAGGAAAGAGTCTGGACTGCTCTAATTAAAAACCAATAAAGCCCGCACATTGTCATTCTAATGCAGCTTGTGTACAGAGCACTCTTGGAAAAGGACACTTCTGCCTTTCCTTGCGCCTCTTTCATATTTGCTCAGGTGCAGAAACTTCTATGTGACAATTCACACTTATAGAATGAGAAAACCCCAAGCAGGCTCAAACAGTATTTACTCAGCACAGACACTTTTCCAAGGCTCCAATAGTGTAGATTTGAATGTAAATTAGAAATGCTAGCGGTAGTCAATCAATGCCCTCTTCTTCTTTCTTTTCATTTTTTAAACCATCATGCTCTCCGTTGTCAAGCTTAATGACAATAATTCTGGTCTTGTGGGATCTCTTCACATTCCGATCTCTCGGGTCGGTAAACAGAGCTACAGAATGGACTTTTCGTCTAATCCTCTCATAAGATTCTATGGCATGAAATAAGATGGGGACAATTGAGAAACAGATTTGGGCGAGCGAGTTCGACCCGGGTCTGTTCAAAGCTGTATTTGTAAATGTGTTTAGAATTTAAATGATAAGATTTGGTGAAAGCTTAGCCAATATGTTCCAGCTAAATTACCTTCGATCAATGTTAAACTAAAAAAAATCCTGACAAGAATTACATCGTATTTGCGCAAGTGATGCATTCGTCGTATTTTCAACGAAGCCTATTTTTACAAACACGCTGGTAAAAACATCCTCAATTTGTTTTTATATATCTCTAGTAGCTAAAATGTGTGTTCTGTTGCAGTGAATGAGCTTGTGATGACTTGATAAGCGCTTCCTTCAAAGAGACAGAGTGGGGCGATGTAAGATCATAATTTATATTGGCTGGCAAGTCTTTCTGTGTTTGTCTTAAGAATTTCGTAAGGTGTAAAGGTTTAATAGAGTAATAGCCTTAAAACAATTTGTAGGCTTTTATTGCTTATCACTTGGTCATTATTCATAAAATCTGTAGATTTATTAATTAGAATAATATTTGTTAGAAGAAATAATTCCTTTGCCAGATGTTATTTTTATGATTACACTAATAATTTAGTACACTTCTAGTAACAGACTGAAGAACTTTTTTTTTTTTTACAGTATCAGTATTTAAAAGCATTTTATCATTTTAACCCTGCTTTTTTCACATATAATCGAGTGTGAAGCATTGTGCCCATCACTACTTTATTTTGCCGTTCCAGTCAAGCTGCCATGGTCTTACCTGCTTTGACAGAGCAATGGATGTGGGCTTTGGACTCGTAATAGACCCAGTCAAATCCAGCTTCCACAGCTAACCGAGAGAGTGTCCCATATTTGCTCTTGTCTCGATCAGAGGTGGTGATATCAACAGCCCTTCCCTCGTAGTGGAGTGATTCTTCAAAATGGTGACCGTCCTCATCCCAGCCCTCTGTCACACGCAGTTTAACCCCTGGCCACTGGTTCATTACAGAGATGGCCAGTGAGTTCAGCTTGTCTTTGCATCTCTAATAGAACAGAAAGAGAACAGGAAGAGATGTAACTAACTGATTTTTAATACTTTCATTCATTGATCCATATTGCCATAAGCATGTTAAAAAACAACATGACAGCCTAAATAATGCTCTGAATCTCCAAAAATAATAATATAGCTTTATACATAAAAGCTGTTTACATCCTCTTGAATAAACCAGCAGGACTAATTTATTTAAAGGCATAAACTGGAAAAAGTAGTATCTTAACAGTCAGACAGTTCTGAGCAACCTTCTTGAGGATCACAGCTCTGAAGATATCATTTACTGACAATAATTCTGTAATATCCCAATAGATGCGTCCAGACAAATAAACCGACTAACAAATAAGCAAATAAGAAACCTGTATTTACACTGGAAATAATTCAGCCTTGCATGCAAGGATGTTCTGCTCAAAGAGCTCAATGAAAAATTGATTGCATTCGCTCCACTGATCTAAAACATATAGATCCAACCAGGGAAAGGTGTGACTGCATCAAAGCGTCTTCTCTTTAAAAGGCCAAAATACGTACAATGGTAACTTGAAATTAGAAGGCAAAAACAAAAACAACAGAAAACTAAACAGTGATGTTTCAGTTAGTGATTTGTAGTGGCTTTTGCTAAGGTGCAGGTAGCTTTGGACTGTTAGGCCATGTTTGGGTGGTGCACCCATTAACCTTTCCCGGGACCTTGTGTTGAGATGCTTGGCCTTCTCCAGGACAACTCTTCCCAACACTTAACCAATATGTCAAATAAAACACCACAAAAGACTCTTTCACTGCGACCAAACGGAGAAGCAACTACTCATTATTCTTGCAGCACAGGTTTGCTCAAGGGACGTGATGTGATTGCTTAACCGACGGTCTTTCAGAGGTTATATAAAATCTATTCAAAACATGCTTGCAAATTGTGACACTAAGCCAAATTAATACCTGCAATAATTCACACATGCCTCCAAGCTTTGACTCGCTCACCCCCACCCCCCCCAACCCCCATAAGCACACACACACACACACACACACACCATTCTTAGCCTATAACATCCACATAAATTTCTGTACCAGACTACTATTGCCTTACTTTCATCTGATGTGCTTGACCCTCTAATTATCATGTCTGCAGTGAAGGCCACATGCAGTTTATTACACTAGATAATATTCCATTCTACATTTGAAAATGTGAAATATAGTCCATTCTAAATTATTAAATGTTTAAATGAACTCCATTATGTCTCTGTATATTACACAAACTGTATACTATAAGTCTGTGGATCTGTCAAAACACCAAAATCTTACCGCACTTCACAGATGCATCCTCTTATATGTGGCTACATGAAATATTTTCATACTGACTGAGATACTGATACATCTGTGGAATATCTGTGGCCTGAAGACAGAATAGTTCTTTACCCTAATAGATATAAAATAGATTTTCTGTAATAGTGATTATAGGAATCTGTTGCTTATTAGCTCTACAGCACTTGTAGCACTTGACTGAGAGAGGAAAATAGAAACAAGGCACAGGAAGATACAACCTAGCACATTCTGAGAAAAACTGCTGGAGATTCAAGAGCCGTGAAGCCTAAACTCTTTATTAATTCATTGGGTCGTGTGCCGCAAATCAAGCCAAATTCTGTTCAGCCACCATGAAGCGCAGCGGGAACCCCCTGTGCCGCCGCTTTGTGCTCCACACGAGGTTTGTTCAACAAGCCGCCTAGTCACAGTCAGCTACTAATCTCCTCCCAAAATGAACTGTTTTAGAGGAAACACTTATCAGCTACCTGTCAGAGCAAACAGCCTCCTGGATGCTCTCGCAGTTGCGCCTAATTTCGCGAGCAGCACCGTTTAGCCCAATTCACTACACAGCGTGTAATGCAACCAACAAACCATCTCTTACACTCGGATGCGCTTCGCCAAAACATTTGTTAACAGGACACCTCGTTAACTCCCCTTGAAAGACTGAGACGTTCATTTGAAGTAACAAGATTGCAAGGGTAACCTTCCTATTTTAATGTGTGCCCGCGGGTCATCGCACTCTTGTAATCACATTCACCTTAAGTAGAGTTTGATATACATCTGAGAAAACCACACCAGACAGGGGTTTCATCTTTTTTAAGGACCAGAAAAGGGGAAACTTTATAATGCACCTGCGCGGCACTTTGGTTGACATTCGCAATGCTTCAGCAAATCTCGTCCATGCGATAACCAGTCATGACTTAGACTTTGAACCGAACAGCTATTCAACAAAGACACGTCCAAAATAGCTACTAATAAAAAAACATTATACTCCGGGTAATCACTTTGTAAATTATACGGAAGCAATCCTGAATATGCTTGGTATAGCAAATATATTTTCGATGCATTTACTAAGCAGCAATGTTATTGTTCCTTTGCATTGGCAAAGGGTCAGAAGTTCAAATGATCCCTGCTAATGCGAAGAGAGTGGAAAGCCATGTTGGGGACAGACAGCCTATTCCCGAAGCTGTCTGACTTTTTCCAGAGGTCTAGCTTGCTTTAAAAAAAATAATAAAAAAATAAAGGGGAAAAGATAAAAAGTGGAGACGTGTGAGACGACATAAAAGTTAAATAACTTTATATAATTTTTGAGCAATACACAACTCTAGCATTCACCATTAAAATAAATAGATGTAGCCTAAGTCTAACGAGTCCAATAATGTACTTTCGAGCAGAGAAAACAGTTTTCCGCATCTAAGTGATTATTTACACAGCTATAGCCTACCCATTTACCAAAATAATAGCGCATACTGCAATTAAAATAATGTTGCACTATTCAACTCCTGGAGTGTACCACATAAAACTTCTTTCACACTGTGTGTCGCTTGCTGTTGCTTAGCCTATATATCGGTCAGCTGTAGGCTACAACAATAGATTATACAGCATCGCATGTGGTGTTATAATTGCCAGCAGATGAGCAAACTCCTGAATAATATCGAAAAAAGAGGGCTGGAGACACATAGAGCGTTGTGTCTGATTGTGTCACTAAGTGGTACCGTCCTGGCCCACTAATAAGCAGATACAAATTGAAGAGCATCCTTCGAGAAATGTCAATATTTTCATGCCCTGATAAGCAGCGTCTGAGAGCGGGTGGACTGCGGTCTGACTGAGCGATCCCTTGAACGTGTATGCTTAATTTCCTTCCATATTTAGCTGCCATAAGACTGAAATATTCTGACCATCTCAGTCCCTTCGGGTCAGGTGCCGTACCTATCTAGCAGAATATCCACGATTTACAAAACAGATAACGCGCGCCCGATGTATCTGAACGCGGACAAAAATGTATACATAGAAACAGAGAAGCGCATAAATATTTCACGCAACCTTCCACAATGAGGGTGAGCAAGGAGGCAACCAGCCGGTCTCTCTTGATGGCATTTCTCTCGCACAGCTTCATTAGAGCGAGCCATGCCGTTAGACTAATTCACAATCCCTGCATGAGCTGCACTTTCCGAGGCTCTCAAACAGGCACCGGTGCGATTTCTGAAGGCAAAGGAATTACCTGTGTCATGAGTCTGTCCGCGCCCGTGTTCTCCTCATCCTTAAAGATGATGTCGGGATTGTAATTTGGAGTAAGTTCTTTAAATCTCTCCGAATTGCGCGTGATCTTGCCCTCGTATCTGCCGCTGGCCCCTAAGGTCTTCTCCGCGACATTAGGTATAAACTGCTTGTAGGCGAGAGGTGTCAGCTTCTTCGGATGTTTTCTTCTGCCGTAGCCTCTGCCAGGACCGCAGGCCAGCCCGGACACCACCAAGGACAGACTGAGAAGTGACACCAGCAGCACTCGCGTCATAAACCGCATTTTGCCGCACGGTGAGTCTCGCTGCGGTGTTCTGGAGCGCCCTGCGCGGTCTGTCTAGCAGGATTTCACGTTCTCGCTGCGCGGATCTCCGGCGATGTCCTTGCCGTCTCCTCAGTTCACGCGTGTCGCTAGGCGCCGAGCCCTACCGTGACAGGTGCGGAAATGTGCGTCTGATAACGCATCGGAGGTTTGCGGCGTGGATGTGAAAGGTAAGACTGACCTCGAAATCACAACGTTAGTTGAAGCCACAGCCACTTATGCGAGAAGCCTCTTTACTCCTATGTATTATAGCTGCGATCTGAGGTAGGGAGGGACCTGATTGGCTCGACGGGACGAACCCTTCTGATGTTATCCCACAAAACAAACGCGCAAAAACCTTTCAGGAAGGTGGGCTTCAGGGGAGGGACACGGTGCGGTGTGAACGCATCAGTTTTGCCCGCTGCTGTCTGTGAGGCTGCGACATGCATGTGTGATCAGTTTGTTACTGGGATGCAAATGCCCCATCCGTTTATGTGACCTGCTAATGGACCGTTTTTGTTTAAGTCATTTTGTCTGTATTTATGTTCCTGCTTAAGGTGCATATAAGTGTGAATAAATTACGCGACTTTCAAAGTTTCGTTTATCACAGTCAATGCAGATTATGCTTGTGCACATTAATCCAGATGAATCATACAATAACCAGAAACAAACCGATTCCAAAAATACAGACATACATTTTAATTCAATATAAACTTTTTCGTTTTCTTTTTATCTCTTGAATCACATACTTATCAGGTTAATCACTTGTTGTGCCATCAACCTCTCAACCTGAAAAAAGCTGAACGTTACACAAGCCAGACTGGCTAGTTTGGCTTATAATAAATGGAAAAAATTTCATATCTTGCATAATATTTATTATACTTTGTGCACAGTCAGCTATATAAGCATCATTTTTCAAAGGGTTTAAAGTAAAAGGTTCAATTTCTAAACAATTTACAGGATTTCATTTTCGGTGAAATATTGTCCAAATGTTGATTTCCAAACTGAAAAGCCATGAATGTTTTGATTCATTTAGAATAAAATTAAATATTCCTCCATCTCTATCAGCTGCAATTTCACTGGGGTAGAGATCAAGAGAGTAGGAGATAGAGATTAAGTTGGCTCTTCTGCCCAACACATCTTATTTGAGATATTGGAAAGGGCTCTTCCTGTGCACACAAATGCTAAGCTGTCTGTTTGGGAGAAAGATCAACCTGCAAAAACCCTGTCACCCCTTAAAGTCCACTTTAGTGACAGATTTAGCCATGGTAACCACTGTGTTCCCTGGCCCATAGCAGCGGGTAAGGTATGTGTTTCATTGTCTTATTATCTATTGTTTTCACACATTTTCCAGACTGCTCTATTAAAGATGGTGGCTGCTTGTCTTCAGAAATACATTGAGAAGAGTAGGGGCCCTGCTGAAGGTTTTATGACACAGGTGATTTGTTGTTCAATTGGGTTGGAGTGTGCAATTTTTTGGCTGCAGAAAATTCAAAAATGCCATTAAGTAAGCAGTAAAGCAGTAAGTTTAACATGCATCACAAAGGGAAAGTGTGTCTGTTTCTCTTTCCCCAAAACAAATATTTTTGTAATATTATTTTTATTTTTTATTTAGCTTAAATGGAAATTGGTTCTTGGTCAATTAATAAAATTATTCATTATATTAATCATCAGGGTGAAGGCAACATGAACCTTCTCTCAGAACGTCCCCAGCAAATTAAACTTCATAAGCTCCAAATACGTAGCTGAAAGAGAGGCAGTTCTTGTCTTAGGACAACTTTGATTAACTGTTTTGATCCACTTCAAATGTTGACTACTGTAAAAGAAGTGAACTGTGCAGACAGGTTTTCTACTCTATATGCTGCCACACTGTGATGAACACCACATGAACTATAACTTAATTGATATTAAGTGGTTTTGGAAGTTGCCAATAATCTGTATGAGTGCAAAGGTACTTCTGCAACAGACATTTGACCTTCTGTGTATTAGAAAATCAGTGGGAATGACACAGACAGCTGCATGTTTTAGTGGAGCATGATTTTCTTGCTTCTCTTCAATTACATCTCCGCAATTGCATTCATCAGCAATTAAAATATCACTGATATGTTTTCCTTTCCTGTGTTGTTTTCCAGACATAATGATTACATAGACATCATACTTCAGGTCATTCAGGTATGTAACTGTGTGTGTAGCATAAAAAAGCCCTACAAACAAACACAATGTTGTATAATTCTGTGACTCATACAAGCTGCCCCAACTGACTTATCCTTTGAGAATGACCCTAAGCAGTCAGTGTACAGCAAAACGGTCTTAAGGACAAGCATTCTATGGAGGAACACTTAGCTTCGATTTCGGGCAGCGCTTTGCATTGTTGTGGACTGCAGGGAGTGGAACGTGAGGAATTTCACAATCGCGTACCTGAGGTTCCAGCTCAGCTCCGTCTCGGAGTGTGTAAAGAGTTTTTTATTTGCCTCGCTCAGCCGCTCCCTCTACTTAAACACAGACTCAGTCCTCTCAAGGCCAAGGCAAGACAGCCAAGCCCCAGGTCAACCCAACACAGCGGGAGGGAGAGGACAGTCTTAGAGATGCGCAAATACGTGCTGTTTTCAATTCGAACAGAGATTGAGGGGGCAAAGGGGGCTGGTGAGCATTAAGAGTAATTCATAAACCCTAGAATGCTGAAAAAAGCATGTTATCAATAGCGTTTTCATATTGACTTAACACATTCCACTCAGTGCCATAAAAAATGCCATTGTGAAGGCTGAGAAAACTGATTTAGTTGTCATCAGCCAATATATAATACTAATACGATAATGACTAGTGGTAGCGTGGTTCAACCTTTTGTTTTCAATACTGTATGTGGTTCCATATTTATTTGTAATATTTAACACTCTAAAAACCCCTGGAAAACAGATTTCAAAGACACCAGAAATGTAAAATGGTAATGGACAGCGGATGAAAATAACATTGCAGTTATAAGGGAAAGTTGAGGAAACAAATAAGTGAGCACATGAGAGTAAACCATCTGCTGCAGCATGCTTTGTTCAATTGCCATTTGACCTGAGGACACAGATAGTATCTATTTAATGAACTTGGGGTGCTTGTGGCCTGTGCCATATTACCTGGAGCAACAGTAATTTCTCTGGAAATGTAGTCAACGTTCAACACGGCTGACCACAGTAACCACTGAAAAGTGTTAGCGTCGTACAATTCCCCATGGCACCATAAGAAGTGCTGCCTTTCTACCTAAGTGTTTAGAGACATTCCACAAGAACAGCGATTTCAAAACATTCCCACACTCAGTAGTCTGCTGGACAGGTTCTAGGATGTTGCTCACCGAACAACATCACAGCCAATATTTTTCATATTGATTGAAAAATTAATTTTTAACTACATGTGTCTGCACGCTTCAGCTTCTGAGGTGATAGATAAGGATAAGTGGTGTAACGTCATCAAAGATCAGGAGTGGAGCAAAATGATCCCAAAGATTACTGCTGCTGAAGAAAAGAGAGAGAGAGAGAGAGAGAGAGAGAGAGAGAGAGACTGCAGCAGTTCCTCATCACAGCCTTGGATAATGACCTCATTCTAGCCGCAAGAGTTTTGCGATCGAGGGCAGCATGATTGTAAAGGAAAGATGAAGAGAAGAGAAGAGGAAAAGGTGTGAAAATAAACCAAAGGCTTTGAGGTGAGATTTATATGTATAGACCAAATGATGCTGTGATTGACTACTTCAGAAGTCTCAAGACACACCTCTTCAGGAGTCAACGTTCTCTAGCACTATATCAGCATTACATTTTGTCAGAGGATTAGCAATATATTTAAATCCTTGTAGAAGTGGCATTTTCTGGTGTGTTTTGCACTATGCTTTCTTGAGCACCTGTTGTGGTTATTGTCATGTATGATCTGGTTCTCTTAAACACTTGATTCTGTTGTTAATTTGTTTATTATTATTATTATTTTGTATAATTACCACTAAACTGTATAATTGACTTTTGTCCCAGGCAACCAGTTCGCTGCAGAACTGTGCTAGTTTCATGTTTTTAATTAGTTAGTTAGCATTTTGTACCTTCAAATCACAGCCCTGATCACCCTGTTTGGGGTATTATTTTGTGATAAAGATGGGTTGGCTGTACATTATCCCTTACTTATGTGCTATGCAGAAATTTTGAAAAGAAAAAAGCAAGCCCTAAATCCCAAAAATAGCCTAAAACAAATGATTGAGAAAGTCCAGAGCTGCGTCTGTGGGTTTATTAAACATCCTCACTTTGTTTTACAGGCTCTAAAGCTCTGATGTCTTGTCGTAGCTTCAAAAGCAAAATCAGCTTTCTAAATCTATTTATGGATCTTAATAAACTCCAGACAAACTTGCTTCAAGAGATGTTTATGGTTCAGACATGTTTCTGTGTGCTTTATATTAGGTATTTGTTCAACTGCGTAGATATTGAAACTGGCAGTTTTATTAATCAGTTAAACATTACTTTTCGAGATTAGCATGTCAGCTTTATCGAGTTAAAGAGTCTGTTTAAATAATAGTTTCCTGTAGATGAGTATAATATTAGAAGCATTTGAAAGGTGTGGTTCAGATCTGTGGAATTTTTTCCAGAACACGCAGGGGGGAATTACTGTATAGACAGATAGACAAACCTGCACCAGCCTTTCCAGGTGTGTCCACTTTAGACCTCAATTCTACTGTTAACAAACAGCAATACAGACAGATATCTAATGCTCATTCTCTGTGACTCTAAATGTTTTACATACTCATGACTCTCTTCATATCCACCTTTGTTTAGTATGTGGCAGAAGCTCAGCAGACAGACACATGACACATGCTTGCAAAGCTTGCACCAGGTTGAGAGGTGGTACATCTTTAAAAGAATCCCCCATATAGCCTATGGCAAACACAGCACTTTTTATGAACTGCAGCCTTAGAAGATGAAGTTTACAGATGAAGTTCAACCACATCATCGAAACAGCATTTTAAGTTTTAGACATGACTCAATTAAAATCTGACACACATTTGGAGAGTTTTGAGAATTTAACTTCATGCAAATTAAGACTGTGTGTATTGAAATATTCTTGTCTTAGTGTGTATATCTTTGTGTTCGTTGATTTCACACCCAAATCAATCTCAACGGTAATCATAAGCTTATGTTAACACAAACCTAATACAAACAAGCTGAAACCATAACATGTAACCATCAACCAACTGTTTTTGTTGTTTCAGCCAAGAAGCCTTTTCTGTAAAATGTGATTACTTACCCACATTTTAGAGAAGACAATAAAAATGACTCCTGTTTGTAATTTATACAGCTTGTAAGAAGAAGCACTTCTATAAGTTCATGGAAGTGTTTGTAGACTTTTCTCAGTGATGCAACTTGAGGAAATACATCAAGTTCCCCATATCTACAAATGTAAATAATTAAGAATTTAAATGAAAATTCGAAGCTGCTAAATCACAAGGATGTTTCCAGAGTTCAATCTCACTTCCACTAAATGACGTCCTAATACGTAACAATATGGGTCGTGTTGGCAGGTGGTTCGATCGGTATTTCTGCACAGGTGGGAAAGCACCTCAACCTTTATCTTTATGACTGGAAGGGGGTGGGGGCGATTTAAAGCACTTCTACTGTAGACTAATGTGAGCTGTAAATGTGAAGACCAGCATCACAAAGACAAAGATCACAAAGAAGATAGACAGGTGTGAGTGTATATGAAAGGCAGAGGTGTAGGAAAGGTGTAGAAGAATACATACTTTACATAAATAAATACATAATACATTTCTGACAACATTGTTGACTTGACTGCACAGACACAGCTGGATGATGACATCACTGACTTTAACTGATAAACTGACTGTTTTCTATTGTGCTCTTGCATTATTTTCCCTGTTTAACACTGTACAGCTGCTTTGACACAATCTGTATTGCATAAAGCACTATATAAATAAAGGTGACTTGTACACATATGATATTGTATGTTCATGATGACATAATGCTCCAATTTCAATTACATCATATGTTTATAATTAATCAAACTAAATGAATTATTTGTATTTTTGGTGCTCACTAAGGTTTTTCCAACTTGACCACCATGAAGTCACATCGGCGGCCTGCGTCGCTCCAGCATAAATGACAGGAGGGTGCATAAAACCTCACCAACTTGCTACATTAGAACTGAAGGCCCGGCGCAGACTAATACTCACCACTCACAAATGTGTTGAATTTTTCTCCACTCCAGTGCTATTGAAATATATACGTCTTTAGTGGAGAGTTTCTCAGCTTTTGTATTTCACGCTGCCCTCAGCATTTGTAATTACAATAAACAAGAATATGACATGCTCTGATGAGTCAAAATGTTTCTTCTCACTGTATTGTAATTTTTATTGCTTTTGTTGTTGTAGCTACACATTTTCCACATGCAGTGGGCAAGCTGAAGCGGTGGACACTGTCTCTATGGCCTCGCTGATCCAAGAATGAAATAAGTGTAAGGCATTAAACATCTGTGGTTCACATCAATGGCTTACTGTCTGTATGTATAACAGTGGAGAAAAATCTCAAATTATCTGGAAAATATATAATATAGCTGGCAAGCAAATTACACGTATATTTTATTTTATTTGTTGTTTATTTCAGGATCAATTTGCAATTGTAACAAGACTTTATGAAGATGTACTCTAAAGCTAAATCCTCACATTATCATAAAGTTACATTGTTACATTTCATCTGATAAAGTGTTGTGATACACAGTACAAGCCACATATACTACTTATTTAGAATGCTTTTAAAATTTACAACAAACTGTAATTTCCCCAACATTTCACTTAAAAGTACTATAATATCTCAGTATAGCTGTGATCATTTCCTTGGGTTTAAACATTGATGTATATCAAACATATATCTTCCAAGGTTTACACAATAGACCTCAGTACTAAATATTTGTAAGCCATGTTGCTTTGGATTTTACTGCCTTTCTAACAAAATCTGGACTTTTATAGTCCTATTAAAGCTCAATTTGAAGTTTTCAATTTCTTACTGGATGCTTCAAAATATACCTTTGTCAGATTCATTATATGAACATAAAATATATTTAAATATATATTTATATGTATGTATATATATATATATTTATATGTATGTATTAGGTATTTGTATATATATATATATTTATATGTATATATATATATATATATATATATATATATATATATATATACTGCAAAACTGTTTTATGTTGTAAAGTACAATGTAGATTATATAGCATGTATTTAAAAAACAAACGATACAATATATATATATATATCTTTTTCTAGCAATAGCATCCCCTGTGTGTTGTTAGAATAACATAAAATGACAATTTGCTGAAAGAGACATCCCTGGAAAAACATGGTTGTAGGAAATTAAACGTGAGAGAAAAAACAAGTGAAGAACAATAAGATTAAGTATATTTTTATGGTCTTCTTTCGTTATATTACAAATTGGATTATTAGTGATGAGAACCACATCTCAGGACATTCCCTCTGCTAATTCATTACTGCTTCCATCCAGCACCTCTGCTTCCATGCATGCTTTCTTCTGCCATACCAGGAACTTCTAGTAAAAATTCCACTTGTCAGTCTGCTTCTAGAGGGTCATTCCCATCTTTTGGTGTCGGCCTGAAATAACGTGTGCTGTGATGCAGGACAGGACACTGACAAGCAGCATCAGACAGACAACCCAATTAGAATCAAGCGTTTCCTGTCTCTAGGCAACCCTGGCACTGAGCATGACCTGAACTGGCCAATTACAATTCATCTCCCTGTCCCACTGACACTTTGACGTTGAAGAAATATATAATGACTTCCTCTGAAACACATTTACCTCAAAAAAGCCTCACATCTCAACACCATTAATTTAGCATGTTTTGAAAGGAAATAACAATCATGAATAACATTGCTTGGATTATGATGAATAGAAAGTTCCTAACCAGGTTTCTAATCCTAAAACTATTTTAAGAGTCAATAGGCAATGATATTTGGTGCTTAATCTTAGAGGTATGCCACAAGCATTCAATCCATTTAGTACATTCATGGGAATAAACCTTAATGTTTTATGCCACATCATTGCATCATATATCATCATATCATATCATATATATCATATTTCTTTATCTCTATCTATAAGCTTCAACTGCTTTAAATCTTGAGTCCTAAATATGAAGACCTCAAACATAGTAAAAGACTGTCCTGACTCTCTTTCCCAGAGAAATGGACAAAAAGACAGCCATTGAGACCAGGAAGGGCCAGAATATGAGTTAAGGAGACAGAAAGCTGTGGTTTGCTCGGGAAACAACAGATTGCACATGAGAGCCTGATGTATCTCATGAATAAAGGCAGCGGTGGGGGTGGGGCGAGGATTTGGATGAGGAGGTGACTGAGCAGTTTAAAGTCTTCTTAACCAAAACCGTAAAAGAGTCTGACCTTGTATGAATTGGCTCTGAGCACCATGCTCTGTGTGACAGATTGAGAGGTGAAGGGACCAATACAATGTGAGCTGCTACATTCTTTTCTTTGTGTTCGAACTACTACAAATAGCCAATAGGGGGCGAGTGTTTCCTTACTGTAGTAAGAGACCCTTCCTGTACTGTTGTTGACACCACATTAATATCACCAGTGATGAGAGGAAAAAGGGGCTGCTAAAACAGATACAGATGCTGGATTTTAAAACTAAAAGAATAGAAAAACTTCTGAGCAGAAAGTAGACCCCCAAATCGTATTGCATAACAAAACTCTGTATAAAGGTACAACAAACATACTGGAACACCCTCAGCTTATATTAACTTCAGGTAAGAGTGACGGATGTATTGTCACATCACTTAGACAGATAGAAGATTTAAGTTCAAGGAACATTAGTATGATCAAGTACAGAGAAAACACGCACACACACTTTTAATTGCATCTATTTATTTTTTTTTTACTTATTTTTAAAGTAATGTAAAGGCTGGTTAATTAAATCATTTAAATGGGTGTTTCACACAATAAAATCATTCATTCATTCATACAACTTTCTTTCTTCTATGGAACACAAAAGATGACATTTTGAAAAAATGTTTCAGTGTTTGACCAAATAATAATCGTTCAGCATTCCTGGCTGGTGGAATGATCTTCCCACCCCTATCGGGAATGCGGTATCCCTGACAATTTTCAAACGACAGCTGACAACTCATCTCTTCCGAGCCTACTTGATTTCATCATCATCATAAAAAAAAAAAAAATGACTTTCTCTTTATTTATTTCTTCTCCTTCTAGCTTGTACATATTTGAACAATGTCTTACATTTGGTATAACAAGCACTTCCTGTGCCTGTTTGCCTCTTTAAGAAGAATCGCTTTATGTATCCCCCAATTGTAAGTCGCTTTGGATAAAAGCGTCTGCAAAATGACAGTGTAAATGTAATAGAAGTCAGTGGTGTCCAGTGTTGTTTTGGCCAAACACATTCTTCAAAATATCTTTTAAGAAAGTCATACAGGTTAAGAATGACATAGAGGTGAAGAAATTATGACAGAATTTTCTTTATTACTAGAGTAAATGTATGAGATGCAAACCTATCCCTCTACAATTACTCTACCGTTATGATGTTCAAAATGACTGCACACAGAACATCCTCACAAAGAGACAATACATCAGTCTGCCCAGTGACTGAAAAAAGCTATTGGTGCTGACAAGTAGAATTTTTCAGACTTCAAGGTTAGTGTGTGTATTTGTACACGAGAGATGGACATATGTATTTTGTGTGACAAAGACAAATGAGGTTTAGAAAGAGATGCAACGCCTCAGCTGCACCCAACCCTCCAACACTGATCAGTAGATTGATCTGAGTGGCAAGAAGAATGAATGTACGTCAATCAACAGCTAAAGATGCCTAATACAGAAAATAGGAAGATGCTTTACAAACAAACAGAGATTGAGAACCAGTGATGAATCTTTTGAGCTGTTTAAACTTAGTAATGGCCACATTATACATATACAGGCAGCTGTGAGAACATACTACTTCCTGCAGTCGTAGCTAGATCAGCAGGCTATTGTGTAACTACTTCCTCAACAAGCATTCACTTTGATAAGCATAATGCAGCATAGATTGGCAGTTCACATCAATAACTCTTGTTAGGAGCATAATAACACTGATGAGCAAAGATTGGTTCATCTGTTTGGTTCTGATTAAAAGCAGAATCAAAATACCTAGAAGTACACACACCCACACACACCGCCATCGGCTCTGATGGTGTGAAGCGCTCTTCTTGGGATGGTGATAGGCCTACTCGCCTTCATTTAGCAAGGACACGTTAGCAAGGGCAGCAGGTAAATAAACCAGCCTGCTCTAAATATAGAGACTACACTCCTGCCCTTCATCCACATGAGAGATAGAAAGAGAGAGTGAGGCGAGAGGGTGATAGATGGAGGAGATACAAACTCATTCTTACAGAGAATAAGAAAGACTGTGAAGAAAACAGAAGTCAGGGGACACTGAACAGGATATGGCAATGACCTCTGGAAGCCGGGAACGTAGCCGGTAGAGAAAAAGTTGCAGGAGAGTTATAAGAAATAACTGTGGCTTGAAGAGTGGAGAAATGCTCTACTAAAAGCTAATTTAAAAAAGTGTTTTGGACAATAAATGCCACACATTTAAGGGGTAGTTCACCCAAAAATGAAAATTCTGTCATCATTTATGTTGTTCCACATCTGTATGAACATAAAAAGAGATACTGGAAGCGTTTCAGTTGTTTAAGTCTTTATTATTAAAGTCAGTGAGCTCCAAAACGTTCAAGTTGAATAAGGACAAAAACGTATTGGGATACAACTGCATCCATCCATACAGTATAATGCAAATCCTCTAAAACAACACAATCAGTTTTGTCAAATCAAAACATTGATCAATGCACACATGCAGACTATATCCAGAATTACAACACAAACATGAAAGGTCAACTAACATCAAACCTCACTGGTTCTCGCACATCACAGGACCAAATCTCATGACGTTTGAGGTTTGCATCGTCACATTTACTGTCAGCTGTGTATATGTTCATTGACCAGTGTTTCAATTTGATTTGAGAGCGAATCAGTGCTTAAATTTGAATCTGTTTTTCATACATAGTGATCACTCCACCCGTGTTTTGAACAGCTGAAACATTCTTCAAAATAGCTTCTTTTATGTTCCTCAGAATAAATGATAAAATCACACAGGGATGGAATGATGTGAGGGTGAGTAAATGATGAACATTTTTTTTGAGAACTATCCCTTTAAGTGCATCCGTGCTGAAAGTATGACATACACCCATAATAGAGTAGGTGAAAGGACATGAAAATGTCTGTGACCCAAGGCTTCCTCTGCACCACACCATCTGTCCCTCTCTTGCTCTGTGTCTATGTGAAATATATAGTCCTCTGCAAGCCTTAAAAGGATGAGACAATTATGTCAGCTCAGTATTTAAATTCAAGAAGACAGAAGGAAAGAGATAAAAAGAAACCAATTTGTTAGATGAAACATGTCTGTCTCTCTCTGTGTGTGTGTGTGTGTGATTTAGAATGTCTACTGTGCACCAGCTCTCTTCTGGGACAAAATGTTCTGTCAATCTAGCCAGCCAGACTTTCTAATTATAGGCTACAGACACGAGAAGGTGGAAATCTTATTAAAAATAAAGATTCAAATTCCCTCTGCATATTAAAATCTCTGTCTAACATGACCAGTACTTATTTGCAAGCTCACAGAACATTACATTGCAAAGAAGCTCATAACAGTGCATGTGAATCAGGAAACAAGGGTCACTGTTCACTGTTCAATATAATAACAGTAAATAGTTTTTGCACATAAAAGTTAAGACTCTTATTTAAACTGTCGTATCATCCTCATAACACATCACAAAGATGAATCCAAGTGTTTCAACATGCACACAGGATGAGCAGTGAGTGAAAAATCTCTTGGTCTAAAAGATCTAGTTTCTTATGACCATACCAGTTCCAGACAATTCCACATTGTCCAAAAAGCCCATTAGCACTCAGTAAAAAATCTTATCCTGTTTTGGTGACATTTTTTTCTTTTCTCTCTCTTTCTCTGCCCCTCTCCCTTTCTGTCTGGTTAGTCTTTTTTTGTACCTAAATAAGAGAAGAGCTGTTTGTGTGAGTCTGAGGTGTGTTATGCGTGATTGACTGTGTGTTTGAGTGAATGAGAGGGCAGGGGCTCAGAGGTGCCAGTGCAGCACAGGGGCAGAGCGAACAGCTCAGAGACAAGACTGACGCAGGTGTTGGCATCCTCAGAAATACCACACTTCATTTTGCATTCCCTGACTCTAACCTGTCTTCTCACACATCACACACTCACTCCAGGGCTGCGGCAGAGTCACGCACACACACACTCTGTCTGAGCCATATAAACTCAATCAGTCTTTCCACACAGTGCTATAGAAATGCTCCTGATAAGTGTAGTTTAGAGCTGAGTTTGCAGTGGTGTCTGTGTGACAGACAACCCTTCAGACAGCGTGCTGCTGCAGCTCAGAGCCTTTTACAACGTCAGATGGGGTGAAGACATATCCCTCTTCTACTGTTTCTCAGAGAAACAAGAGGGAGAAGACTGTGAAGATGAGCAGATCTATATACTGATTTAACAGAAGTCTCTCATGCTCACCCATACTGTGATTATTTGATATATTATTACAATTTTCTATTTTTAAATGTCATTTAGGCTCATGATGCAAAGATGCATTGTCAGCAGTCATTACTCCAGTCTTCAATGTCACATGATCCTTCAGAAATCATTCTAATATGTTGATTCAGTGCTCAAGAAACGTTGCTTATTATTATCAATGTTGCTAACAGCTGTATTCTTATTTTTTTTTTGTGGAAACCACGATACATGTTTTTCAGGATGATTTAAGGAATAGAAAATTTAAAAGAGCAGCATTTATTTTTTTTATTTTTTTGTAACATTATAAATATCTTTACTGTCACTTTTGATTAATGTACTCTGCCTGCTAAATAAAAGTATTCATTTAAGTGACTTTTTTAATTTTATTGCCATTGGTCTGAAAAAATAAAATAGACAAAATATACATTTAAGCCAATAATTTAATGATCATGGGTACTCCTATTACTTCTACAAAGAAACATATTACATATTCAATATCTATCTTTAATATTTATCACATGTTTGGTATCAATCACTCTTTAGTTATCAATTAAAGACATTTTGGTGCAAAGACTCTTTTGCTCAAAGATAAAACCATGTTACTGGAAAACAAAATGGGAAAGACTCATACCTGCAATTACCTCATACTTCCTTAGTTCGGTTTCTTTTTGAAAATCATTTTCCAAATTACGCTTCATCCACACCATCTCTTTTAATAGCAGTTCAGGGTGTGTGAGATCTTTGGCCAGTCAGCAGCTCCTCCTCTGTGCTCTCCTGCTTTAATCTCTATTTGATGTGATTTCAGCAGCCGTCTCTAATACGAAGGTACTTGACAGAATTACAGGACTGTTGCAGAGAGTAGCTAGATTCACTTTCTTGTGGCTCACTAAACACTGTTTGTTGGACCAATGTGGAGCTGTGAAGTTTAGTGGAGATTATCCAGTCTACAGTTTTTATACAAGGCTTTGAACACAGGAAATGCACGTAACTTGCTCTACAATTAATTGAACTCATTCCAAGGTGATGCAGCAGCATTCAGTTTTATTCAAAGACCGATGTTACAGATTCTTTCACATACTGTATAATGAATGTAAATCTTTTCCCTTCATTGAAAGCCTAGGAAAATAGTAATAAATAAATAAATCAATATGCATCCAAACACTGATACTTATATACATACTTGAAAGCCAATAAGATGTAAATATAGATGATTATGTTTTGATTTTGGTATGCCAATAACTATATCTTTATTAATTTTTAAAATATCCTTTAAATCACGTGATTAAGTCAATGACGTGACAGTCTAGTGATTTAGCCATTGATGTTCATTTATCATATGACATAATCCATTTTTTATAGGCTTCTTAATGTGATGCTAATTTCATATTATGTTTCCAGTTTTACAGCAAGAGTAGCTTAATTATCAGCTGAGCAGAAGGTTGAATAATGAGCGGAGAGGCTGATGTCTAGTATTGAGGGGACTCCGTTAGTTCTGGGTGACAGACTTGTAAGGAGCAATTACACCCACCCAAGTCCTGTCTGACAGTTTTATGCTTTAACATCCATTTTTTTAATATCCTCTATCCTCTGCACAGCTTTGAAAGTGACTTGTATAGGAAGAGCGGTTGAAAGAAGAAGGAAAGGCAGAGAGAGACGGCGATTGAGCCATATATGACGTCAACCTTTGGTCTTTTCAAGGATCCACTCAAGAGAAGGGATAATTATTACACATCTGAAAACAAGATTAATTCGACTCTTTATATCCACAGAACACTAAATCTTCAGAATGAAGGTGGGCAGAAACGCAGAGTCATTGTATCTCACTTTCATACTCATTATGTGATCATGCCAAATGATTATAATAATTCAGTCAACACATTCATTTTGGGAACAAGTCCTGCCAGGACTGCACTAATATTACAGAACTAAAACTGCTGTGCAGTGCTACATATTTACCTGTTATAAATGCACTTGTAAACCTTTTTGGTTCCTGCATACCCTCGTGCAGACCCTTTCCATTGCTGTCTACACCAATTACATTATAGAAATTGATGAGAGAAAAAAGTGTGGCCAAACTCTTAATTAATTTTGCTGCAAGAAAGTGCAGTACTGTCTATTTACCTTTGATCCAGTTTCCCGGCAGTAAAAAAGGGTGCTGTACTAAATCAAGAAAGCGTATGCGTTTAGTCCAAATGCAACTTGATGCACAATGACATTAACATGCTGCTTCTTTGAAAGGTTATCATGTGTGTTTATTTGACAAGTCTTTGGACAGGTTGATCACAGCCACAGGCCTCAGCTCATCTCAGTTTGGAAAGGCCAAAAGAATTTGCATCCTCCGGACATACTCGCCATCTTGGTAGGACATATTCGAAAAGTGTGGGGAAACATTAAGAAAAAATGAAGTTTTCAGATGATTTACACCTTCCATTCAAAGCTATTGCCTGAGCTTTATCTGAACTCTAATCAGTTGGCACTTTATCAAATTTGTGATCAGACATAATCATGATATGAATGATGTTTTTTGGTTATGGTGAGAATTATGTCTTCAGTTTCACTAGAGATGAGATATTTATAAATATTAAAAGCCTCCAGATCATGCAAATGTTATGTCAGGGATTTTGCACTCTCTTATTCCTTTACAACACTTACATTGTGAATTATTTTTAAAATCAGTACTATATTACAGTTCTACATTATATACAACACTATTTCAATCCCTTTTCAAGGACGGGAAATCCCTTTTGACATAACTATAAGGCAGATTCCCAAATTCAAGTCCCCAGGCATCAACAAGCCCAGGGAGCACCAGCAGATATAGAAAATGACTTTTTTCAACACAAGTATGTTTTTAAAATTCAAAAGATAAAGAACAATTAGCCAACCAAAAGGTATATATCCAGGATATTGCACTCTTTCTAATGATTGTAGAAAATACGACAGCCCCAAATAAACATCATAAAGCAACAAACAAAACTTTCGCAACAGAACTCAAGTTTTGTGAGTGAACGCATAGTTAAAGGGATACTCCATCCCAAAATGAAATTTTTTTCATTAATACTGAATTGTTACATGCAATATCACACAATTTTGCTGGCTCCTTGTTATACTAGTCTCGTTTTGTATGAGAGCAATAGCATTCCCATACAGAAAGGTAATGTATGACATGTATTGCCCTATAGGTTATATTGCCATATATGTTACCAATAAGGCCATATAGAATTTTCATGTGTACATTCTCTGGCTAGATGATTATGTAAGTTTAAAACATCCCCAGAGTAATATTTGTATTGGCTAGATATACACCGATCAGGCATAACATTATGACCACTGACCTGTTAGCGGGTGGGATATTTTAGGCAACAAGTGAACATTTTGTTCTCAAAGCTGATGTGTTAGAAGAAGGAAAAATAGGCAAGCATAAGGACTGAAGTGAGTTTGACAAGCGCCAAATTGTGATGGCTAGATGACTAGGTCAGGGCATCTCCAAAACTGCAGCTCTTGTGGGGTGTTCCAAGTCTGCAGTGGTCAGTATCTATCAAAAGAGGTCCAAGGAAGAAACAGTGGTGAACCAGCGACAGGGTCATGGGCAGCCAAGGCTCATTGATGCACGTGGAGAGTGCAGGCTGGCTCGTATGGTCTGATCCAACAGACGAGCTACTGTAGTTCAAGAAGTTAATGCTGGTTCTGATGGAAAGGTGTCACAATATACACAGTGCATCGCAGTTTGTTGTGTATGGGGTTGCATAGCCGCAAATCAGTCAGGGGTCACGTGAGCATCAGAACTGGACCACGGAGCAATGTAAGAAGGTTGCCTGGTTTGATGAGTCTCATTTTCTTTTACATCACATAGATGGCCAGATGTATGTGATTGGGTTACCTGGGGAACACATGGCACCAGGATGCATTATGGGATAAAGGCAAGCCAGCGGAAGCAGTGTGATGCTTTGGGTAATGTTCTGCTGGGAAACCTTGGGTCCTACCATCCATGTAGATGCTACTTTGACACGTACCACCTTCCTAAGCATTAGTGTAGACCATGTACACCCTTTCATGGAAACGGTATTTCCTGGTTACCGTGGCCTCTTTCAGCAGGATAATGCACCCTGCCACAGAGCAAAAATGGTTTAAGAGTGGTTTGAGAAGCACAACAATAACTTTGAGGTGTTGACTTGGCCTCCAAATTCCCCAGATCCCAATCCAATCAAGCATCTGTGGGATGTGCTGAACAAACAAGTCCGATCTATGGAGGCCCCACCTCGCAAATTACAGGACTTAAAGGATCTGCTGCTAACATCTTGGTTCCAGATACCACAGCACACCTTCAGGGGTCTAGTGGAGTCCATGCCTCGACGGGTCAGGGCTGTGTTGGCAGCAAAAGGGGGACCGACATTAGGAAGGTGGACATAATGTTATGCCTGATCAGTGTATGTCTTAATATATGAAACTGTTCTAATTTCTAATATGTTTCATCTTTTTACTTCATATGACATTTTATAAGAATAAATACACGTGACAATATATTACAATACATTTAATATATGTACATATATTACATTTGCGTATGGGTTGTTTGCAGCAACTGTAAGCAATTAAGATAACCGATGTGGTGGTGATAGTTCATATTCAGTGGGAGAGATATCAGTAATCACTGGCCATTATATGGCAAATACAGGGAAGCAGAGTATGCCCAGTGATTATGATCTTATTGGTGTTGGAGGACAGAAAGAGGACAGGGATTGGCTCACAAACTTGTCTGGCATGGTAATGGGCTGTGATAATGCTATTGATGACAGCATAATGGCTGCCTGTGACCATTAATTAAATAAGATCTGTGATGATATTTGTTCAACTCTCACATGTACTGCTTCGTGGACAAAAGATAATACTTAGGCAAAGTAAGGCGAAAGGAAAAGAAAGAGATCAGAGATAGGCAGAGAAAGAAAGGGAGAAAAAGAAGAACAAGAAGTGGATGATGTAAAGGAACAAGAAGGAGAAGGGAGAAAAGAATGATATGGACAAATCTGTTAGGACTTGTTGGCATTGTGAAGGCCGAACGAATGGTCAGGAGTATTGTCTCTGTACTACATGTCCAAGCATAGCATGGCACAGTCACCTGTGTTATTCAGAGTTTGCATGAGCTCTTTGTCAGGGTGCGAAACTCTTTAAAATGGTCTCAGGGGTGAAGCCCTATCTTGAGCGGAGCGGAGCGGAGAAGAGCAGAGGCCTGCTTCTATCTCTCAATCTGTGCCTCTCAATCCCAATCACAGGCACATTGTTCTCACCATGTTGTGGAAAAGGCTTTTGACAGGGCACAGTGATGAATCACCCACGCCAGTCTTTCAGCAAAGGAAACAGAGTGAGCAAGTGCGCGAGAGAGAAAAAGAGGGAGCAAGAGAGAGATAGAGCGACGGGGCCTCACAATGTAAGGGCAGCAAAGAGGAAAAACATCAGCTGCACCGCATTCAATTCATTTCTGTACCTCTTTCATGTCTGGCTCTTTTCATTGGTGCAACAGTGTTTTAAAGTTATTCGCTCTTTTTTTTCTCAGGATCAGGTTGAGTAAATAGCAAGAGGCAGAGGCTGAAAGAGGAAGTGCTTTTACCTGAGCAGAGGTGCTGATGGCCATGAGCTCCCTGTTATGTTGGAGACACTTAGAAAAACAAACGTTAAAGAAACCCAGTTCTTTAACTAATGAGCTAGCATTCTAATCTCTGTCAGAGTTTAGCCTGACAGAAACATAAAGCACCCCATCAGTTTTTTTTTTTTAATTATTATTTGAAGATATATTTAGAAAACACATGATTTTTGGAGGCGAGAGACGGATATTTTAGAAAATAGATGTTTAAGTGTATCTTAGATCATGTAAACATCTCAAAATCAATATTTATATACACTATAAAAATGATTTTAACAGTAAAAGACTGTAAAAATGCTACAGTAAAAACCTGTTAACTGGTTAACAGTAAGTTTCCATACTATAGTCGGTGAATAAAACGTTATTAAATTTAATGTAATTTTACAGTAAAATACTGTTAAAACTATGGTTTTTGGAAATGAAAAAGAAAAAATCATTGTATACTTTACAGTGACAAACTGTAAATTGACACTCCCAGAATTCCCTGCAAGACACTTCATATTTGATGTTTTTTTTGTTGTTGTTGAAAAAACATGATTCTTCTTAGTTTTTTCTTATCATTAATGTTTATTGAATTATTTCAGTATCATGTGTCACCATGATGGGGTTTAGTGTTTGTGTGAATGACACTGTGCACCATCTATATATAAGTATTGCTCTCCTCAGCTCGTAGAAAAGCTGTTTGTGATGAGCTTTGGTTCATCATGTGACTTTCTCATCATTGGTTTATTAACATTACATCTGTTAATGAAATATGCTATTTTATTGTGAATTTAAGTTAAGTCTGTAAAACCTTAAAACTTTTTTTTTTTTTTACCATATATGCATATATATATATATATATATATATATATGCATATATATATATATAAAAAAATACAATTAGAGGGTCTTCCCATTTGTTTTGGGGCCAAAATGTTCGTAAAAATATTCGTAAGGATATATGAGCCAGTGGTCATGTTTTTTTTTTTTATCTCAAGAATGATACTGCATATAATTTGAGCACCTTCAAAAGTTTGTGGTCAGTAAGATTTTTTTTATTATTTTTTTAATAAATAAATCAAATAAAAAAAAAATTCTATTTAAGATTTTGACCTTTCGATTCATCAAAGATGAAAAATGCAGCAGGGTTTCCATAAAAATATTTGATCTGGGCTGGACTGCACTGATGTATAGGATGTAGGATTAATCATAACTTGCTGCACAATTATGGAGCAGTAAGAATATGGGAGGAGCCAGGCTCAAAGCACATGCTTCCACCACACCTCCTCAAACCCCAGACTAAACAACATGTGGTGATAGACAAGTCTTAAAATGTGCTAGGCCTTCCCATTCTCGGCCTGCTGCCAACAAAATATCCTACTTATTAGCAGACTAATTTCATTGTACGCTGGACTTTTAAACAAGCACAAAATGTTAAAACCATTCACTACATCCCTACAAAGACAAATTGTCTTTAATAAGACACAGCGTGAAGCATAGTGAACGTCTCCATGCCAAGTGCTCCAGGTCATACCTTTTTTAACCATCTGAGTAATTATGCACTTTATTCTTGGGCCATAAAACGTAAAACTTTTGCGCAGGGTGAGTTGGGCTGTGTTGATAAATGGGCTTTGGAGTGAACAGAATGCTTAGCTGGGCTAGTTAAAGCATGCACACTGCACATTAACAGTAAATGGGTCCAGGGCCCTGACTGCCACAGCTGTGGCGAAGGGTTCGCCTAGTGCTTTGTGATCAGATACATATACATATTTCATATCTATTCAGGTCTAATCTCCCAACCCCGAGATGGATTCTGTTTGGAAAGCTAGTGCAAACATTGCAAAACAAAAAAGAATGCTGATAATGGTTGCGACTTCCGAAACTTTGCAAAACCAATGAGCTTTCTTGGGTTTTTTGTCTGAATCGACCTGTTGGGTGCTTTTTGCGTGAGAAAGATATTACATGTATAAAGGCCAACAAGGACGTTGACAGCAGTAGGTTAAAAAGTGAGACGCACCCTTGGCTGAGTGGGTTAGAGGGACTGACACCTGGGCAAACACTGCCGAAAGACTCATCTGTCATCAACTCAGAGAGTGAGTTAGAAACTCGGCCACTTTTGTCAAGCCACAACAAAAGGGAACATATGAATTAACACTTTGCATTCAGTGGTCTCTGAGGTTGAGGTCTTTTGAAACCAATATTATGGGTCAATACACATCATAAATTGCTTGAGTCTGCATCCTTGTCTTGACTATATGTTGGACTTCATTTGCCTTTTTGCTGTTGTTGTGCTCTCTGATCTACTCGCTCCCACACGACTCTTCATTCAACATGTGCAAGACATACACAGCAATTATCTTCAAGTCTTCATGTCATGCCTCCATTTCAAACACCAGCCATTCTGAATCTGAGATTAAGTAATGCACAGTAGGAGATAACTTAAAAGTCTGAAAACGATGACATGTTTGCATTCTTTGTACCTAGTCTTTTGTGACGCATACTTGGGATCTGAGGAATACTCTTGTGTGGTTGAGAATCCTAAGCCATTGAGGCCTAGATTCCACGGTGAGCTCAGAGCCGTACAGACTGTGAGTACCACAATTACAGAAATCAGAGTATTAGCGACACACTAACACCCCTTAGCCTTATTCAGTCCGCTGAGAAAAGAGTCATTATATGGAGCCTTATTCCATTAAATATTCCACTTAATTGGGATGTTATTCAATTCTAGGGACATCTGCAGAACATACACAGGGCTACAAAAATGTCAAAAAAATGTACAATAATAATAATGGCTATATCACACATGCATCTGCAAAAAATGTCCTTTTTCAATAATCATCCTGTCAAGTGTGATCACACCCTTCTTAAATTATCGAAAGAGCTTCTGCATGTGATATGAGCACCAATATGTTAGCTGCTGACTGTGACATTGAGTTGAACATAAATCAGCTAAGCACATCAGAGAATGAGCTTCAGAGACATTTCCATGGCAACACATGCATTGAAATTGCAGAGACTGATTGTTTTCTGTCAAAGGCCAGCTACACGGACAGAAAACCTTGAGAGACCACGTAGACTAGCACTGTGTGAAGGCTTTCACTTTTCAGCAGCACAGCACTCGGACTGCTGTGCATGTAGAAAAGAAACTCTAAGCTGTTTAAGTCAGCCAGTAATCCAGCTATTAGTGCAATGTGACATGACCACTGGGGACAATGAGGGCATGCTCATTCATTCATTGTCCCGTCAGCCTGATATCATCTCCATATTATCTAAATCTGCTACCAGCAGGGCAATGGGATTCTTACTATTTATTAATATGTTTGGACTAATCAGTTTCTTTATTACACCCTAAAGCTGCAGTAACAGGATTTTACTTATTTGTGAAATCCCCACAAATCCTCAGAATTGAAATTGCAGATAGATTTAGGGTTTTCAGTGAATTTTGCTCCAGTCTTAACATCTATATTCACCAATGATTTAGTTTCTTGAACCTGAGTCACCTGTGGAAAGAGGCGAGTGATTGCCGCTTGTTATTTTTTTAACAACAAGAGGTTTCACACTGAATCAAAACAAAGTGTCCACTTATCGAAAATCTCTCTCTCTCCCTCTCTCTATATATAAAAACATGTAACATATAGGGAAATAATTCATATACCTTTAAATGACAAAAAAAAAAAAAAGATTATTGGTGCATAAAATGATTTCACTGTTGAGTCATTTTTGTGCAGCTTTGATATGCAGTACAAGCACAAACAGGAGCAAGCTTTTAAAAAGTTAGCATGAGGATTAACACCCCTCCTATGGTAAATCTCTGTACTGCATGTGATAAATTACTCCACTTCATTTCATTACATTTTCCATTAATCCACAGCATTTTTGGCAGTCAAAATATTTTGTCTTAATGGTTTCTATACAGATTAAAAGCTTTGCTATTGCCCTTGTGAAAGTTTGAAATGTAAGTGATTTAAAGAATTTTAAGGAATCCTCAGATAATGAAGTGCATTTTATTTTAAATGTATAATTATCAGTGTTGATCCCCATCTACCAGCCTGCTTTGTTATGAAATTCATTTATTCAAAAGTGTTTCTGAAGTCATCTGAAATAATAGTTTAAGAAATGTGAAATATTATTCCAGAAATATTACCCACAACCCACTGCGCTTTGACGAATTATTCGGTTTAGAACTGTTATAGACGCAATAGTATGACATGATAGCTTGCCTACTCTTGTACTACACACTCTAAAAGTGTATACTTTTTCTTTACCAAAAAAGTACATGCTTTAAGGGCATAGTATAAGTGGGCACATTGTGACGCAGCAAATCTCAGAAACCTCCTGCAGTTCCAACCTTAAAGGTTCACCCAAAAAATGAAAATGAAAATGAAAATGACCCCATGATTTATTTACCCACAAGCCATTCTAGGTGTATATGACATTCTTCTTTCAGACGAATACAATCGGAGTTATATTAAATAATGTCTAGGCTAATCCATGCTTTATAATGGGAGTGGATGGTAGCCCAAAATTTGAAGTTCAAAAAATAGCACCCATCCATTATAAAAGAAGTCCATATGGCTCTGGGGGGTTAATAAAGGCCTTCTGAAGTGACACAATGCATTTGTGTGAGAAAAATATCCATATTTACAATTTTATAAACTTTAATCTCTAGCTTCCGCTAACTGTTGTACACGTGTTCACGAGAGAGTGGTGTCCAGCGGAAGATTATTTTAAGGTGGGTAATAAGGTCATTTTTATTTTTGGGTGAACTATCCCTTTAAGCCCTAGTGAATAACATAGCAATATAACTACATTTCACATGCCATAGGGGCATGTTGTCACAAAAGGTCAACGTCTGTTCAACAGGCAATGATAGTGGAAATTATCAGTAGCCTTTTTTTTTTCTATGTACCAATACAGAAACGTTTTTTTTTTTAAAAAGAAACTAGATTTACAAAAAATACATATATTTTCACTGTTGTAAAAAGTGTGACAACTAACCCCGGTCTTTCCTGTTATTAATACATTTATTAAATGTATTCTGTAAAATCAGTCTGTTCTAACATATTTTTATATAAATATCACATCATTCTTCTTTCATTCATTATATATATAATTTATTTTTCAATCATTCACTGTTTATCACCAATAACTTCCCAGCAATATTCAAAATCAAAACAGACAAGTTAATGGTAAAATATGAGTATTCAGCTTGTGTCTCTGTTTGCTGTGAAAATAATCAAAGACTGGAATCACACATACACCTTTGTATTACCATAACTATCCCTCTTCTTCTCAACCACAGTGTAAGGATGCATGTGCACTGCAATTTAAAGATGACAGTAGGAATGGGAATCTTTTCTAATGGTTAGATGGGCATAACTGATTGGGAGTACTCCCTTGTCTCCAGCTCAAGAAACCAGTCATAAAAGGATTGGACTTCTCAGACTGCATTGGCAAATAATAATTAACTCCCCTTTGGTCTCACAGACACAAGCAATAATTGACAAGATCTAAAGACCTCAAAAGACACTTTACCATGTTCTTATGATGGATTAACATCTGAAAAGCATCCCAATAGGACCTTATTCCAAATTCTCATCATTTTTTCAGGAGGTGAAGTGGCTGAGTAGACAACAAAAGGACATTTAGTCCTGCATTGCCATATATATTGCCATATATCATATTATCATAAATCACACTGAGCAGAATGTCAGAATTTTTCTTACTGGGAAAATGAACTCTGAAAAACATAATAAAGAGGAAGTGTGTGTGTGTGTGTGTGTGTGTGTGCACCAGCATTATATGCTGGAACAAGTCATGATGCTCTTTACAGAAAGATGGGCACAGATGCCCTTGCTCTCCTTATATGGTTTGTACATTTTATCATCTCCTCGGCAGAGATGTGTCACTGCACTGTTCTCAATCTGATCTGACAGAGTGCTGGTGTTTTCAGTGTTACAACATCTTAGCAAAGTGCTCCAAAGATGAAGCTATGTTTTATTTATTTTATCTTTATAACCCATGAAAATAGACAGAGATGAAACTTTGTCCTAGTCAAACATGCTTGCGGTCTGATAGAACTAAATTTTCACACATTCACACCATGCTTGGCTAATATCATTGATTGGCATCAGTCATTATTCAACCGTTCATTCAAGTAGTTTTGTAGCCATATTGTTTCATGAAAATTACATCTCATGATTGATGATGACCTAACATATAATTAAATGTCTCTTAGGGCACAAATGCAGTAATAGTTCTTTACTAGTTTCATCTCAGTGCTTTAATCACTGTCTGAGCTGTAAAAATCTCTGATCTGTTCCCAACATATACTGGCTCTTAAAAAGATACATTTATAATAATGATAATAATAATAATAATAATAATAATAATAATAATACTAAAAATATATACTGTTATTTTAACTGCTATAGATAAATCTAATTGTTTTATCAGGACTTTTTGAATTGCCCCTAAAATACACCAGTGCAGGACAGTTCTGTGCATCAGTGGTTTACAGGACTCTTAGTGATGGAGTCCTTTATAGACATTACACAAATGAAGTGAATGCTATCATAAATGTGCACTGATTCTGTATGAGGCTAATCACCACCTCCTTTCATCCAGAGCAGAAATTTACACTATACAGTTGCTCTGGTCCACTGACCACCATCAATATTTTATCAGGCCCCAACCCTGACACATAATTTTTTCATGTGACACTTAAGCTGCTGTGGAGATGGAGGTTTCTAGGCATGTCAGAAAAACTGAAATATTTGTTCACTGGGATAAAAGATTGTTGGGGATACAAAATGTTCTTTCTCTCGTATGTGTGCAAACATATTTCAGATATGACATACATATTGTAGATATTCAAAACAATGCACGCTGACCTACATCAAATGTGTGTTTCAAGAATGTAAGAGCTCAAGGAGGGAATTATTGCCAAGGCATAGAATAATAAAACATGTCGTAAGCTAATGAAATTAGTTTTATTGCTTTATTGCTAAACAATGGTAAAATAAATCCAGCCAAACTCTGATTGAAAGAGAAGCCAATCCAAAGATATGCAATAAAGATGAAGGTGATGATCATTTATCAGCTTACTTCTTGCTCTTTTACTTCACATCACATTTTCTAATAAACAGAAGCAATGTTCACTGTCAAATGGACTAAAGTGAGGTGAAAAACGTTTTACTGATGTAGAACTCATAACAATTACCATCAGATAATATGCAGGGCGACATCAAGAAAGAGAGAAAAGAGAGAAGAATGTTCTGTTTGCCCAACAGTGGTATTTGAACGACAAGGATGAGAAAGGATTTGTGGTAAAAAAAGAGGTGTGGTGGGGAGGGGGGATAGGTGGACAAAAAAAAAAAAAAAAAGCACAAAAACTTTTCAATAACTGTGCCGAGTGTTGAGGCCTCAGCCCTGCCTGTCTGTTGCCCTGGGTGCGTGTGAAATGCTTCCAGTGAACAAAGTAAGCCATGGGCACATCCCAAAGGCTTTTGTGGCCAAAGCCTGGTGAAGAGGCTCTTCACAGCGCCAGCAAACACAGTCTACAGCCTCTCACTACAATTCTGCAGATCCTCCCATTGTGTCCCAACACACATTACACACTCGAAAGGGAAAGAGGAGAAACAAGGCAAAACTAATGAAAAGCTTTGAGTGGCGCACACCCACACTCTAAAGCCCAAGAACTGGCCCAGATGCATACACGCACACATACCTCACTTCCAGCTAATAATTGCTATTGAAACACTTGTTTGCTGTTGTTACCTGCACATCCTGCCACATCAAGTGGGATGGTTTTGCAGTGGTATTACTTCAGCGACCTGGAGAGGAGGCGTCCTATTCCTTATCACCATGCATCATGTAAGACAAAAAAAGTCTATTTCCTCCTGTCTGAAACAGTTAAAAAGAGGTTCAGCATCAGGTTAAGTAATGTGTGTGGGAAATGTCAAAACAGTCAATGCATGACAAATTGTACTGAGCAAACTAATGCTGGTTAGTACAATTATAGTTTTCACAGAATAGTCCAGCCAAAGAATTGTGCTTATGTGTGTATGTGTGTAAACATTCATAACAGCTTAAACAGAACTGCAGTTTTAGAATTAGTGCAAAGCCTTTTACTTTTATTGGACCCACGAAAACAAGAAAAAAGTCAAGAAAATATTTGGCTTTTACTCTGAATTCTGATTTAAGTCATTTTTTTATACTGATATCTGTTCTTAAACTATGATATTGCCTTTAATATGCATCATGTGTCAGTGATGCAGACATATGATTTGTCAAGAAATTACTGGCCTAAAACTAAATCTCTTCCATCCACCCTTCACCATTACACACTGCACACCATATTGCCAAATGACAAATATCTTAGCGTTCTATTGGAAATTTAGGAAAATTCAATAAGATTTTTTGAGAAAGAAGGGGAAGATCAAGGTGAAGGGAATGTCAGTAGCAGAGTACAACAGTGAATGGAAGAGTGTTCAAAAATACATAGGACAATGGTGGTGAGAAGCTATTTTTTTTTTTTTTACATTACCAGATGTCTTCCTGTAGTTACACTTGGAAAATCTATGCTTTATTTGATGACTGTGCACAGTTTAACCCTGAAAGAAAAAAATCTTAAAAAATTTTAAGCAGCGAAACTGTTTTCAACATTGATGATAAGAAATGTTTCTTGAGCACCAAATTAGCATATTAGAATGATTTCTGAAGGATCGTGTGAGACTGAAGACTGATGGTAAAGCTGAATTTTCAGCAGCCATTTCTCGAAAGGAATAAATTACATTAAATATATTAAAATATTAAGTAAATGTTTACAAAAATGTAAAACAGTTGTTTTAAATTGTAAGAATATTTCACAATATCACTGTTAATAAATGCAGCCTCTGTGAACAAAAAAATCACTGTTGTGCACAGTCACCTCTCCAGAAAATCTCTCCACATCCAATCTTCACTTATTATGACTACGGTGCAACAATATGTATATTAAAAGTAAAATGAAGAAAGAAAAATTGTCAGTTTTTTATCTTGAACAGCTAAAAAGCTAATTTGTTCAGACCTTGGTAGAACTCGGTAGGAAAGCCTATATTTATTTTTGGAATTAATATTTCATGCATTATATAAAATGAAGGAAGGTCAGCAAGCCAGTCAGCAGTTAAGAACTTTAAAAATATGCACTGTGTATGAGTGCAGTAGAGGGAGGCAGACATGTGGCCCTGAGTGCATTTTACTGTATTTCATCAGGAAAAGATATATTCTCTAAAAATAGGAAAGATGAAAAACTGGATGGAGAGTTAAGGGGACTCTGAGGTAACACAGGCCTGCTGATCTGTGCAGCTTAGATGTGCAAATTTAGAGACAGTCACCATCATGGAACAAGAGAGGGAAGATGCTGAGTAACTTGTTCAGATAATGTAAAGCTACAACAAATGTGTCACAAAACAAACTGTTAGTTTCTCCTTGAGATACTAATACATCTCAATGCCATTTTAGTTTGTGGAAAATCTATTAGTATCAAGATGAGATGTGGTATTACATCTGATGCAAATATAAAGTCCTCATATTCTTTACAAAATGTTTAAATTAATATATAAATTTTTTTTTATTAATATACAGGTGCATCTCAATGAATTAGAATGTCGTGGAAAAGTTAATTTATTTCCATAATTCAACTCAAATTGTGAAACTCGTGTATTAAATTAATTCAGTGCACACAGACTGAAGTAGTTTAAGTCTTTGGTTCTTGTAATTGTGATGATTTTGGCTCACATTTAACAAAAACCCACCAATTCACTATCTCAACAAATTAGAATACTTCATTAGACCATTAAAAAAAACCTTTTTAGTGAATTGTTGGCCTTCTGGAAAGTATGTTCATTTACTGTAGATGTACTCAATACTTGGTAGGGGCTCCTTTTGCTTTAATTACTGCCTCAATTCGGCGTGGCATGGAGGTGATTTGGAGGAGTTTGTGGCACTGCTGAGGTGGTATGGAAGCCCAGGTTTCTTTGACAGTGGCCTTCAGCTCATCTGTAGTTTTTGGTCTCTTGTTTCTCATTTTCTTCTTGACAATACTCCATAGATTCTCTGTGGGGTTCAGGTCTGGTGAGTTTGCTGGCCAGATAAGCACACCCACATCATGGTCATTTAACCAACTTTTGGTGCTTTTGGCAGTGTGGGCAGGTGCCAAATCCTGCTGGAAAATGAAATCAACATCTTCAAAAAGCTGGTCAGCAGAAGGAAGCATGATGTGCTCCAAAATGTTTTGGTAAACGGGTGCAGTGACTTTGGTTTTCAAAAAACACAATGGACCAACACCAGCAGATGATATTGCTCCCCAAATCATCACAGACTGTGGAAACTTAACACTGGACTTCAAGCAAGTTAGGCTATGAGCTTCTCCACCCTTCCTCCAGACTCTAGGACCTTGGTTTCCAAATGAAATACAAAACTTGCTCTCACCTGAAAATAGGACTTTGGACCACTCACTGGGCAACAGTCCAGTTCTTCTTCTCTTTAGCCCAGGTAAGACGCCTCTGACGGTGTCTGTGGTTCAGGAGTGGCTTAACAAGAGGAATACGACAACTGTAGCCAAATTCCTTGACACATCTGTGTGTGGTGGCTCTTGATACCTTGACCCCAGCCTCAGTCCATTCCTTGTGAAGTTCACTCAAATTCTTAAATCGATTTTGCCTGACAATTCTCATAAGGCTGCGGTTCTCTCAGTTAGTTGTGGATATTTTTCTTCCACACTTTTTCCTCCCACTCAACTTTCTGTTAACATGCTTGGATACAGCACTCTGTGAACAGCCAGCTTCTTTGGTTCAGTGAATGTTTGTGGCTTACCCTCCTTGTGAAGGTTGTCAATGATTGTCTTCTGGACAACTGTCAGATTAGCAGTTTTCCCCATGATTGTGTAGCCTAGTGAACCAAACTGAGAGACCATTTTGAAGGCTCAGGAAACCTTTGCAGGTGTTTTGAGCTGATTAGCTGATTGGCATGTCACCATATTCTAATTTGTTGAGATGAATTGGTGGGTTTTTTTTAAATGTGAGCAAAAATCATCACAATTAAAAGAACCAAAGACTTAAACTACTTCAGTCTGTGTGCATTGAATTTATTTAATACACGAGTTTCACAATTTGAGTTGAATTACTGAAATAAATGAACTTTTCCACGACATTCTAATTTATTGAGATGCACCTGTATTTTGGAATGCACTTTTTTCATTACAGCAGGAGAATAACTTGAAGGATACGTTTTAGATATTACTAAACTTAAGGAGAAAAAATGCTGTGGATCACTCTGACATCACAGATGTTCCAGTTGTGTTCATGCCCAATCCAGTGAGTACGAAGCACATCATCTGCTTGAGTATCTTGACATGATTTCCACACATAGTTTTGTAACCACACTATATTTTTACTCAGTTATCTGAAGCATGTCTCACCACCTCTCTATGTTAGGTCTTGTCTCTAGTAGGCTGGAGAAGCTTGTAAAAATATTCTCAACCTGTAAAAGAAAAACAACTTAGGTGAAGGGGATTGTCCTCAGTAAATGGTGAGGACAAATGATTTTTTTCTCTCTTGAGTGAAAGACAACTTAATGAAGACATGGCAGCTCTATTTGCCATTGGCAAAAATGTCACATTGTAAAAACACAATACAATAATTAAGACACCGGGAACGTAGAATTGTCAGCAGCACATATATACATTTTATGTGTGCATGTTTGAGAACTTTTTTAGTCCAATAAACAATATTTTATCCAGTCACTAGTTTCATAAGAAACTGAATAAAACATCACATGAATCATTATTTATTAGCAGGAAAACAAGTAACATGATCCAAAACTTCCAGCAAAATTGTACGACCTTCATGATCACACCTTAATGTTTTTCAGCTTGTGGTGGAAGGGAATTCTTGTCTGGTGATGTTCAACAAAGTCTCTGACAATCTTTGTAGCAATGTGGGTAATGTGAGACAAAAGTTACTCAATGGCATAGTATCACAATACAAGAACTAGTCTATATCAAAATGCAAAGTCATGGGGATTCATGCGTAAACCCATCTTCAGAATATTATGGGAAATGTCCTCCTAATAAGCCTAGAAGATGATAATCTCCCAAATAAAATAGGTGCAATGCTTGTTTATAATACTTAATATGCTGCACCAGACCAGCTGTGTCCTCATACTGAAAGACACACATTGTTCGCCTCCTGTGAACTGACAGAAAAGAACCAGCTTTGAAATGTGATTTATGTATCATCTGTGTCATCCTGATAGTCATATATTCACATCATGGAGCAGCTCTGAAGCAGCTTTATGGCCAAACACAGTTTAAACAGTACATATCATGTGATGCAATTGTACCAGTGTTTTTCTGAGACAGTGTTTTTTTAAGATAAGAAGCATTAATACAGGATGTGGTTAAGTGTTTAATGACTGCATAATTCTAAAAAAAAAAAAAAAAAAACAATATAGAGAATAGTCACGATATATCATATGCACCTTCTACAATGTTATTCTCAAAGGAAAGGAAATATGCTAATCTTGACATTTTGCAACTTGTGACCTAATCAGCGAATTTAAATAAGCATCTGACATTATAGAAATACACAGGATGTTAGCCTGAGATAGTTCACCCTGAAAATTACAATTCTTTCATCATGTAATCTCCTGCAAGAATTCTTTGTCTTCCGTGGAATATAAAAGAAGGTCTTTTAAAGAATGTCTCAGTTTTGGTCTATACAATAAAGGTCCAATGTTGCCTTCAGAATATTTTCTTTTGTGTCCCACCGAAGAAAGAGTTAGGTCTGTAAGTCTAGAAATACTAGATGCATTGATCTAGGAATGAGTGTCTGTAAGTCTGAAAATGGTTTTGCATATGAAGCAGCCTCAAAAGGTGCAGCAATTCACTTTCAAAAGCTATATGATTATGACTTTTAATTATACGATGCAGTTCTTGTTTAAGTGCATTTTAACTTTTCATTAATTTTTCTCCTCTCCTAAATATTAAGAGATTGCCTCTGAAATGAAATGGCCCTCTATGGGTTTTGAAACACTGATACTGCATTTACAGCAAATTGCACCTTCACTTGTAAAAAATTACAGTGCTCAGTGTGTATTTAAGTAAGACTGTGTGCCGTTTGGAAAGCAACACGAGCAGACTCCATGACCACATGAAACACATCTTAAAACTGACTTCAAAGGAGAAATGGAAGAGCAGCAAAAGCAAGCTCTGACAGTAAAAACAATCATTTAATCACATCATTATAAATATTAAGCAAAATTCGGATTTCTCTCATCATCTTTAAAGTGGCTTTTTATGATGTTTACTCCGTGTAATAAAGGGTTAGGATGATTGAGGTGTCATGTGGGTGGAACCCTCAGCTTCCCCTCGATTAACGTCTAAACATGATGCGTCCGTTTATCTCGAAACTATCTGCAGACACTGATCGCTCACACCGCCTGCAGCGAATGGATCTTACAGGTTCATCTCCAAGCTGTTAATTAAATCTTATATTAAATTAACTCATCTTTGAGTTTGTGCCAATCACTTTCTATACAGATACCCAGGTGTTCAAAACATAAGGCACATCACAAATGGCATATGTATGGAACCGAATTTGTGTCTAATATGTAACAGAGATTTTGAAAGTCACGGCAGCATAATCTGAGGTCACAATAACATACAGCTTTACCGTTGATTCATGAATACAGCTGACAATCTCACAGAGTCAAAGACGGTGTTGTTTAGAAGCATTACATTATATTGCTGCATTATGTCAGATGCCAGGTTTTCAGCCATATTTACTTGTTAGTTTAGATCTGTTCACACAAAACACACAAAAATATGGAAAAGTCTTAGCAATTCCAAACCTGTCAGCTGAACATAATTCTGTTCATGTTAATTTGAGGTTCATGTTTTAATGTTCAGACAGTAGAGGCTGCACTTTCTCCTCAAACATAACGAGAACTTGAACATATCCGACTAAGCATCCAATACCATGAACTCTGGTATTCATACCTGCGAAGCGTAGAATTACACGCACAAAATTGTTTAAGTAGAGCCATAATGTGCTCTAGGTAAAGGAAAAAAAGGGATGAGCTTAATCTATCCTGTGTAAACCAGGGAAATTCCTATTGTTGGCAGACAGGCCTCAGTCCTCAGGCATTTAAAGTGCATGTCTTGGCTGCACACGACTGCCTCAAGAACACAGACAAAATACACAAGTTCAAAAAAGATAAAAAGACCAAAAACAATCAGAAAGGGTTGAAATGGGAAACCATGATAGTGAGGCTGAACTAAAAGATATCCTATTGAGAAGAATTTGTTATTTACAAAAAACCAAGAGGTCTTCTGTAACATGTAAAGACATACAGAGAAAGAAAGCGACTTTCACTGCGTAACAGTGTAAGCAAGAGGACTTTAACATCTCAAAGGCTAGCTCTGTTGTATGCTACAGACAGACCAGGCAAGTCCAGGCCTATGACTGTAAGCATTTAATAAATCTTCCTCTGAGGGAGGAAAGGCCTCCAGAGATTGATGAACTGCTGACAGTTTTATGGCAAAATTACTATTGTTGCACTGGGGGCACTCATCATTAGTAAAATCAATGATAAGGTATGATCTTTTCTTTTCCAACCACACTTTTCTAGCTACCAACAAGCCACCCTCCTCTTTTCCTGCCTTTAATTTGTCACTAGTCTATCAGCATCTCTCTTATGACATCCTGCAAGTTGTGAGGCCTGTCAAAGTGCTGCTGTGAATTTGTACACCACTCATGCAATATTGCTTTGATCTACAGTGACAAATGCTATGGAAAAACAATTTGGACTAATGAATCATTATGTAGACTCTCTAATGCATGAGGACAGGCAAATTAATTTAAAACGATCTCTTCAAATTCGGTGCATGCACTAAGCAGTTTGTTCAGAATTGAATGTGGCCTCCTCAAATGTCAGCGTAGCCTGTGTTTGGCTGATAGTCAAAACAGTTGAATAGGTTAAGACAACAGCTCGTACTTGCATTGACCTGTACAATCTACCTAGTGGGATCACTTCACTTAAAAAGTCAGCACTAGATTCGTTGAGCAGATCTATTGGCATCAATGTAACCTTCTGCAGGTGTCTGTTTATATGATTTGAGAATCTATTGCATTTTGTGCAGAAGAATTATAATATTACCAAGAGGTGTGACTATGAATATGACTAGGGAACCTTTTGAGTCAAATGTTCAACTTGTCAAGGCTGGAAAAATTATAAAACTCATTATAAAGCATTCATAAAGAAATAAAGCTCAAAAAGTAATGAAAATAAACATCTCTTATGAATTCAGATATTTAGTCTAATTCAAGATTTATATTCAGAATAGTTTTAATTCTTTATCTTACCATACCAGTTTATTCAATCATACACAACATGTTCAAATAAAATAAAATAAAGTTATAAAATAATAACATACAATAATAATATTTATCATAAAATATTTGTATGAATAACATATATGTGACCCTGGACCACAAAACCAGTCTTAAGTCGCTGGGGTATATTTGTAGCAATAGCCAAAAAAACATTGTACGGGTCAAAATTATTGATTTTTCTTTTATGACAAAAATAATTAGGATATTAAATAAATATCATGTTCCATGAAGATATTTTGTAAATTTCCTACGATAAATATATCAAAACTTAATTTTTGATTAGTAATATGCATTGCTAAGAATTTCTTTTGGACAACTTTAAAGGTGATTTTCTCAGTATTTAGATTTTTTGCACCCTCAGATTCCAAATTTTTCAAATAGTTGTATCTCGACCAAATATTGTCCGATTCTTACAAACCATACATCAATGGAAAGTTTTATGTAATTAATGTATTTAGCTTTCAGATGATATATAAATCTCAATTTCGAAAAATTTACACAAAACACTCTTTCTTAAAACCAGGGTCACATGCATGAGTCGTATTAACTAATAAATAAAACTATAAAAAAAAATAACAGTTTTAAAACTAAATAAACAGCATGAGAATTAGCCACAATTTACAAGAAATGTGAAATATTTCAAGATGCCCAACATGAATGATGCCTAGTTAATTTTCATTATTTCATTCCAGTCTGCATTTTTTACATTAAAACTTCCCTCTCTGCGTAACCACTTGAAAAAAACTTTCACAATGTTATTACATTGTAACTGCTATAGTAGTGTATGCTGAGTTTCCTTCCTCCCTGAGTAGGGCAAGACACAATAGTTCTGTTGCATTGACAGCTCCTTCGGTTCTCACTGAATAGAGTGAGAGTCCTGTGGACAGCAAGCAGACATAATCTGCACAGAACATGCATCTACAGAAATGGGCTTAGAGTGCTTTAAGCTGGAATCCTTTGCAATTACAATGATGTGCTTTATATCCTGAGCAAGAGCACAGTGAAAAAGACTTTGCCGTTTCCCTGATGCGCGCACACACACACACACACACACACACACACACACACACACACACACACACACACACACATAATATGCTCTATTCTCAGCTGACAACGGTCCGCTCTTAATGGGGATTCTGCTTCTGATGAGAAGCTGGTCAAAGAAAGGTCTAGACCTACCGCTAGAGAGAGACAACTAAAGAGACCATTCTGGACAGAAGAACACCACAAAGCATCCCCTCATTAGCAGTGTCCAAACACTCCAAGACAGAAACAGCTGTCTTTCAGAGAGCAGAGAAAGAGAGGGGTGTCAAGAAAGGTCAAACAGACAAAAGTTTAGTGAGCTTCCTTTCACACAAGTATCAGAGCAGTAGTCTTTAATCAAACCGAGGAATGCAACATAACGATGATGTAAATATTTAAACTACATGATGCATTTAAGCAAAAAGGTATAAGAGGCTGCGCTGTATTCTGAATATAGTCATGGCTAAATGTCAACAAGTGACATTACTTTTAAAAACAGTTAAATAAAAAAAAGGTTTTAATATGCATGATTTTTAATACACAAAATGTATTAAAGCATTATTTCATTTAATATATTAATTTATATCCTTTTGCTATAAAATAATAGAATGTTGCTGTACAACAAAACTGTGGATGCTGTGCAGTGTAGTAGTGAACAGGTGTTTCACATAGTAGCTGTTGATATATTAAGGATTTTAGCACACCTGGAAATCTGTATTGACTAATCCAAAGCCTAAACTGCCTATATACATAATGAGACCCCATGCATCACATATAAAACTTGTGACTGAAGCATTCATTCAGTTTCACCTTAAGGGAAAATGGTCTTTCTTTCTTCTGTCAACAAGTTATTAGTGAACTAAAACAATTTCATAGCAAAAGTAAAAGGCTTCCTGTGCTCAATTTACAACTAGTGTCCATAAGACCTTTTCACTTTCATATTGAGTGCAAGAGACTTCATAGAACGGTATTGTGGCAAGCGGAGAGACATTTTGCCCTTTCTTGTTGCAGGCTATATTTTGAGATGAAACACGAAGGCTAGAGGCAGGTCAATTTCTGCAATGCGTAAGCTGATGGACAGAACCAATTTCAGCTTCCAAGACCTCCAGACTGATTATATAGCTGAAGAAGTGGTGTGAGGTTGTCTAGACAGAGGCGACCAATGAAATATCAGTGTTAGAAAGTCAGCCTATGTAGGAAGTTCTATCCAATTATTTCTCAAAGTAGTAAAAAGTAAATGAGAAAAGTTTTCTTCATCCCTCAGGGGTAAGACATTTCTATACCTTCCCAAAATAGCTATTTCACAGTTCATAGCTCTGCAGAGTAAATTGGTATTGGATGCTACAAAAACATTTTCTCATTAACACATTAAACTTACACACACACACATACACACACACACAAAGTTATCTGAGCATAATTAAATACTAATAATCACAGACCCTCACAGCTAAAAATATCCAGCCCAACGCTATATACTTGAATAATTCACTGTGGTTTATTCCTCTTTATCAGGAGTGATAATGATGACAACAATAGTTATTTATTATGACATTTTACATGACAGCACACAAACACTTGGCTTGAAAAACTGCATTGCTAATGTACGTATGTTTATTGCAGCCACAGCATTTGTCTGTTGTTTGCCAGAAAAAGCATACACCTGCAGGAAAGATGAAGGCTTACTGGCTTGAACTGATCAATCATCCATGTGCATTTGAAAACTGAAAACATTAAACGAAGCAGTTTAAGCATAATGTTATTATACACTCAGAACACCTAGGAAAACTAAAAGGAGCTTCACGTTTAGTTATCGAATCTCATTTAAACTTGTATAAACTTGCTACTTATCACAGATTAGTGTGGCAGATGAGAATAGCGTTTGATCTTCGCATACAGGACGTGTATGTATATGGAAAGTCCTATTTTGGATGTCTTTGCACATTAAGACCATCAAAAGAGGAATCTGTACATGACCTCGGCTTGAGGTCACTCTATGTTTTTAAGCTGCAGCAGTTAGTAACTCCATCCTGGGGCATCTTTTTTCCCAGAGAGGTGTGTCTATTTACTAAACGGGCCAAACACAACCCTTCCCCTTGCTGGCCTGCTACAAAGCTGAAGTGAAATGATGAAAGATGAAAGCATGACTGAGGCTGTCGCTCACCCCATCCAAGCTGCAAGTGTCGGCACATTCTCATCGTCTGTCACTCAAACAGGTGTGCAATAGAGAGACAAAAGGATACAGAGTGAGAAAGGAATAAACAGGTCAGAGAACAGACAAAGCTGGTCTGGTGTGGGCCAATTTAACGGTTTTATGAGTGTGTGTGTGTCTATGCGAGATGTACAGCATGGGCTTTGATATGTACCCTCTTACTCAATGTATGTGTCAAGGTGATGAGCAGGAACTTGTTGGGTCCTTGATGGCTTGTTTATTAATCACGAAGCTTGTGGGCTGAGTCTCTCATCACCCTTACAGGTATAATTAAGCATTAAAGGGCACGCAAAGCTTGATGTGTCTGAGTCTAGCTTTTAGGTTTCATCCTTACCTCATCCACTCCTTTTGATGTAAAATCACATGAAAAGAGTTTAGCAATGGAGGACATTTTGCGTGAAAGTGGAGTGATTAACTTTACATTATTCGCTACAGAATGGCTGTGCTGAGTTATCTTTATAGACATTATATTGCAATATAAGAACAGATCCCTGTTTCCGCCATGTTTTAAATCGACACGCTCCTTCCCACGTCAGCAACTCGTGTATCATTAGAATTACGAGTTTCCATTTGTAAATATGACTTCCCTCATCATTCATGTGCATAAACATGTAATTACGATATTCCCAAACAAGTTTGAGGACACACATACATAATAATCTGTATACACCGCTAATGAACAGTGTAGTGCGACTCCCATGCGAATGACTCTTAAGCCAGTTCATTTTACTGAATCAAAAACATACAGCGCAACAAGCGTAGTCCAATTCCCGAACGTATGATTCAAATGAGTCGGTTGATAGAGAATCAAACACACAGCTCACAACTGTGCACATTCACACTGCGGCAGAATGGTTGTCGGTCAGTACTGTGGTTGAGGCCTAATTTCTGTTACGTTCACACACAGTTTAGTTATTGAAAACCATGTTTTTACCCATCCTTCAAGACTCAAAACCGCATTTTCGGCAAACACCTGCTGTGTGAACTGAACGGTAATGTTGGTCATCATGACCGGAACTATTTCCGTCAGTTTTGTGGTCTCCATTCAGGTAGGCTAAAAGCTGCTGTTGGTTAATTGATGTAGCTAACTGATGAATAAATGAATGAAATATGTTACCACATTTTTGTTTGTTTAGTAATGTTGATTAATAAATTGTCTAGTTAAGGCCAGTTATTGGGTAGTATTTATGCAGCTTTGACAGACTAAAAAGTCTATCCCTGTAAAAACTTCCATAGGCCTAATTATCTTTTACTTATTTTGTTTTGCATTTGTTTGTTTTTTTCTCCCTCAAACATTTATTCTTTGAAAGTATTACAAAATCATTCATTGAACCATTAACTAGAATCATAATAATTATTTTAAATAATTTTGTTGTGTTTCAAGTGTGTTACAGTAACTATCTATATAACTGTCTGCCTGAAATGAGGACAGTTGTAGGCTAATATCAAAGTATATTATATTGCACAAAATATCACACAAGCGGAAGCATCATTAGGTCTTTCTTTCCATATTTCCAAATTGGGATGAGTGATTCATTGTAATTCCCCAACAGGAGAAAAATCCACAAGCCTGCTGACGTGATAAAGCTCACAAAGCTTGTTCACCCTACTGAAGGGTTATGTGAACTGGATCTCCTCCTCCACTTCATCCATCCTTTATTGATTCACAGAGCTGGATGAGAGATGCGTAGAGTGGAACATCAGAGAAAAATGTAAACACGCCACTCTTGTCTGCCCTTGATCTTCCATTTCCCTTCCCTGACACGTGGATGGGCCCAATGGTTCAACACTGAAACGTGAGACAAAACTGTCAACCAATCGAAGCTGTCAAGGCCCAAGGCGTTTTTCTCCCCCTTGCCAATATTGTTCGTAATGCACCTTTTAACATTTGGAGAACAGAAAGGTAGGTAAAGGTTTAAGCACAAGAGAATGCAGAATAGAGATTAAATAAATGGAAACCATCTTATAAAAAGGCTAACAGGCCTTGGTCATGGTCTTATTAGGATGTCAAGGCTTTTTTGATAATATTTACTACTATATACTACTACATAATGAATGACCTTTGCTCTAAAACAATAAAACATATGAAAGGATGCCAGGTTTAAGAAAAAGGTGAGCAGGCCATTATAGAGTTAATGCCTTAGAGCTCTAAAATGCCCAGGGGTGAGGAGAAGAACTTGTGAGCCATGAACTGTGATATAACACATGGAACATTTTTTAATTTTCTTTTTCCTTCCATATTCATGCTGTCGAAGATATACAGCTGAGGGGGTGTAAAGCGATGAGAGACGCACCTGTTTACCTCGGCACGGATGGCAGGGTCAGGCTGGCAGCCAACGGGCTGTCACCTCCTAAGGCTATCAACCAGTCATTACAAAAAATTGGCATTTTAACACGCCACAGACGGAATCTTATTGAGGTTCATAACCCCTTGACCGTTTTTTAACATTTGAGTGTGACATGTAAAGTAGGCTTTTTCCTAATCAGATATACATTCGCCATTTAAGACTACAGACAATCTTAGTGCAGCTCACAATACTTTTCATAAACATACTAATAAATAAGTAATGTAAAGTTTTTCTTAGAATTGTTTTTTTAGATATTTTTAGCTGAAAATGTGAAGAATTGTTAGTTTTTATATTTCCACTGACTTAATCTATATTGCAGCAGATGATGATGAGTATGCCACACAGATTCCACAATTGTTACTCTTAATATGACATTGTGTTTCGGGCTGACATATTACTTTTATCTCCGGTGTAAAGCATCCCATCTCTTTAGTGTGAATGTACATCACTGCAATTGAAGGCAAGACATTATGTTTTCTCAACATTAACCATCTGCAACAGAGCATATCAAACTTTCATTTTTTTCCTGTCACAGCCTATGTCAAATAGATGCTTCAGATGTTGTGGTATGGATGAAGGATGTTTCAACACCCCATATCGAAACGCTATTATCAAGCATCGGTCACATGTCACTTCATTTATAAGCACAGAATTTCTCAAAAAGATTGTGACTTCCACTGGACCTATTCAAGAAAATATTTGAAGCATCCAAAGCCTAGAAAAATCAACATTTAGACAGAACATTCGGAATCTATTTACAACTGTGTAGTGGAAGTATGATGTAAAGTACATAAACATCATACTTTGGACAGCATTGTAAGCATATTGTCTGAGGGTACAGATAAACAAACATACAGTAGAGGTATATTTCAGTATGAGCAATAAAAGGCAAAGTGGTTCTATGCACTGAATATTTGGTAGGTTGAAAAACAAGTAAATATGCACTGATAGTTTATCTGTCATCACTGTCTGAAATTACAACACAAGACTAAAGTAGTGCTCTCCTTTGGCACAACCTCAACATGCTTTGAAGTATCAAAGGTGTGCTGAATGACTTGCCTGCTGAACAGTGAGGCAACATGTGTCATTTAGGCTTTTTTCTTTTTCAAGAACTGTGCTTATCTATCCAATCATTTGGATATGGATTGTGAGAGAACATTAAACAAAACAAACAAATGGAAATAACTGATTGAAGTCAAACGTCACAGCAACATGTGAAATAAGATGAAATTATGATGGTCATAATCAAAATAATACTGGCCAGAAGATTAACATTCTTGAGGCACTTATTAATTAGCAACGAACGAATAACAAAACATATATGTGTGTGTGGACTTTAATATAGACAATATATATATATGTGTGTGTGTGTACTTTAATGGTAGACCATGTAGATCAGTTTATCAAACCTCAAACTGCATTGAACAGAACTTTGCAGAGTTGCTGCCTGCACTCAGATTGGCTCTATCAGGCAAACTGTTTTGCATAGAGAGATCATTTTTGGAAGCCACAAATAAATCCAAACCAAACTAAAACTCGGGGCACAGTGTAAGGAGTTGGAAGGGTGTTGCCTTACGGTAGATGTGGAAAGTCCCCAATTATGTGATAATTCTAGTGAGTGGTTTGGGACATATTTATATTTCTTGCTCAGAGAACTTTTGCACTTACGACATTTCACCACAAACACATTCCATCAACACAAGGCAACGTCAGCCTCCATCATTCAGTCATTCATTCACTCAATCACTCGAAATAAGCCATGATTAATGTGGGATTTGTAAGGAAGTCTTTGGGCTTTAAACTTCTGCTTTAAATGAGATGAGTTAATTACCCTCTCTGGTTGCTTGTGTATATGTGAGAGGGGGTAAAACATTAATGATAACGATAATAAATCCACACTCAGTGAAAACACTAATTATCTATGCAGATTTACTCTTTATGCTTTTAACAGTTAGGGGGATAAAGTAAGCCATCAAACCACCTGAGGCTATCCAGATGACTGTCAGTTCTTTATAAGCTTCTTTTTTCCATTCCAATGTATTCTCAGTAGAATGAAACCCCACATGCCGCACAGGTGTGGTATCACAGAAAACTAACTTCAGTATACTGTATGGTGGGCATTAGCACAGTTCTTCCCACACATCCCACCACATGCACAAGGCCTCATGCTTTAGGAGCTATAATTTTAATCGCTGGCCCTATGTATGAAATCAGCAGGTGACAGAGAGGAGAATGAGACAAGCTCGTCTCTGGAGGTAAAGGAGACTCTCAGGCACAGCAGGGTCGGCACAGCTACATGTGTTAATCTCTCCTGGGCTACAATTTATGGCCATTATGGCAGTCTATTTTCAGCCCCTGTGATGGATTTTGCTCAATTATTGGCCATTATGGGGACGAGATGGCTTTGCAAGCGTGTTGCAGATTGCTGGGCACCACTGCGACATTCAAGTGAAATCCACTTGGCAAACAGAGCAAGTCCTTACAGAATATGAGAGTGAGTGCAAAGCATCCAGACTTATTATTATATGGCGTATAAGTGGATGAGGTATGTTGATGGGCAGGAAGTAACGTGACCAAAGAGACAAATAGTAAAAGCATCACTTGTAATGTTATTGATCCACAAGCCATCACCAAAATTATGTCACTGTAGTTTGTGTGCAACATGAATGCAGAGATGTTCCTCCAGCGCAGGCTGGGTCCAGAATTTATCCTCTGCAGTCTGAGCTTGGCCAGGCTAACTGACAATGAACATTTCTAACAAGCCATACACAGAGCCAGCCAAGACCTGTAGTACTGTGGGAGGACCCTTCAGACAGGTTAATCAAACCGCCTGATCGATTACTCTCAGCCGCCAGGAGATTTATGGGAAATCCTTTGTGAGGTCCAAAAGCATGAGGTAATGTTGCACTTAGCAAATGAAATAAAAAGACGCAAAAGCACACAGTGATTTGCATTTCATTTTTAGTGGACATGTTCAAATTATTTCGCCTTCTGTCTTTACAGACAAAGACTGTTTTCTTTTTTCACAGGTTTACTTAGTCAGCAATGACAAAAATAACACAATAGCAATAACCTTTTAATTAGCCCCCATCTCGGTTGATGTATGTTGTATTAGATAAGAGAGGCATTCAAACTTTTATTAAAAGGAAGCACAGGAAACAATTTGGGAGTGGCTAGTCATCTCCACCATTGGAATAATTCATATCATTTCCACCACTGAAATTATTATCATATGCTCCATTATTCAGTACAGGGCAATATTTTATAACTCTTGCCCTCACCATATGAATACCAACCTCAATGTAAACTGGAGCTTAATCCTAATCATATCTTTATTAGCTGCATTGAAATTTGCATATGAAATTTGTTCTGAAATTTGAAGTTTTCAAAAAGAAGAAGAAGTCCTGTCACTTCAAACTGTCAGCTATGGGTCAAGTAAAAAAAAAAAAAACTTTTTAAAAATGAATAAATTATTCTTTCTTTCTTTCCAGCTTTCCAGCCACAAAGTCATACAAGTAGGGCCTTTGAACTGTGTGTCCATTCTGAAACCCATCAGTCTAATAGCTTAACATCACATGACTTGATCGGAAGATGCACATTCTGTTGTTCAAACAGAGCCAATGCTTCTAAAGCATAAATAATCAACATTCCTTGGGCAGTTTCTTTACTGATGTTTCAAATTATTCAGCAATACATTTTCCAATATTCATCTCAAACATTTAAACAAGCTCTCTCCTTTGATCTTTTCCCACTTTCACCTGAAGCATGTTGTTGTTCAGATTATGCCTGCCCCTCCCCTTTGAGCAGAGATAAATTGATGGATTACTTCTCTCTTTTAAGCTGTCTGTGCCTTGCAAAGTTTGCACAGAAGTTCAGCATAGGTTTCCTATACAAAACATCACACCAACAGACCCCACAGCCCTTGTTTCTTAGGTCATCGACACATTGCATGGTAAGGTGAGTCCCCTGTTTTTTTCAGAACAGGTAAAAAGGTTCACAGAGAAGAAAGTTAAATAGAAAGCTCTTTAAACTGGTATTTATAGAGACGAAGAAAACAAACAGAGTCCCTGTTGAAAATGAAAGCATGTACTAAGATCCATTTCGATGACAGTTGGAAGAAAGCAGCTTTTATGGAGAGACTTGACTGTACTTCTTTTTGAAAACTGTGATTATTTACTTAAAAACACAAATGATGGGCCTCAAGTCATGGGGATTGAGGAAGACAGGTTTTGATTGAACACATAGAGGATAAATTCCTCACAAATAAATTGCTCCACACCTTTGTCTGTAGCATCAAAGGCCGTAGGCTGTGCTTTTCTTGTACTAATCTCAAGAATGCATGAGTCTATAGAAAAAAAGCATGATGGTTTTCTTCTGTCACACTGAGAAAAAAGTCCAATGTTCTTTTTGAAGACACCCACTTTTATTGATGTGATGGTTGACCCAGTAATAGGTGCTAAACATAGACAGTTGTTCTCACCAATTTATTGGACTTTCTGATTTATCAAATAAGGAACTGTTACATTATGATCACTGATGTGTGTTTTTCTCTAATGTTGTTTTTTAACATTATAGAAATGACCTCTTTGAGACTCTTGAGCTCATGGTTCAGGTATGAACAAAGAAGCTTTGAGGAATTCAGCATTTGTCGACAGCTCGATGATGAGATCCTTCAGCTCATTATAAACAGTACATGTGTTTTAACCATTGACCTTATTCATATAAAGTTCATATTTAGGGCTGTAACAGAATTAAAAAGCTAATATATATATTCACATTTAGAAAAACAATGTAAGAGTGAAAACAACTTAATATAGCATTCAAGGTAAACTATATCTTTAGGCTAGTATAGCCTACAGTATAGCCTACATTGGGCATGCACATGATTTTCCCCTTCAAACCAGTTATGTGCACACTTTATCCCACAGCTGATTTTATTGATAATCTTATAGTCACATGTCAAGAAAATTTCAGAGTTAAGAAAAAATTGTGGATGAATAGAAAAAAATCATATTGGTCAAGCTCTATACTGTCCATATACAATGTAAGGTTTTTCCAGCATGCATAGAATGAGTAGTGTGAATGTTGAAATGACACATTTTTTTACATTGTATTATTTAGATTTTTTGTGACGACTGTAGCTTGAGCTTAGATTGAGGATGGGGTAACAAAAGAATAAATGCTTTTAACAAAGTCCATAAACTTGACACGGTTGTTTCTTAATTTGCTTAGCCAAATAATTATTGTGCATATGAAAAATAAACACCATTTTTTTTAGACCTCAGATAGTAAATGTTTTAAAAATGTATTTTTTAATTTAAATTTTATAAATATTTCCTCTATTCAACTCTTCATTCGTAATCAGGTGTATATTAACAATCAGGAAAACTAAATGAGTTCGTGGGAACGTCACACTGCATTGAATGGCATAGCGACCAAGTAAACAACACTGTTTCTGTTGACAGCAATGCCGCGGGTGAGGTGTTCTGATTCCTCCACAGTCAGCTGTTGGTTGCCATGGTAAACAATTGTCCACATTCTTAAATTCTCGTAAGCATAGATATGTAGTCTTTATCTTTGCTCGTAAGCTATTTGTAGCCTAATCTCTGTTCATATCTCTGTGAGACACAGGTGTAAGATCAATTGACGTTATAAAGTAAACTGCATAATAGTTATTTAAAATGCTACAATCGTGACACATTTATGAGTCAGGTGACTAAAAATGTTTTCTGCTTTACGAATTTAGTCCTGTTCATTTAATCCTGCAATCATTATCATTATCATCATAATATAATCTACCATTGTTATGGTACTCATAAATCACTGGCATATGACGCAACGTTCAATTTAACAACATGCAATCTTCTCATAAAAAAGGAACCTGCTGTAAGACACACAGTCTCAAATTCCCAGACTCTCCATATCAATATGACAGACTAAAGCGCAGCTCTTCAACACACAGTTTAAGTTTAAAGGTTTGTTTGCACTGGATTAAAATAGTCTCAGAATTTTTAGTAATGCTTCGAGGCCATTTGTTTATAGTTAAACCAAGAAAAAAGAAAGCCAGATAAGTCTATAGTAACGTCAGCATTGCCATTCATCTCAGTGGCTGATGGTCGCAGGACACCCACAGAAGTGTGTGACCTGAAGGAGAATGTTTGTCTTAACTGAGTTCTGACTGAGATATAATAAATATCACTCCATTTCATGCTTTTAATAACTCTTGAAAAATAATCAGTCACTGGTATAAAAAAAAAGTAAAATAGCTAGTGATTTTTTTTTTTTTTTTGTAAATTGTTCAGTAGATTCCTTGACAAAAAAAGTTATTAAGTCAGAATACACAGTTACGTTGGAATGGCCATCAATATGTAAACATGCTTTTTGCCCTCATACAGCACTAGAACAGAAGTCTGAATTTTTTTTTAGTCTGAACATTCCTGTTCGAAAGATTCCCCGTAACCTCCCCGTATCAGACACTTCCTGTCCTGCTGTCTGTGGGACTGCACTTGTTAGTAGGAGGCACAAAAATCACAACACAAGGCAGAGAGTCATATATCCCGAGCAGACACAAGGACAAGAGGAGAGAGAGTTTGATCTGGATCGTGGCCCTCTGACTCTTGGTAGGCTGTTTTAATGGTGCTTCATACTTAGGTTTTGCTGAAAGCTCAGATTGGCTAATGTTCAGTTGTTGGTGATGATGCAGCCCAAAGGATGGGTCTGGTGGTAGCTCCCTCAAGAAGGCTAACAGCAGAGGAGTGAGCAGAGGTCAAAACCAGGTTTATTCAGGAGGGAGACTCCACCCAGACCTGTGTGATATGCAGGGAGGAATTTCGTCTGAAGTCACAGGTAACTGCCCCCTCATTTTTTAGCTAAATTAATTTTGAATGCAAATTAGTTAAATGAATATTTTTACATTTGAGAGTAAAATGCAATAATTATTGTTGGTAGAAAATTAACGTCATTCCAAAATTGTAGCCTTTTGGTGATTTTTGGTGAAATTTGCCATTTAGGCACAATCCAACCAAAATTTTATAAAGTAGGCTATTAATTTGTCACCACAATACAACCAAAGATTTTTAGCATTTAATGAGATTGGTTCTTTGGTTCTTTTAATTGTGTTGATTTTTCAAATCAGAATATTTCAAATTAGAATATAGTGACATGCCAATCAGCTAATCAACTCAAAACACCTGCAAAGGTTTCCTGATCCTTCAAAATGGTCTCTCAGTTTGGTTCACTAGGCTACACAATCATGGGGAAGACTGCTGATCTGACAGTTGTCCAGAAGACAATCACTGACACCCTTCACAAGGAGGGTAAGCCACAAACATTCATTGTCAAAGAAGCTGGCTGTCCACAGAGTGCTGTATCCAAGTATGTTAACAGAAAGTTGAGTGGAAGGAAAAAGTTTGGAAGAAAAAAATGCACAACCAACCGAGAGAACCGCAGCCTTATGAGGATTATCAAGCAAAATTGATTTAAGAATTTGAGTGAACTTCACAAGGAATGGACTGAGGCTGGGGTCAAGGCATCAAGAGCCACCACACACAGATGTGTCAAGGAATTTGGCTACAGTTGTCGTATTCCTCTTGTTAAGCCACTCCTAAACCACACACAATGTCAAAGGCGTCTTACCTGGGCTAAGGAGAAGAAGAACTTGACTGTTGCCCAGTGGTCCAAAATCCTCTTTTCAGATGAGAGCAAGTTTTGTATTTCATTTGGAAACCAAGGTCCTAGAGTCTGGAGGAAGGGTGGAAAAGCTGCACCCGTTTACCAAGAAATTTTGGAGCACTTCATGCTTCCTTCTGCTGACCAGCTTTTGAAGATGCTGATTTCATTTTCCAGCAGGATTTGGCACCTGCCCACACTGCCAAAAGCACCAAAAGTTGGTTAAATGACCATGGTGTTGGTGTGCTTATCTGGCCAGCAAACTCACCAGACCTGAACCCCAGAGAGAATCTATGAGGTATTGTCAAGAGGAAAATGAGAAACAAGTGACCAAAAAATGCAGATGAGCTGAAGACCACTGTCAAAGAAACCTAGGCTTCCAGACCACCTCACCAGTGCCACAAACTGATCACCTCCATGCCACGCCGAATTGAAGCAGTAATTAAAGCAAAAGGAGCCCCTACCAAGTATTGAGTACATCTACAGTAAATGAACATACTTTCCAGAAGGCCAACAATTCACTAAAAAAAAAAAAAAAAAAAAAAAAAAAAAATATATATATATATATATATATATATATATATATATATATATATATATATATATTTTTTATTGGTCTTATGAAGTATTCTAATTTGTTGAGATGTGAAGAGTGAATTGGTAGGTTTTTGTTAAATGTGAGCCAAAAATCATCACAATTAAAAGAAACAAAGACTTAAACTACTTCAGTCTGTGTGCACTGAATTTAATACATGAGTTTCACAATTTGAGTTGAATTACTGAAACTGAAAACTTTTCCACGACATTCTAATTTATTCAAAACAACCAACAAATATGTTATTTTATATATATATATATATATATATATATATATATATATATATATATATATATATATATATATATATATATTTAAATGTCAGCCTTCTGTTAAAATGACTTTTAGTTTCAGAACTAGTGTGCGCTATACGGACTACAGAAAACAACCTCTTTACAAAATGTGCTCTCAAAGATAAGATAAGCAAAGATAAGGTGCAGTTTCTATAAGCTACATACACGAATACATGGATGCAGGATTTATATCACCAGTATTCTTATTATTTTGGAACTTACTCATTTACTCGCCCTCCTGTTGTTCCAAACCTGTATGAATATCTTTCATTCACAGAACACAAAAAGATATATTTTGAAGAATATTTGAAGAACCATTGGACATTTTTGACTTTCATGGTATGTAAAAAAACAACAACACTGAGACATTTTTCATATTATCTTCTGTGTTCTGCAGAAGAAAGAAAGTCATACAGGATTGGAATGACATGACCATGAGAAAATTTCTGGACTTTTATATTATTTTTATTTCTGGGTGAACAATCCCTTTAAGGAAGACCCTTTTTTGAGTATGAAGACAATTATGGTAATGTTCTAAAAGACTCCAAGGCAACAAAACATTATATTTCTCTGTTTTATGCAGAAATGTAATGCATTACAAAAGTAGGAAATAAATAAGCAGTCTTGATTGTTCCTGAGAGAACTTAACCTTCCATGTATCTCCTCACAGTTACATATTGTCACATATTGTGTCCTTTTCTTTCTTTTTATCCTCATGAGTTCCTGCTGTGCCCTCCCATGTTCTGTCAGTCAACAGATGCCCCCGCTTTTTCCCATATACACGTGCACAAACACACTTGTGTCCTGTACCTCTACAAATTTACCGTAATGTCTTGTAACTCAACAGTACTGTGAATGATGTAGTTAGGTCAGTTTGAAAGGTCAACCAGCCTTTTTCACAGCTTTTTGATTCCCTTTTAAGATGCCAGTCTCCTCAGGAATGCTGGGAAAAAAAGACCAGCTGTTCAGAGCAACAGAGACAACAAAGTTGCCTTAATCACATTGTGTAAATATTAGTCTGTGTGTGTCTATGTGTGTGTTAATTAGATCAGCTCAGCCTTTAATAATAGATTTCACATTATTTTACTAAGATAGTATTATATATATATAATATAAGGTTGAGGTATGATTCTCAAAACAATTATGCATGAAAGTAGATCAGCTTATATAAGTAGATCAGCTTATATAAGTTATACATAAACAAAAGAATACTAAATGTCCAAAATATTATTAACTGCATAATACAAATTGATTTGAGAAATATTAATATTATATGAATATATTAGGGATAGTTCACCCAAAAATGAAAATTACCCTATGATTTACTCACCCTCAAGCCATCTTAGGTGTATATGATTTTATTCATCTTTCAGACGAAAACAATAGGTGTTATATTAAAAAAAGGCCTGGCTCTTATATTTAAGCATTATAATGGCAGTGAATGGCCATCAAGATTTTGAAGCCCAAAAAAGTACATCATAAATGTACTCCACACGGCTCCAGGCCTACTGATGTAAAGCAATGTGTTGTATGAGAAAAATATCTATATTTAAAACTTTATAAACTCTAATCTCTAGCTTCCATTAACTGTTGTAAGTGCATTCACTAGAGAGTGGTGTTTCAGTGGATGATGTAGGCGTAGCCTAAGCTCCGGTGAGAATATGCTAGTCTTGCGAGAACCAAGATTTTGTTTACAGCAAAGGAAAACCATTCACCTCTTGGCTTATATTAAGTCCTCTGACATTTTTTTTTTTTTTTTTTTTTACAAATCCTCATATAGTAGTAGTACTTCTAATTCATGACTGGTGTTTTTTTGCTCTCTCCTCTGCGCTTCCGTGTTCATCACTTCTCACCGAAGCTTGCGCTATGACTGCATCCTACTGAAACGCCACTCTCTTGTGAACGTACGTACGACAATTAGCGGAAGCTAGAGATTATAGTTTATAAAGTTTTAAATATGGATATTTTTCTTACACAAATGCATTGCTTTGCTTCAGAAGGCCTTTATTAACCCTCTGGAGATTTATTTCAGATATGGAGATATTTTTTAATGATGGATGGATGCACTTTTTTGGCCTTCAAAATCTCAACCACTATTCACTACCATTATAAAGCTTGGAAGAGTCAGGACATTTTTTAACATAACTCCAATTGTATTTGTCTAAAAGAAGAAATTCACATACACCTAGGAAGGCTTGAGGCTTCATTTTTGGGTGAACTATCCCTTTAAGTTCAGAACTATTGTATTTGTTAACAAGTTAGCTAGCTGCTTCACCTGCTCCTGTGTTTGTTGATGTTGTGTGAAAAGTTTGTGCATGAATACAGTCTAATGGAGACTGAATGCATGTAGATTATCAGACAAGCTGTTGGTGGTGGCTAGACTGAGCTGTATGGATAGAAGACAGACAGTATACATGTACCCTCAGCTGCTGTTTCTGGTGTCTAATCGAGAATAACACATCTTTTTGTACATAAATACACTGTCCACCTTGATCAGTTCATTACCATGCTATATTTTGAGTAATATGCTGGAACTCACACATGCTATATTTGGCATTTGGCCTACTAGATGTTTATAGAATCACTAATGAAAATAGTCAAGACAGCATTTTTAATGATCTTCATTATCTATGTTTTTTGTGATCTTTGGTTAGGTTCTACTCTTCTGTTCTCATGTATTTATTTCATAAAGTCAGTCAATACAGATTCTTCCAATATCTTAAATTGGCATGGAGACTTTAATAACTACCTGTGATGAAAAGAGTTGTGATTTAGTCCCTTTGTTCCACTAATTTCAGGTGTGTCTGAAGTCTTTAGAGAAGTTCTCAGGCAGGAAGAGCTGCCCGATGTGCAGGAAAGAGCAGTATGAGACAAGGGTGATCTATGATGATGGTGTTCGTCTCTATTGGTAAAAGACAAGTGTGCTGTCAGGTAAAGATGTGAAGTTCATGCCGATGGACAATTTACATCCATCTAAATTGCTCCAATTTCTCTAAAACAATTTTGTCACTGTTTTCTCTCTCTCTCTCTTTTTTTCAAATCTCAGAATACAGGCTTTCTGGCGTGGCTACCTTGTTCGCAAATGGCACAGCAACATGAAGTATGTGCCACCAAAAGACCAACTATTAAGATGAAGATTCTTTGAAAGAAAGGTAACATTATTAGAGAAATTATGACAATTTTAGTCTGTAAATGGACACTTCAATCTCTTCAACAGCATTTTTTATTCATTAATTAGATCATTAAATTGTTGATATATTTAGAGTGCTTAAAATATTTGTAACTTTTCTGCAGATTGCTATTTATTATTCAGCAAAATGAAGAGGTAGTCTGAGAGAGTAATGCCCCAAGTAAAGAAACCAAATGAAAAAGAATTGATTTTGTACAACATTTGTTCGTTTAGAAATGAAGGCATAAACAGTTTGTTTATATTAATGTTGTTTTCCATAGCAGCTTTCATGTACCCTTCAGAGTGTGCAAGATACTGAAAGCAGGTGAAAGTGATTAGAAGCTGTTGGTCAGGGACCACACTGACACAGACGTCTGTCCCTGCAGCCCCCTCATTATCCCACACAGAAGTCCCCATGCATTAGCCCAGGGAAAGCAAAGGTTGCCATCTAGTGAGGCAGCAACTGTCAAGTCTTGGTTACTGTTCTGGAACTGACAGCAGTATTCTGAAACTGTGTTGAAAAGTAGAGTGTTCTTATTTAAAAGCATACAGATGTATGCATTGACCCCTGTGACAGTATTGTTTATTTCTGAGCATTGCCAAATCTGTATTAATATCATCTTTTTTCATTTGTCTGCTACACAGTAAGGTCCAATTGTGATTGCTGAACAACTAGTATCCAAATGCTCTTTTACAAGGCAAGTCGGTTTACAGTGGCAGAAATGGGAATTTATCTACCTTAACATTACATTTATTAATTTACCAAATGCCTTATCCAAAGCTCACTTAATATTTTTAAAAGAAAGCTAAAAGCGTATCTTTTTAGTTTAGCGTTTAATTAATAAATTACGATTTTGAAGAATTCTATGTATTATGTTGTCTTTTATTATTTCTTGAGTTTCATTTCCATTTTTATGCATTTTATTTATACTAATTTTATCTTTTTTATTTTCAATATAAAAGTGGGTTTCATCTGATGTTATATTGATTAGGATATTTTTACTTGTTTTCCCTTAAATGTTACTGAAGCAATCAACAGTGCTTTCAATGTATACATTTGATCTTTTCCCCCCTGGGATTTACAATCTTGGTTATGCTAGTGCCATGATATAACTTTGGCATGATATTACATTTTATTTGGCATGTGAATGAGTTAGAAGTGTATTTCTGGTGCTTGCATGTGTTTTTCTGGACCTTTGGCACACCATGAAGCAGTTAACCAGCTAAACAATGTGGAACAAAGAGAGAAAGAATGTAGTATGCTTATTGCTTTGCTCTTAGATGATAGGTTTTCAATCAACCAGTCGTCTTTTTTTTCCCTCAGGTACCTCACTAAGTCAACATATTAGAGAGTTAAATTGGTGACATTAAGATTGATTGTACCTGCCCTCTCTTTTCTCTGAATGTGAGGAGGCAGAGTTCACACTGCCAAAAGTTGTTTGTCCTTCTTTAGGAAGGTCTACCTTTGAACTCTGTGGAACGCTTAACGTCTGTTTAATTACTGATCCAATACAGCTATAAAGAAAGCACTGATGTCATTCGCTGCGATAGCCGCCACAGGAGGTGTGTGCGTACCTGTGCATGCTTAATCTTGCAGGTCAATTTCTGGGATTGTCCAGAAAGTTTCCTTTATACATCCATTCATATTGCTATTGATCTGGCTATTAACAGATTTTCATTGTCACTGTAAGACTCAGAATTGATCTATGTTTTGAGGGAACATAAGTTTGCCTGGTTATGTCTGACCGAAACCCATTTTCATGTCACTTGTTTCCTTAATCAGTTTCAGGAGATGAACGACAGCTTGGTGGGGTCATGCAGCACAGACGTGAAATGGAGGATAAGGACCGGCTGGAAGCTCAAGAGAAGGTTTGCGATAATGCCGCTGCTCCTTCACCTACACATGCAGACGGAGACTGAAATACCAGTGTACTTTTATAAAAGAGCAGCTCATCAATGGCTCTAATCCCTCTCTGCAGTCTCTCCTCGGTCCTGCCCTTCGCCCAACGTGCCACCACCTGTCCCAGAGCGCTCGAGCCGCACTGGCGGCACAGATGTTCCAATTCAACAGTATCAAACCCTCTATGAGACGATCGTTTACCTTGCTAATGAATGAGTGGAAATAATCCACTGTGTTTACTAAAAAACACAGACTGCGTGGATAATGCATGCCTAGCCTTTCATTACATGCAAGCTGAAGAAAAAATCTGGCATTTCAGTGGGCCTCATTGTTATTGTGTTGAGGCAGCCAATGGCAGTGATCCACTAAATAAGGAAACGCTCATTTTTTATCTTCTGGATGAGAGGTCTGGCAGATAACTTGAGACTCTTAAACCTAGAGTTAGCAGAGTTCAAGTCAGAACCAACCCGTTCCCACCCAGACAAACAGAATGAACAATTATGAAATGTTCTCGTGCAAAGCGATTGGCCTTTGCTGAATAAAGGAAGCTTGACAGTCAGTTAATGATTATGACTGCACACCTACCTTCTGTTAGACTCGACTGAACCACAACTGTGATACGAGCTGCACACGGCAGTCATAAATCTGCTAATCATTTTCCAGATAATGTAGCAGGAAAACACTCACAGACGGAACACGAGCTGTGTGTCTCAATTATTATAACTTATAGTAACTGAGCATCAAATCAGCATATTAGAATGATTTCTGACAGATCATGTGTGACACTGAAGTAACACTGACACTTAAGAAAAAATAAAAATACAGCCTTGTTGTAAAACTTAATTACTCCAAACTTTTGACTGGAAGTGTATACAAAAAGATTTGTCCCACAGATAACCAGAGGAAATCTTGCACAACTTGGCACCAAGCACGATTTTGTTAAGTTTCAATTTTGAACATCAGCATTGATAATAGTAATAGTAGGCCATGGGTAAAATTGGCAAATGTATACTGTATGATATATACTATGTAGCTGACATTTTAGCACCTCACTGAAAGAAGCTGGATGGGCATGGATAGAATTTAAGCATTATGAGTGTAATTCTCACTAGCAGACAGTATTACTGTTTGTCCATACTCACTTAATTGTTTACTTCTGCCAATTCCTAGTACTGGAATGACTTCTTTTAAATTACACAATTACCTGAAAACTGACATTACTAATGTTTGTTTTTCTTGCTTCCACCAGGCTGTCCAGCGGGGCGTTCAGGACTGCCTCATTTGTCTGAACCACTTGGGCTCAAACAACAGCTTGTCTAAGGAAGACAGGAATGTCTTATTATTGTCCTGTTCCCATCTCTTCCATGAACCCTGTCTGCAGGCCTTTGAGCTTTTCTGCCATGAGGTGAACCCCACACCCTCTCTGCCGGTCATAATATGCTAAAATGCTTGTTTCAAATTAAAGCTTAATTTATTAATTAGATAGACTTGATGATCTATTTATTTCCTTAATGAGATGAATTAAACTTCTTCCACATCACAGTGAAAGGCTTAACTTGTAATTCTACATCACCAAAGAGTCCCAAAAAAATAAATAAAAAACTGTCAAAAGTCACAAATTTTATTGTAAACTGAAATGGAATACAAAGTAAACTAAAGAGAATCTGAACATTTTGCTACACAAACATATGCAATTAAACTACAAATACGAGAGAATACATTCTGAAAAGACATTCACACAAGTAACAGAAGCTACAGCCAAAAATGGAAACAGAATTAAGCTTTCTCTCAGAGCTGAAGATGAGAATTCAAAGGAGGACAACAGACATTTAGCCTATGATGAACAAACAAGCTGTTTGTGTGTAGACAGGACACAGTCAACAGTTCAACAGACCGATGAACTCAAATTATCCAGCATCCTTGACGTACTACATTTTTTGTAACAATGTTGTATAGGTGATGAGAGGAGGATTGGAAAAAAGAGATGAACAATCAGATCAAGGAGATGAACAATCAGATCAAGCAGATTATAGAATATGGAATGAATAGGCTTCATTTTCTTTCACAGTGAATTCTAGTATATCACTGCAAATGCCTCTATTTTGAGAAACCCAACATACCAACTGACACGCCGGTCCTTGTGCTGCATAAAGTAACAGCAGCTTATGTTAAAAAAAAAAAAAAATTAAATTAAAGCCAAAGAGTAGAATTTAGTATTATATAGTTAATAATGACATATGATATTCTGGCATTACAAAATTTGTGCAGACAAAAGTGACATTAAAAGTTTAATACACAAACACACACACAAAAAATAGATTACTTCAATGACACAATTATTGACATAATACACTCATTCCCCAGACATTTTCTTACAAAATATTCTTTGTGCAAATCAACAGGAAGAAAAGATATTTTACATGTAACTTTTTTAAATCATGTAAAGTTTTTAAACAAGCCATCAAGCTGAACCACAGAACCCACTGAGGGGTCAAGTTTAAAACGACCTTTTCACAGGTTTTGAATTCAGTGTCCCTCATGTGAATCCTTGAACTTTGCAGACACAAAATCCAATCTGATTCCTGCCCAAACATTAATAATCCATATCAGTGCCCTGACAGTTTTTTTTTTTTTTTTTTTTTTGCCTTTGGCCAGTTCGAGTTTAAAGAAACGCCCTGTCGTTTTGGTATTCCATGTTATTGACAATCACAAGAGGCATTCACAGTGAATTAGTCAATAAAAAGGTACACACACTAACAATCTGTCTCACTCTTTCACTCATCTGCACATCTCACACATGCACAACTCGTCCCCTCAATACTGGACAAAAGGAGACAAAAACAAAGCCCAGAAAGCCTGTTTAAGGCATCAGAGGTGATTTTTTTTGTTTGTTTGTTTTTTACAATAAACAAATGCTGAGCGACTAATTGTCTGGTCTTTTCCACAAATAGCATAGTATGAACAAGGCTCAAGAGCGGTTTCATATCTACATTCTACAAAAATAAAAAGAGGAAATATACTGTATATACATTTAAATACATCATTTACATTATTATGAGGCTTGCCATAGTTAAAGAGATGAACAGTGAAGACTGAACACAGGATAAAACCTTAAGAGAGAAATGTCAGGAATGGCCGAAACCGATTTCTTCATGTTCTTTTAGCCTGTTGGGTTGTCGTCAGAATGGGAATGTTTGGAAACTATACTGAATATATTGTACATTAACGGTGTAATCAGTAACTTCTAGACAATATTAAAATAAAAGCAAAAAAATTAATAAAAATGCTTCTCTGACTGTATTTCATAGCTACAAAGGAGACCCTTAAATGAGTCATGCTGCTTTCTACATGCATAATGACAACTGACTCCGCTCGGACTTCACATTCATTTCACCACACAATAAGCTTTAATAGGTGTGAATCAGGCTGATGTGGCTCTGCAGTCCTGTTTTCACAGCTTTTATATACAAGAGTTTAGCCTCTGATCTGTGTAGACCAGTATTTCAGTAGACTGAACAGGCTGAGCTGGCTTAAAATCCAGCATGGGAGTAAGTGGAAAAACATACAAATATCTATGTTCACAGATAATCTGCCATTTGCAAAAAGCAAAGCAGCTGCAGAGGAAGGCTGTTTTGCTAGTGATGCTGAAGTAAGGCAAATATATAGATCCCCACAAGCTCTGCAGCAATAACTATGTTCAAAGGATGTATGTTATTGGCTATATGCTCTCAGTTTGCGTAGTACATGTAGCATAGTATAGTATCGAATGTTGTGGAGGAAGTAGCAGCAGATTTAAGTAGAGGAACAGGAAGCATATCCCAAGATTGTGCCTCACCTTCTCCCAAATATTTGGTGCAGTTTACTACTAAGACAAAAGAGCAGCATTTCCTTGTTGTCATTTAAATTTTATCACCTTCCTTATTCAACAAGCCGATACAATCCATTAAATGGGTTAAATCATTGAAGTGATACTAGCAAGATTGACCGGCTGGTCGCGACATTCCTAAACGCAACCAATTCAAGTAAACACAATAACATATTAAGCTGGTTGTTGGTAGTGACTCGAACCCAAAATGTCCACCTCGGAACCTTGCCTACTGATGAAAACAAGAGCAGTTGCAGTGCAAGAAGAAATTTGGCAGGTAGGCTCCACCACTCTTATTTCCATTCCAATACTACCCAGAATATGCCAAAATTGTGAGTAAGGCACATGTTTGGGGAGATTCCTTGTTAATTCCCATTACTTAATCCTGTCACATCCAACAAACCTGAATTGTCACAGTAAAGCATGAGGAAATTAAAATCATAATGCTTCCTCATTTATAATAGATATAAATAATAATTGAGCTTCATCTTAACAAAGTGAATGTAAACATATGCAATGGCAGACAAAGAATAAAACTTACTTTACACACATCAAAATTCAAGCAATAAATTTGACAACTATGGACCAATGCTGACAACGACACTATTAGAGTATTCATCATCGTGATTGGCCATCACATTAAGCTTGTACTGATTTTGTAATGTGCCCCATTTGCCTAAGAACCAGTTAATTTGGCATTAAAACATCCGTAACTTAACTTGAGTTGAGTTTAAATGTTCAGTTAGACTCACTGCAATGCTTTCTTTCCCAGTGTTAAATTTGACCATTCTGCATTTCTTAATCGAATATAGTTTCTTACAGTACTAATATCACATGTAATAAAGTTCTCTTGACAATATCAAACATGTTTAGATGTCATTTGTGTGTTGTTTTTAGGGGAATTGTTTTTATGGGCCTCAACCTGGTTCATCTAAAAAGTTCCATTTAACTTTACAAAATGTTGTTAAACAATAATTAAGGATAATAATTATATGACCTAACTGAGACTAAAGCGTGTTTCATTACACGTGATGTTATCAGCTTGGCAAACAGCTTAATATTTCCCGTGATCAAACTAGGGAAAAATTATAGATAATAAAAATAATAATAATAATAATAATCCCTCATTGAAAGGTGTAGTCAGGAGGCCTTTTAGGCGTGCAGGTCAGCAAGAAAATAACATTTTCTCACTTAAGAGAATTGAAATGAAAGCATTTACAAGCTGAACAACAAACACTGCAAACCCAAATGAAATCATTGTGAATCTCAGACTGGTTAGAGCTGGAAGCATTCTGCAGGGAGTTTCAGTGGCATGTACAACTGTACAGTAAATGAGAGATGGACATACACTGCATGTTGGGTCACTCTTTGATTGAGTCTTTTGAACTTTTTTTTTTTAAGCTCTCTGATGTTATATCTCTATACTCTTAAAAATGAAAAAGCCAACTGAATACACATACATGAGTTTGTGTGAGAATGGCTCGATTTTGTTCTCACAGAGTTTTCTGATGACCGTTGACAGCATGTTTCCCTGACTCTGCATCTGTCGTACTGTTGGACAGATTTAATTTATCCAGACCTGAAACCAAAGAGATAAGTATTTGAAACATTTGGATGCTTTGACTCTCGTAGACAAATAATACGGCATTTCAAAACTAAAACTACATTATGCATTGTATGCATCATCATCAGTATGCACTGCTAGTGGACTGCCCTAAATATAGAGACAAAGACATGAGCATAAAAAGAGATACAGTACAGAACGCCACTGTGGAAATTGTAGACCAGAAAGAAATTTGGAGATTAAACTACCATTTGAGAAGTTCTAGCAGAACAGAGTTGGGCAGAATACATTACCGAGGGCTTTGAGGAGTTCCTCTCGCACAGCAGATGTGAATTTTCGGACCAGACACAATGTGGTTACCACAGCAAACAGAAGATTGTACGACAGTACGATGTAAAAATTTCCAAGCCAATTAAATCGTCCAAAATCACCCAGGAGATCAAACCTTGTTATTCCTGCAGAAAGCAAGACACACCCTATTTTTTAGCACACAGATTCTCTTTTTTTCATAGAAATAATATATAGAAAATACTCTCATGTTCCATTTTATAATTTCAATAACAACACTCCACAGATTTGAAACATTTGTCTGAAGACAAATTTATTAACAACCATTTATCATTTTCAAACACTGACAACAAATTAAGCACTTTTAATCACTATAAGATCAGAGTTCATATTTCAAAAAGGAACAATGTGCATCCTCCTTTTTTCCCCCCTTTAAATGCATCATGGTTTTTCCTATTGGTCCTGATTCTTTTTTTCCTCCTCTCTCTCCTGCTTTTGGGTGCTCCTTTAAATAACATTATAACTCAACCTTTTTCTGGACTACCTCTAAATAAAACATTGGGTACCACAGGCTGACTCCTGAGGATAACTTAAAACAACTTCAGTGTTTCCCGTTCAAAATCTCAAACATCATCAAAAAAAAAGCTTGTTTTAATAGTGGTAAAAAGGGTCAAGTTTTCACCCCTGGGCAAACATATGCATCCTAAGTTTTCAGACTGACCGGCCAGCTTAAAAAAACATATTTGTTTTCAGATTTAATTAAAGGAGTTTTTCTGGACTTCATGGCCAGTTAATGAGGGCAATTACCAATTTCTGTACTCTGTAATGTTTACAGGGAACTGTAAAGAGATATATTTTAAACGGAGTAGAATTTTAAACAGAATACATCCAGTTATTTGAATATGCACGTGGAAATGTATATGTTATGTCAAAAGGTTTCTCTTGTGCATGCCTGATTTTTTTGGCTGCAGTCAAATTCACACCATTATCTGAAGTAAACTAACTGCATATATAATAACATCTGACTGTAGTCCTTCAGATACAACAAGGTCTATAACCACTAGTCACTGACAGCAATGTTGAATTAAACAATGGCATAATACTTTGGGTGAATGGCTCTCTCACTCATGTTCAAATCTCATATTGAGCAAATCCTTTTTCAGGTGGCCCCTTGTAATAGCTTGATGAAATAAAAAACAAACAAGTAACCTACTTCTCAGAATTGAAGAAAAAAAAATATCAAGAGTTTAATATTGTTAGAAAGGAGAGTGTTAGGGTGAGAGTTGTTAACTGTCTGTGTAAAAGTCAGTGCTGTCACACAAGTCAGTTTGCCTTTCCCACATTTTCAACAGGCTCCTGCAGTCTGTGTATGTATGCGTGCACACACACACACACACACACACACACACACACACACACACACACACACACACACACACACCCCACTTTGAGTATTTCTGTAGGACTTCCATCTTTCCACACAGGGGGTGTTTGTGAGTCTGTTTGATAGCAAATGTGTTTTAATTTGTTTAATTTAAGACTCTGTATGACCAAAGTTGTTAAAATTCTTTGGTTAATGCAACCTCTGCTTTCTTCTAGTCATTGTAGCACAGCAGAAATACTGATATTTTTCTGAAGCTCCCAGTGAGTCACTGTACTCACTCATTCACTCACACACACATACACACAAAGCTATTTGAACAGCTGTGTTTGTAGCTTGCCATGTTGTTTATTGCAGCTATTGTGACGGCTGCTCGTCTGTCCTTTTGCTCGCTCCATTCTTATGCTGGAATGTAACTTGTTAAATCTTAACAGTGGAAATGAGTTTGCCTGTATGTGTATACATCAGTGGAGCTGGAAAATGTATAAAAATGGTAGTATCCAAACACAAACAAACACTTAATGCGATGTTTAACCCCAAGAAATACACAGACGCTTAAAGGATAAAGGATAATGTACACATGCAGGTAAAGAGGACCTTACCAAGTGTTCGGGACATGACAGGCAAGGCTGAGCTCAGCACTAGAATGGATACACAGCAACCAATGATCTACAAGAAAAAAAAAAGAAAACAAGTCTAAAGAAACATTTCCACCATTCCAAATTAAATATATGATAAAAGATCCCATAGTTGATGGCTAAATTTTTTTTTTTTTTTAATGCACCACGACCCAATTTTTTGCAAAAGAATAATAGATTTAAAAAAGTAAAATAAAACAATGCATATCCTTGAACTCCTTTACATTAAGTACAAAATGTTATAATGCAATAATACATATTTTTAATTGGGAGGTGATAACTTTTTTTTATTGTTAAGATGCTTAACAACATATTTAGATATACAAACTTTTTTAAAAAAATAAGAATAATACTTCTCAGGATTGGAAAAAAATTTGACTTGCCACCAAAATCAGGAGATTTGGAACAATGAACAATTTGTGAATGTTTTATAGTCCGAACTAGTGTAAAACTGAGGCAGTGTTGCAGATCCTACCGTTGTCATGGTAGTGTCGTCCTTTCTGGGAGTGAGCTCCTGAAAGATGCGAAGGCTATAGAAGCCAACCACAGATGAGACCAACAGATAACTGTTCAACAGTTAAGACTAACACAGTTGTTTCAGTCAAACCATTCACTAACATTTCCCTCTAGAACACAATCATAAGCAAACAACTTTGAGTCCCTTTACTAAACACACACAATCTGTGATCAAACGCTAGACTTGAGCTTATGCAGCATTAGAGTATCACACACAGCAAAGGATACAACATGAGAATGATTTCAATAACTGCCTGGGCAACTCCAAATGTGGATAAGGAGGCACTGCCAATATCTCTCTCCTGCAGAAACAAATAGTCAAAGTTACAGTCAATAGGTTATTTTCATAAACTGATTCTTTCCCCACCAAATAAAATTTGGTTTCAAAGTATGATAATTTTTTGCAAATGCACCGGTTGAGGTTCTGGACTGTGGCGATACTCTTACATGGAGTAAGTGCATGCACTGGACGTGTTTTAGCGACGTTCCCAATGCAATGGCTCCTGTTACAACCGAAGCTGTGTAATCTAAATAAGACTACAGTGTTGAAACCTCTGTGCTTCAGGCAGTGCGAGCAGAAAAAAGCGGCACAAATATTTGGAGCGGTTCTGAGTGAACGCTATTATGAAGAAATAAAACATATAAAGCTCAGATTAGTGAAGTTTCCCTTCTCACCAATGAGGACAGACAGAGTGAAATTGGCGAAGTAATGAATGGAAGCAGATGAAAGAAATCTTTTTAAATTCACCGCCGCTTACACACGCATAATATGTGAGCAGGTGTTCAAACAAAAAAGAAAAAGAAAAAGAAAAAAAAAAACAGTAAGAGGCTGCTCAGAATGAATGGCTGCCAAAAATTAAGAGAAAAATGTGGAAAAAAATAAACCAAAACAAATGCGCTGGCAAACAACGTTTTTCAATCTCAGGCCTTTAATATCTTTTGAAGTCATTGATGTGATCTGAACATTTGGATTGGAATTTTTACAATAAAAGCCAACATTTATTTGACAATTTATCAATGTAAAACAAACTTAGTCTGGCCTTGACATGTAAAAAAATATATATACAGACTAAAAATCAATCATCACTCTCATTCTAACGATGTGTATTTGACAGTAGACCAATTCAAAATCAACGGAGCATATAAAAATATTTATGATGATCTTTCTAACTGGATTAGATCAAATCTGAACCAGATTTTATAATGTCAGTCTTGCTTCTTGTTATTGATGACAGGCCTAAAGAAACCAGAGAAGCTCGACTTAAACACCTGCTCATAAAATATCATCAAACACTCAAACTCTTATATAAGTGAACCATCCAAAAAAGTTAGCTACAAGTTGACATTGTACTGCAGCGGGAAAAGACTGGTAATGTTATCAAACATAAAACCGCAACCCATTCAACCCAAGAATTATATTATTGTAAATATGTGTACAAAACATTGATCATATATGTGCAGTTTCACTTCACATCCATCCTTGACTGTCATTTAACTTATCATAAACTGACTGATACTATTGAACTGGACAGGTATCTCCTTTTTTTGCTCAGAGCTGTGTCAGGTGTTTGTTGGCGCTTAGTTTAAGGATATCGGTGTGTGTACCTTCCTTCAGGTGTGTCCTAACTACACTACATGTTTTGATGTGCCTCAGCTACCTCTGATGAAGGATAAAAACAGTATAAAAGTACCAAAAAACTAATCATGGATTAGACAGGCCTTTTTTCATTCTCTCTCTCTTTTTTTTAGAAAGATATTTACTTGTCATCTGTTGACTCTTGTCAAAGGTTCAGAGGTCAAAAAGAGAAATACGATCTCTGTCGCATTCCCTCTCATCTCGTTTCTCATTCCATCACTCCTTCTGCTCCATATGACACGTGAGATACGGGTTCAGATGAGGACCGGACATTAATGAGGCTGTTTTTAGCAACGACAATAATTCTGAATCCATGGGGAATGACAGCAATAAGACTTTTATTGCAGTCATTAGCAACAGTGCATCAGACAGCTTAATGCAAGCAGTGCCATTGCATTGCATCTCCTTACCACACAGCCACATGATGCCTTGCCTTACCTGACGGTCTCGCCGTTAACCTAGTTACCTTAACTCGCATTAATCTCTCTCTTGAGAATGTGGTGGAATGCCCCCCCCCCACCACCACCACATCCCAACCCGGCGTAAAAACCAAACAGACGTTTAGACACCACTGCTGGGTTGTCGTGGTTACATGAGATCTTAAGCATGGCATCAGTCCAGCTCATCAAACACATGATCCATTAACCAGCCTGTCAAGAGGGCCCTTCGTCTCTGAACAATGTGACAAGTGTAATTTGGGGGATTTTCAGTCAAGCATCATGCCAAGGCAAACATCGTCACTAATAAAATAATTAGAATTGGGAGAGGGCACTCTTATCGAGCAGCTCAACATGTTAAATTTCCTTTTTTGTGGCAAGACAATGAAAAAACGTATGAAGCGGGGACAGCAGGTAGGAGTGGTGAATTAAAGTGAGATAAGACCATCATTGTATGGACAAAAAGAAAGAGTGAGGACAAGACAATGTTCACGTTTAAGAAAACAGGAAATGCTGTAACCATTCCCTTGGACCTGTTAAACTATTTACCTGTCCAAGCTCAAATCAGTGGTAAACTGACTTGGACCCATATTCAGCCAGCCGCAGCTTGTAATTTCCTTGTCAAAGAGAAAATTGACGCGGTCTTCGCAAAGGTTAAATGATGGTTTCATTACAGAGCTTTGACTGAAAGGACCTCGGCCAAGTATTCAAAACACCCAGTTAAGACGAATGAGGGCTGTGTCCAGAGTTTCACACACGTACAGTGCGTAAGTGCCTTTGAATTGAAATCAAGCAGAGCGAACGGGAGCGCAACTCTGATAAAGAGCATCAAACAGCAGCGACGTGATACACATCTCGACCTGCCTTTTCTTCTACAGCACACACCTGAGCATATCTGGAATTCAGTGTGTCCCGACGCAAAGCATGATTTTTGCAAGACTCAGTGGTAGAGATAGAGGGAGAAAGTGAAGGAAAAGCTGAGTATTTGTTTACCTTTTCAAGTTTGTTGACTTGCATTTTTCTTACCGTTGAACCCTTTGGCAAAGCGGTCTCATCAACAAGCAAGTACACAATGTTCAGGGCAACCAGGAGAACAGAAATCGCCTGCAAGCAGCACAGATTAAAGCAAACATACATGTTATAAACATAGAAAGAAACATCAAACCAACTTATGAAATAAACTGCATCAAGTCACATGCTTTGTGGTTCATTATGATAACCCTGCATACCGTTCCAGCAAGCAGGATCAGCATCACTATGGGGTAAAGGAGGTTCTTTTCCCAGGCTGAGGCCTTCTTTCTCCTTTCTGGGACAGAGGGTGAGAGAAGCGATTCTAGTACTGAGTCAGTACATATGTTTACAGTGAACTAACTTTGAGCAAATTACACCCAATCCCTTTAATTAGTCCATTAATTTCAGTGTCTGATTTCACACCAAGAAAAAGAGTAACTAGTAAGATGCAAAATCTATTTAATACAGTATAATTTCCAAAAGATTATCTTCTATCTAGCAAAGCTATAAAATAAAAACAAAATTACCACCACTGTAACATTTTACAAGTTTCATGAACAAGTAATGAACAAGTTTAAATGTATTATTACATAAAATAAGATTAGTTTCAAATATTAAAATGTAGTAGTCTATGTATAAATGAACATTTCCCTAAATTAATAAATGCTGCAAAAGTATTGTCCATTGTCAGTTTCTGGAGTGCATTAATTAATGTTAACAAACTTATTGTGAAGTCTCACACATATACTTGTGTTTAAAAGTTCAGGGTCAGTAAAATTTGGATAGAAACTGATAGTTTTACTTTGCAGTGAAGCACTGTATTGATGAACCTAAGTTTGAACTTCTAAGCATAAGTCGCTTAGTTTATCGCTTCTGTGTACAGAAACACTCTGTTAGTGCAAATGAGCAAATTAACATAAAGAAAGGCCACACGTGCTGAAAACCTTCTTTCTCTGTTAGAGAATGATAGTTTGTGCAAAGTTAAGAATAAAGCTTGCCCACATTAAAGATGTTTCTAACATCTTAAATGAAGTGTTTTAGCATTGTAGAAAAACAGATTTCAGCGAGTTACTACTTTTATGATCTTGCACATATGTTTGAGCTTCTAAGCATAAAACGCTCAGTTTAGTGCTTTCTGTGAACAGTAACACTCTGTAAGGGCAACTAAGCAAATGAACAGAAAGAAAGCATGCAAGTGCTGAAAACCTTCATTCTCTGTTATAGAATGATAGTTTGTGCAAAGTTAAGACTAAAGCTTGCCCACGTTAAAGACGTTTCTAACATCTTGAAGTGTTTTAGCATTGTAGAAAAACAGATTTCAATGAGTTACTACTTTTATGATCTTGCACATATGTTTGAGCTTCTAAGCATAAAACGCTCAGTTTAGCGCTTTCCGTGTACAGAAACACTCTGTTAGTGCAAATGAGCAAATTAACATAAAGAAAGGCCACACGTGCTGAAAACCTTCTTTCTCTGTTAGAGAATGATAGTTTGTGCAAAGTTAACACTAAAGCTTGCCCACATTAAAGATGTTTCTAACATCTTTAAATAAAATGATTCAGCAATGCAGAACACAGATTTCAGTGAGATGCTAGTTTTATGATCATGCACATATGTTTGAGCTTCTAAGCATAAAACGCTCAGTTTAGCGCTTTCCGTGTACAGAAACACTCTGTTACTGCAAATGAGCAAATTAACATAAAGAAAGGCCACACGTGCTGAAAACCTTCTTTCTCTGTTAGAGAATGATAGTTTGTGCAAAGTTAACACTAAAGCTTGCCCACATTAAAGATGTTTCTAACATATTTAAATAAAATGATTCAGCAATGCAGAACACAGATTTCAGTGAGATGCTAGTTTTATGATCATGAACATATGTTTGACATTCTAAGAAAAAAACGCTCAGCTTAGCGTTTCTGTGAACAGTAACACTCTGTTAGTGCAACTAAGCAAATGAACAGAAAGAAAGGCCACAAGTGCTGAAAACATTCTTTCTCTTTTAGAAAAATATATTTTGCAAAAATAAAACAAAAAATCTCCCACACAAAAAATATTTCTAAAACATCAAAAAAAAAGTTTTATCATCATAGAAAAACAACAGATTTCAGCGAGTTACTACTTTTATGATCAAAAATAATGTGGAAAAAAGTGAGATTTGTGAAAAAAAAAAAGCTTTTATACAGTTTCCATAAAAATATTAAGCAGCACAACTGTTGACATTGATAAAAATAAGAAATGTTTCTTGTGCACCAAATATTAGAAGCATATTTCTGAAGGATCATGTGACACTGAAGACTGGAGTAATGGTTGCTGAAAATTCCAAATATACCAAAACATAAAAAAATTACATTTTAAAATATATTAAAATAGAAAAAAAAGAGAAAAAAAAAAGTAATTTTATTTGAAATTATTTCACAATTTTACTGTATTTTGACCAAAAAAAAAGCACCACTGATTAGCAAAAAGTTTTTTTTTTTTTTTTTTTTTTTAAAACATCTACAAAATCCTAAACTTGAACAATAGTGTCTAAGAACTAACTGCAGCATTTATGATAACTCATTGCTTCCCATTTCATTGGCAGTTATTTCTGGGTGAATTCCAGTAAATCCACATCTATGTAAGCATAGTTCAGAGGTTTCAGCATTTAGTTCAGAACAGTGACAAATATTGGGGCTTCTCCTGCTACACTCATCTCAATCCCAGGGTCTGTCACTCCTGTGCTGCTCTGTCCTCTACCCTCTCCTTCCCAGCATCTCTCGCTCTGATTCTGCTCTGGCTCTGAACTTGGCAGGGTTCCCTACATATGCACCATGCTGCCTCTAAATTAATGACCACACTTGGAGAGACAGCCACAATAAAGTTTGCATCACATGCCAATATCCTAAGTGCCTTTGTGGCCTTCTCTCCTTCCAACTGCTCGTCTCTCTGGAATCATTTATAAAAAGCCAAAACACAGGATGACGTCGAAAATGATACAACCATACCCTATTTGGCTTCACTCCAAATGACTGTTCACATTCAAATCTGCACACATTTTGCAACTCAACAATATTATGAGGAGTGGATGCTGCAGCCTACACATATTTGAAGCTGACAGTTCAGAATCAGAGTTTAAATTAATTTAATTAAACGTTGTTAAAAACATCTCTTACCGAGTTTGTTCCTCTGATTGCGAATGTTGTCCAGCTCTTTGTAGAGATGGTTCTGAGAGTTTGCATGGAAATAAGAGTTTGACATCATACCTGAGAAACAGAGAGGAGTAGCTTTAGAGGAAGACAGAGAGAGCAAAGAATCGAAACAAAGATACTATCATTCTGTTTACTTTGGCTTATTAAGAGCTTCTGTAAAAAGATAAAACCACTAGGAAACATCAGGGATGTGAACATAAATCAGTGGTTTGAGCATTGTTATCTTTCCTGTTACTCAAGTACCTACTTAATATAATAACATCGTTTGTCATAAAAACTGTCAAGAAAGAAAATACAATAATTTACTGAAAGTAAAAAGTGTGGAGGTAGCAGTTAAATATTGGAATGCATAAGAAGTGAGAGTGAGCTCAATGCCCAGCAGGAAGTTTATCACCACAGTTCAGCCATATTGTATATTGGAACATTTCTATTAAACCTTCTATTTTCAACACTCACTATTTTTAACTACTTTCAACATCTGCAACAATTAAGAAAATCTCATGAGCACCACACATCTGAAATCTCAAATGTGGTTAACAGCGCTGGTAAACAATGCTCTGAAAAACATACTACTGCATTAGTCCTTTAAAAAAATTATTATCATAATATATTATTAAAAAAAAAAAAACTATAAAAATAAATAAAAAATGAATGATGTAATTAAGGATTAATTACATTAAATCATTAACATGTTTATTTGTTTTGGTAAGTTTTGCCTCTAACTTTTTTTCCTCATTGTCAAAAATAGCTTATAATGAACCAAATAGGTGCACTGTTATAATGGTGATTTGTCATTTATTTTATAATGACTTATAATTGTTCCTCATACTCTGAGAGCAAAAATATTAACAACTTTGACAGGTGCATGTCTGATATGCTGGTCCAAGACCTAAAAGCTTGTCTTGTTAGTTTTTTTTTTTTTTTTTTTTTTTTTTTTCATAAGAAAATAAAGTGACGTGACAGCCAAGTATGGTGACCCATACTCAGAATTCGTGCTCTGCATTTAACCCATCCAAAGTGCACACACACAGCAGTGAACACACACACACCGTGAACACACACCCCCAGAGCAGTGGGCAGCCATTTATGCAGCGGTGCCCGGGGAGCAGTCGGGGGTTCGGTGCCTTGCTCAAGGGCACCTCAGTCATGGTATTGCCGGCCCGAGTCTCGAACCCACAACCTTAGGGTTAGGAGTCAAACTCTCTAACCATTAGGCCACGAATTTCCCCCAAAACTTGACAGTATCAGGTTGGAGTCTCAAGACAGAGAGAGAAAGGACAGGCTCCTGGAGCTATTTGTGAGTAATATTTTAAAAAGCAAAATAATGCAAAAAAAAGTTCTTGAAAAAGTAATTTAACTGAAAAGTCTGTGTGCGATGTAAATTTTGTCAACAGTGCAGTAGGTATTTAAAGTGTGGCTCAAATGGACAATGCAAAGCATTCGGCTGTTTGCGTCAGAACTGAAGTATACTTTGGGAATGCATTACCCCCAACACTAGTTGTATACTCTAACTGCAGAGTCTAGGCTAGACGTGTGCATGCTGCAACTGGTTCTGACGGAAGAGGGGACTGAGGTTTCTTCTGAACACTGAGTGAGTGTGTGTGTGTGTGTGTGTGTGTGTGTCAGGAGGTGAGAGTGAGAGGGCAAAACCAGAGAGGGGTTCTCCAGGAAAACCACAGACTTCTGTCTCATTTAGCTCTTATTTATCAGTTTCATTCTGTTTTTTTTTTTTTTCACTGTTTCAGTGGCTCGTTTGCTCCTCAAAGCAGAGGATAGGTTTGCACAGCCTCGGGGGACACACACTGGCAGATCAGCAGCAATTAGTTCAGTGTTACACCGTTACTGGCATGCAATAAAAACACAATCTTTTCACCGACATGAGGCTGAGGAGTCAATCACTTTGATCAAAATGTGATTATTGTTATGATGATTGTACACGCCCTGTCTGGTAGAGGTTCAGGTTTATAAAGAAATCTATTATAAGAAGAAAAAAAAACACAGCAGGTGTGTTCCTGATCGAGTACTTGTCCATACCAGTGATTTTTAGGGAAAATCTGTAGCCTCCAACCAAAATTGTGAGCACAATGAGATAGTAAATGTCACTATTAGCTTATCAGGACTGGATTGTTCTGCCAAACATGACTCAAGGCTGCCCAGAGGGGCTAACAAGAAGTGAGTTAAAAGTGAGAGAAAGAACAACAGTTAAGACATCTGAATGGATCAGGATCATTTTGTCAAAAGTGTTATATGGAATAACTTTTGATTTCCTGTGATTATTAATACCAATGTTTTCACACTTTAAAGTTAGAATGAAATTAAAATTCACCATCTAATTCCTAAATGCATGTTGTACTCATCTATGTTTTATTAAAAAAAAGTACCTTTTATAGTGATGTGATAGTGACGTGATGTGTAGCCAAGTATTGTGACCCATACTCGCAATTTGTGCTCTGCATTTCACCCTTCCAAGTGCACACACAGCAGTGAGTAGTAAACACACACACACCATTAAACAAAAATGTCATATGCTGGACTCAGATCATTTAGTCTGCTTAAACCCTGCCCCTTCACAATCGACTGCAGGCTTGCATTAATGTTTGAGTTCAATGTCCACATCTCATAATTCAATCAACAACCGATGGATTAAACCACCTATTCGTTTCATAATGAGTTTAACCTTTCAGAAGCTTGAAAGATACTGATATTAAAGAAAACATTTTTAATTAGGTACTGCATTTTATCATGTCTACATATTTGCAGATAAAGTTTGTTTTGTTTGTACAGTGCATTCATAAAATGATCCATAAATAACTACCCAAATTTCTTTAAAAACCTCATTCCTGATGACAAACATATGACATAATCCAATAGTTTGTTTAAATCAGCATCAGTCAATAATTTGAGAACTGCTGCTGTAACCATTTCAGGAAGATTAGAAAATTCTTGCATACAGCCCTTCAATTAAGGTGATAAAGGTGATGCTCAGTAGCAAGGGATGCTGGCAGAAGGAGAGGAGATGATATCATTGTTTTCTAAAGAAACTTCAGCCAGTTCTGCATTGCGTCAGTGGTAATTATACAAAGCAGAGAGCCATCCGGTACCGAGGAGAGTTTTTGCAAGGTCACCCTGCCACAGTGCATCTGGGCAACAGAGAAAAGCATAGCAAGAGCCAAGACAGAGGACAAACAAATGCCTGCACCCAGACTGGTATGAAAGCACACACTCAGACAAATGCACCTAAACACACCGCAGTGCATAAAAAAGCGCTCCTATGCGCACATTCATATATAGCAAAATACATACAACTACAACTGCATGTATGCATTCAGATACTTCATATTTCAAAAAAAAAAAAAAAAAAAAACAGAGATTACTTTAACCTGTATTAATGGCCGCAACATCAGCACAGTAAAGCTGACATGAGACGAAGTAGAGATCCAGATAACTGCATTAATGTAATAACTAACACCTTATTAGCCCATATCAAAGGCCTGCAATAGAGCATGTGCAGGCATGTAGGATCTAAATGAAGTTACAGTCAGATGGATAATTGTTATTAGATAGAACACAGATAAGAGAGTAAAGCAAAGTAGACAGTTTCCTCTTGAACTCTTTTCCCCCCAAGTTCACCTCAGGTTTTGCATTTAGGGGGTGAAAGAAGAAAAGAACGAAAATTCCTTAAATTCCTGATAAGGTAAATTCGTTCTCTCCTTAACGCCTGAGCGAGACCTTCCTATAACGCAGAGTTCTTGAGCTTTGCCAAAATCACATTCCACATCCCTAGTGGCCTTTTGTCACCCGAACACAGTGACTGCCAATGCACTTCACATCAAACGGCAATCATAAAAATGCGAAAATCGTTAAAACAGATTACAATTATTTTATCAGGTGTTCAAAGTAAATCCGCCTTTGGTGTCAACACTACAGAACCAAACAACCAAATGAGAGGCTATTGAAATTCATCCATGGGGTTTGAGCAACTGGGTACTATCAGTTAAGATCTAGCTTACCTCCGTGAATTCAATAGAAAAGCACATGTTCTGTGTTGACTGGCATCTGTACACTCTGTTTTGTGCTTGAGTTGAAGCAAAAGTCTAGTTTGGCTTTAAACATGAACACTTCCTGCATTGTGTGGATGTTTGAGTATGGGCATAAATGTCAGCTAAAAGAAGACGTACAAGTATGAGAAAACTTTAAAGTATATTTTTAATGATGTTTCACCAGTTACTTATCTGATTTAATCAAAATCCTGTATAGGAAACACTGGAGCACATGGGTATGATTTTTCAGATACAGGAGGGGTGAGGGAGTTAAAGAAAGTGAGAAAACATGAAGAGGTGGTTCAACAGAGGACTATTAGAACAAAATTTGTAGCAGAATAAATGCTAGAGGTTACAGATGCAAATAATCCGCTGTCATTCAGGTAATACAAAAAATAATACAAACAGGCAATAAACCTTGCATTTGCCCATCATGCAAAAAACAAAAACACTCACCATTAAGTCTACGCTCCAAGGCCTCTTCCTGCAGCTGTATACAATAAATCTGCTCATCGAGATCCTCTAAAATCTGTACAGACAGGGAAAGAGAGGGAGAGGGTGTGAAGGAGAATGATAGGGTGGATCTTTAACAAATGCATACACACACATAGACAGTGTAATAGTACTTACTGTTGGTTTAACTAGTAACTGGCCCATCACTGTGAACATGCGTGACAGTCCTACTGGAGTACACACTGATGAGATGAGACAAGAAGCTGTTTTAAACACGCACATGCTTATTTATGCTTTTCTAAAGCAAGAGTATGAATACAACCAGTGGACTAGTTCAAATTTATTTAACTTCTGTTCTGTAGCAGTGGCTGAAACAAGGAAAGGGCAATTTGAGGGAAAGTAGTGGAGGGTGATATTATTCATTTAATTTTTTAGCGTTTTAGGTCTTCATTAGCAGTGCTTAATTTTCCTCACAATTGTCATATTCTTTACTGCACTGGAAGTTACAGTGCCCACTAAGGGCTAAATACAAAAGTGATTGTGCATAGAGTTCACTGACAGCACAGTTTCATATGAACTTACTAAGCAGCAACAGGCCTCCCATCAGAGAGATGCAGGAATAGAGGTATGGCAGATAAAACTCCCATAAATCTAGAACAAGAGAACGTGACAGGCACAGTAAACCACAGATCAATACATAACTGATTATATCACATGCATGCATCCACAACTGCAGGAGGAGGGTTAAGAGACAAACCGTAGAGCGATTCCATGCTGGCGGCATCATTGTCAATGAGAGCGGACGCCACCCATACAATGCCCAGGATGAGGAGACCCAGCAGAAAGAGCATGACAAATGTCTCCAGCACTCGAGCCTTTATGCCCTGAAACCAACAAACACCCTCTTTAAAGTTTTCAAGCTTACTTATGATTGTAACTAAGAGTGATTCACAAACACACACACACACACACACACACACACACACACACACACACACACACACACACACACACACAGATTAGCAGGTGTAAATGAGGCTCTAATTGGAAATGTAGCTCTGGAAGCCCCAGGACTTCCCTATAACACTGACTCAATGTCAAGCCCCTTTCCCAACACAAAACACACACACAACAATAGGTCACCAGATGCACAAAGAAACAAATGACCTTCCTCTCTCTCATTCATTGACACACACACTTATATGAACAGTTATTACCATGTCCGGTCAGAGTTTGCGGCTAAAATGAAAAAGGTGGCTGCAACTGTCTGAGATTAACTCCAGAGGCTCATCTGGAAACTATTAGGAGTTTTTTTCTCGGTCAGTAAGTGCCTTATGTGTGGCATTTAACTCCACTTCTGATTTATTTGTTTCCCCTGAACCTACATATTGATGACGGTGGTGACTGCAAGTGTTTGTTAACTGCAACACTGTGATGAGTCTGATCTTTCACTCTGCAGAAAACACACAAATACACACAGTTCCTGGGGTCAGGAACGTTTTTTTGGGGAAGAAATTAATACTTATTCAGTAATGATGCATTAAATATATCATGGAAGCAATATGACTTGTTTTCAACATTAAAAATAATTAGAAATGTTTTTTGAACAGCAAATCAGGATATTAGAATGACTTCTGAAGAATCATAATGACTGCTGAAAATTCAGATTTGCCATTACTTGAATAAATTTTAAATTACATTTAAATAATAGAAAACTTTTTTTTGTTGTTAGTTAATTGTACTAATACACTATATTAATATTTCCCTTTATTTTTGAGTATACAAAAGCAGCCTTGGTGAATATTAGCGACTTTGTTCAAAATATTTTACCAATCTCAAACATTTGAATGGTAGCATACACGTCTATCATTCACAATGATAGTGGATACAAGTGACAAACTGAGATGCAAGCATGTACAACATTTACAAGCAGAAAATAAATCCAGAAATTACATTATTACCCTTCACCTTAAACCCAACTATCCGTTCCACACATTTTCAAGTGTCTACATATAGAAGTGTCTACTTTGTATATGTGCAGAATTTAATAGCCCTTCTTGATATTAAGAATCTAGAGCACCACCAAGTGACTTCCTGATGAACAACATCTGCCTCATATCAGACTTCCCTCAATGGACCTTGAACCTTTGATATTTGGACTGTGATTGAGCGTCTTTTAAAGAATCAGTGTTCATAACACTGAAAGTCTGCAAAAAAAAAAAAAAAAAAAAAAAAAAAAAAAAAAAAAAAAAAAAAAAAACATCTTTCTCTCTAACTAGTACAGACCTCTCAATGTATTTGGAAGCAAGAGAAGAGTTTTAAAAGTGAAGTGTTACCATTCCTGTCTGTAAGACAGAGAAAGAGACGTGGCAGAATAGCCAGAGAAGTCTTGAGCTTTTCTTTTCTTGCCCATCTAAATGTGAGCACTGCTTAATATAGTAACTCTAAAATATTCAGCATCTAGTCCTTTCCTCACACACACACACACACACACACATTATCTCTCTCTCTCGCTCTCTCTCTAATACACACACACTGCAGTATACTCTAATTGGACAGCTGCTAATATCAGGTTGACTTCCAAGAAATGGATGTATGTGTGAGAGAGAGACAAGGGGAGAAATACAGATAGATGGAAAAGCAAGTGTTTGCATTTATGCATGTTTGTTTTGTTAGTCTGATTCACCCTAAGAGGGCTCTCCCTGACCTTACACACCCTCAGTCAGCGTCAGGGTCACAAACTGCTCTCTCTCTCTCTCTCTCTCTCATTCTCCAAATGACTGTCTGCATAACAATATAAATAAATATATTAATATTAAATGTTATTAATGTTTCGTGCATCTCAATCTGAAGAAGGAAAACAAAAAGAGAGCTTTTCCCAAAGAAAAACAGAACCACTAAAAAGTCTGACTGCAGTTTCAACAAGCACAATTCTTAAGACGGATCTCAGATCTTGTACACAAAACAACAGAAATGTTCACAAACATGCAGCGTATTTCCTTTGTCCACTATGATTTCCCCTCCATGAACTACTAACTCTCATCAATAAAGGCTTAGCATAAACAGTAGTCATTACCTTCTGTTTAAGCCTGCTACACTGAAAGCAGTGTCAGAGACACAAAACAGAGCGCAGAACATGCAGGGGACATGAATCACTGTGTATCAACACACACACACACGCCATTGATGTGCCATTCTGACTAACACGTTAGAAGCCCGACAAAATGACGAGAAAACAGGATATATGACTTAAGGAAGGCACTTCAGTACTTTTGAAGTTTGTGTGTGTGTTTCATTTTCTTTTTATCCCTCTTCCTACAGTGTCACCATCTTTTTCTTGTTAGAATGAGGTGTCTAACAAATAAGACCTATGAGAACGGCTTCTGAACTAATCTGGGGTTTGTCAAGAACACAAACAGCAAGATGTTAAAAGTCAAGGAAAGGTTTAAAAGAGTGATAAAAATAAGAAATGATTCCGAAATAAACTGAAACGGCAAACAGGCAATCATTTTTCAGTGTGTTGTTAAAAGTATTAAAACACATCCACTGTGATAGTAAAATGAATACGTCCCTCTCTTCCCAGAAGAGTATGGCACAGTGCTGATGGTAGTGAACAGTGCATACGCATTCATTTGCATTCAAGTAAACCTTGCAAGAAACATCTCAATACACACAAATATTCACGCTTTCTAAGGCCTGACTATGGAGGCTATTACCCAATCCAGTGTTGCGCCTTTTCCCATCAAAATAGAGAAACTCATATGTTGTCATAGAAACGGGTATAGAATGGGGCGCAGGCAAAGTAAATACGCAGTGTCACGGCCTTAGCAAGCAAAGCCTGGGAGCCAGAATCACATCTCAAAAATAAATATCAGCCCTATTGTGGACAGACTACAAAGGAAGAGACTGCCAAACACACACACACACACACACACACACACACACAGAGACAGAGAGAGAGAGAGAGAGAGAGAAAGATGTGATCATTTTTAGCATGTTCAAGGTTCATGTCATTCCTAAGGAATCAATTAAGTGATGTCCATTTGCATAGTGATAATAACCAATAGATTTTACTAGTGCTATCACATGTGCATCGTAGAGAATTAGGAGGCCATTAGGACCTCCTCATTCGATTTTTTTTAATGTTATACTGACTGGGGAATCAGGTGCTTTCTTACTGAAATCATAATCCTGCCACCTGTTGGACAAAATCAGAACTGCAGGTCCAGGCTACACATTTATCTGTTCATCCAGAGCACCCTTACAAGCTTTATGAGCATTCAAAGGTTCGGAGTAATTAAGATTTGAAATATTTTTGAAATAAGTCTCTTATGTTCACCATGGCTGCATTTATTTGATCAAAAATTGTAATAATGTGAAATATTTTTACAATTTAAAATAACTGTTTTCTATTTTAATAGAATTTAAAATGAAGTTTATTCATATGATGGCCAAGCTATTTTTTTTTACATGATTCTTCAGATCCTTCACATGATTACATGATCCTCCAGAAATCATCCTATTATGCTGATTTGTTATTTGATATGCTTTATCATCAATGTTGAAAACCGTTGAAGCATCCAGTTCTGCAGCTGATGATTTTTTCAGGATTCTTTCATGAATAGAAAGTTCAAAAGAAAAGCATTTATTTCAAACAGAAATCTTTTGCAACATTATAAAATGTCTTTACTGACACTTTTAATCAATTTAATGCATCCCTATTGAAAAAAAAAGTATTAATTTATTTCTGTTCTTTTTTTCTTACTCATTTTTTTTAATGATTGTGTATCATGGTTTCCACAATAATAATAATAATAATGATAATAATAATAATAAATACTAAACAAGTGTTTTCAGTACTGATGATAAGAAATGTTTCTTGAGCAGCAAATCAGAATAATAGAATGATTTCTGAAGCATCATGTGACACTGAAGACTGGAGTAATGATGCTGAAAATTCAGATTTGCATCACAGTAATGTTACATTTAAAATGTATTCAAATATTATATGAAAATAAATTAAATATTATTAAATATATAAATATATTCAAATAGAAATTTTTTAGAAATATTTAACTATAATAATGTTTTACTATATTTTGGATCAAATAAATGCAGACTTGGTGAGCATAAGAGAGAGAAAGCAATTCTGTCACACACTTTCCTTCCCGACAGATATTTTTGGTTTTGGTTATTACATTTGATGAAGTACTAATACAAACACTGCCCCATAAAAAGCACCAGTTACAGCTCTCACAAGCTTTTAACAAACTAGCCAGTTTCATTTCCTCCAGTTACTGAATGTAATTTGCCATATATATGTCCCCGTTTAACCATCTAACATGGAGACTGGCACAAGCAGGCCTTTTGACTTTATACTTAAAAAGAAAACATGAAATCTTGCTTTTATGGGCTTCTGCGGTTGACGACTTAACCCTTCCCTGAATCAGCGGGGGGCTTTCATACAAGCGGCAGTTTCTGATCATTTCCTGTCTTTTGCTACACATGCGCACATTCTGAGACGTGTAGGCCAACATAAAGCAGTGCTTCCCTCTCTCCTGTGTTTCTGGTTGATCAATGGCCAGAAACAGTCATGGTGCAAATGAGACAAAATGAAGCAGTACGCCTCGCTCCCGTACAAATGAGTGCAGCCCTCATAAACTACAGTAGCAACTAATCTTTATGTAGCTTTGCCAGAAGAGACATAAACCAGGAGCGACATCAAACTGTGATGAGAGTAAGACAGAGGGCAATTTGATGCATCCCCTCCCACCCTTTCATTTTCATCCGCACGCTCTATTGTGACAGTGTGGGTTTACTGGTTTATGGTCTCCATGAGCACCGGTGACAGCCCTTCTTTGAGTAACTAATGACAAGGTTTAATGAGTTGAAGAATTAAGACCGCTCTGCTTTTGAACTTTTTTTATTTTTAGGGTGGGGGAGTGGCTGAAATCAAAAGGGTCACACATAAAACTGTGTGTGTGTGTGTGTGTGTGTGTGTGTTTGGCCAAGCGAGGGTGAGTAAGTGCACAGACCTAGGTGTGCTGGGAGTACTGGTTTGTACAAATGTGTAAAAATGCCTTTAGCATCTTATGTGTCCTTGAAATTCATGTGTACATAATATAATCACAAAGCCTCAAGCTTGAAGAAAACACACAACTGCACATGACCACATACCTTTTTCGAACCGGCAAAGCCCTCAGATTCCAGAAAGAAGTAGGCAAAAGGCATCAGCACAAAGAGACAGAGATTTGAGAAAAGGGACACCAGGTTCCACAGGCCTGAGGAAAGATAAATCAGTTCATTCAACTTTCATTTCATTTCAACTTTAAGCTCAGCTACCTAACCTGATCAATATAATTTACATAATAACAGCAATTGGATAACAATCCCCCTATCCCTTGTTCATTAAATATTTTGTCTAATTTGATTATAGTTGGTATGGTTTGACACATTTAAATTGATTCCACAGATTTTTTCCTCCAAAACAAATTAATTTAAAAAGTTCAAGAATCAAACTTCTAGTCTTAATTTTTTTCCAAACCCCAAACATTCTCATATAAAACAACCGAAAAAACTGGGTCCCACTTTATATTAAGTGGCCTTTACCACTATGTACTCACATTTAAATTAATAATTTGGTACAATGCACTTATTGTGTACATGGATGTTTTTACATTGTACTTATATTTAAAAAATATCTGCATGTAATTAATTTCTGTAATTACATTTTTATTACAATGTTGACCCATCCCTTACACCTTAACCCACCCTTAAACCTACCCATACCACCAAACCTGTCCCCCACCTCGATAGCAGCAAAAGTGTTTGGCAATATAATATGAACACAATAAGTACATTGTACTTATTTTTTGATGTAAGTACATAGTAGTTAAGGCCACTTAATATAAAGTGGGACCAAAAACTGCTCTCAAAACAGAGAAACCTGATCTGCAAAAAAAAAACAGACACATGACACCACCTTGTGGAGATGACTGAAGCTAAGGAGAAAAAATACTTTGAGCTGTATTGAAATTATTATAAATGGAAGGAGTCAGGAGTATGGCCTCAGCAACAAAATTAAATACTGTTTACATTGTTCAACGCACAAATTATTTAATAAACACTTTCTATGAAACACACAAATTAAACTTTTCAATTTCAATTAAAAGTATCTAAAGGTAAGGACAAATAACAATGTGTTTTTAGAAGAACAAAGTAAACCATTAGCAGAACACAGTCTGAGAATGTCACCAAATGCATGACAGACATTCATTGCAGGCTACAACCTTATGCAAAACTACTTGTTAAGTAACACATATTATATTTAATTTAAAAATGGAAAAAGGTGTGATACTGACCATGAATGAGTGATCCATTGAGCCACTGTATGTAGTAGTTTTTCGGTAGGGAGAGCAGAATCTCATAACTGATTATAGAAAATGGTAAGAGAAGGACAGCTCCTCCAGACACTGCCAGTGTGAATGTACACAGGTACATACTGAGAAAAGGTGGAAATAAAGTAAAAGGTTAGTAAAAAGAATGGTAATAATTCTTGTACATAATTATGAATGATTTTTAATCAGTTTTATTTTCACATTTAACGTAAAGATGTAATAATATGTGACCCTGGACCACAAAACCAGTCTTAAGTGTAATTTTTTTGAAATTGAGATTTATTCATCATCTGAAAACTAAATAAATAAGCTTTCCATTGATGTATGGTTTATTAGGATTGGACAATATTTGGCCGAGATAAAACTATTTGAATAATTGGAATCTGAGGGTGCAAAAAAATCTAAATATTGAGAAAATTGCCTTTAAAGTTGTCCAAATGAATTCTTAACAATGCATATTACTAATCAAAAATTAAGTCTTGATATATTTCAGTAGGAAATCTACAAAATATCTTCATGGAACATGATATTTACTTAATATCCTAATGATTTTTGGCATAAAAGAAAAATCGATAATTTTGACCCATGCAATGTTTTTTTGGCTATTGCTACAAATATACCCCAGCGACTTAAGACTGGTTTTGTGCTCCAGGGTCACATATGGGGTTACATTAAGAAAAAACAAGTGACTACAACTCTATTTTATAAGAAAATGTTAAACTAAAGATTCTTTGATATTAAGTTGTATATACCTGGATCCTTTAAATGCACTATAATATATATAATATATTTCATGCCAGATATGGTCAATATCAAACAACTCACGATATTCTGTTGACAATGGCATCCTCATCTTCCTGTTCATCTGTTGGCATAAGAGAAAAACATTAAATCAACCAATAAACCAGACACAGATTTAAAATCATTTCGTTTTTGATAGAGATGATGTTCTTAGTGCTGTGATGCTCTGACAATCTTCATCAGAAGTGGCAGTCAGTTTTTTTTTTTCTTCTTTCTTTACTGTGAATTTGCAACACAAATAGCCTCAGCTACAGAGGTCACAGAATCATGACAGATGTTTTAATAAGTCTAAAGCATGATCTGTCTTCATTTAACTAAAAGCTACTTGAAGACAATACTGGGTAATCATAAATCACAAATATGTGAATAAACCTTTACAATCAACGGCCAGATGGAGGCTGTCAAGAGTCAATGCGGGTTAGAGAATAGAGGGGGAAAGGAATGACTTAAGAAGTGGCAAAAAAGAAAGAAAGAAAAAAAAGAAAGCATAAGAGAGAGATGGATAGAAAGTGCAGAACAGCACTTTAAACTAATTACACAAATTGCATTATCAGACCCTTGAAAAAGCCTCTACATGAGACCTAAGGTCCTGGAGCTTTACAGTCATGCTTCACAAAAGCAGCTCAGCTCAGCTGTACTTTTTTAGAGACAGGAGTCTTAAGAACAACCTAGTTTCACCTGTGATCAACGCTCTCCACAGGGGTTAGCTGCCATTACTTATGCTACTTATAAATGGGAGGGCATAACCTGATCAGGAACTAAAGTCGTCCTCATAACTGTTTGTGTAAAGAAGGCTGGAGTTGGATAATGCTCAAAAGATTACTGTAAGGTGTTACGGAGTTCTGAAAGGTGTAAACCCCTTAAAGTTTGCAAGCAACCAAACAACCTGCCCTTTTGTCATCTAGGAATTTGATCTAAATCTGAGGAGCTTGCAGGTATTATTAAGTTATAAAAATTAAATATTAATATAGATCAATATTAATATATGAATATAAATTATAAATAGTAGATATAATAAATACATTGCATTTGAATAGTACAACAGTTTGATCAGAAACAGAACTGTATTATTCATCCTTACCGCTTTTTCTCTTGTAGCGTGAGATGATGCAGTACGACACAATGTACAGCACTGCAAACAGGAGGAAGCAGACCTAGAAACACGTGGAATGAGATAGAGTTTCCAAACACTTCTGTTCTGCAAGCATTTTTTGTTTTAAACTTTTCATTCTTACCCTTTTTTAACTACAGGAAGCATCGTATATCAGCTAAAAAACTGAGTAGTCTAGAAATTTAACCCGAGTAAGATTCTGTGTACTGTGTGTCTAGAAATTTGTTGATTCCAAACGCAAGTCTTACCTGTATCAGAAATATTTATAAGCAGTAATAGTCCAATCAAATGACAAAGTAAAGTACCTCTGTTTTAATCCTCACTAATATGCTAATCTTTAATCTGTAGTGATGTTATATGGTATGAATCAGCAGAGATCGTCCACGAGACCGGAGTGTATTTTAAGAATACGGACTGATGGATGTGTGTATGTAAACATGCCGTTCATGCTTGAACTTTTACTCATATTACACCTTGCTTGTATCCTCACAGAACTACAGAGCGCTAACAGATACATTAACAGATAGATTAAACATTAGATAAATGCAACTGTGCTTCACCATTAAATTATCTGTTAATACAAGGAATTCAGATTAGAAGGACTTCATAGCTCAGGTTGCTTTGGAATAACAAATAACTTCTATTAAAGCATAAATAATATGGTTAACCCTTTGCAGAGTGAAACACAGACATTTTGTGGGCTCCACTGGAAGACAGCACTCAAAATCCACACTTCCAGACAAACCCAATGTATTTCCATTATCCAATCCAAAACCTAGTAATACAGGAACATTCAGCAAATCCGCTATTCAATTAACTGCATTCATATCTGTTATTAATATTAAAGCTTGACGATGTGAAACACTAATCAGCAGTCTCACAAGCTAAAGAGCCCAATCTAAAATTTTTACTGAAATCAATCAGCAGTCTGAAAGCCACAAAAAAAAAAAACAATCTAAAATTTTTACTGAAATCTGGCATAAAGCCACAAAAAAAAAAAAAAAAAAAAAAATTGGCATACTAAAAAAAATGTACATTGATATTTATCGTTAAACATGGCTTCTTTCAAAATATATAATGCATATATAATACATAAAAGTTTTTCCAATTTTAGCAACAGCTAGAAAATTTCCTCTGTGAAAGCTACAGTCATAAACACTTCTGCTGGAAATAAATGACATATGGTCCAATGCATGACTTATTTGTAGACCATTTTCAAACCATTCTAACTGATGCTTGCAAGACTATTACAAATAACTCTCACATTGCCTAGATGGCCCTGAGCCAATCTTATTCTTGAGTTCTGCATTACAAACCACTCAAAACCCATTAAGAAGCAACAGTGATCTTAGCACAAGCAAGCACCATGTTCAAAATCATTGTTTCATAAACACAGGACAGTGAGTGACTGAATTAATTTGTTATAAATATAGAATGCAACATATACTGTAAATACATAAGCTGTAGACAAAATAGCTTTAGAAAATAAGGATTGTTTGTTTGGTAAAGGCCAAAATATATCAAGATTCTTGTATTTCAGACAGTTTAGAAACTGCCTTCCCATTAACATCACAGCATTACTAAAGAGCCAGAAAAGCTTACATTGTATGCAGCTGATAACAGCTCACCTCAACACACAGAAAGAATTTAGACTCTGAAATAAACTGCACATTTCCACATTCTCTCTAAAGTTAGTGGTAATATTTCAACTGAAAGGTCAGGTGTTACTTTTAAAGTGACTGCTGTCGAAATAAGACAATAAACTGCATCCTTGAGACAAAGTGAATTTCTTTTGTTAACACTTTTAATTGCTGCACTATCTACACAACAGAACCACTTGCTTGGTATTTTAACACTAATTCATTCAGTTAAACACCGATATTCATTTAGAAGGCAGAGACAGCAGCTGGGATCACTTTAAACAACACTAAAGATTTTTTTGGCTGTTCTTACAAGAAAAGGCTGCAAAATATGTTCAGTCTGACATGCCAGTTAGCACTGACAGATTAATTTGTGATATTTAATGAAACATGAGAACAGGTTTGCCTACACAGGAATGAGAGACGCAATACATCCTGACACCCGAAATAAAAACTGCAAATCTGCAATGCTCATGTGTACACACACAACTGTAATCAAGCAGTCAGTGTACAACCCTTATGATTACTCAACTGGTCGAACTAACACATACCACTAATTCTACTAGAGATCCAGTAATATATGTCACAAAACGTCTGCAGTCAGAGAGCATCATGCATATATACAACCTCGGGCTGCACGATCATGACAAAAATCATAATTGTTGATTATTCCCTTTAAATTGTAATTGCGATTATTAATTACGATTATCACAATTTACATTGATGTTTATATTATGTTTGATGCAACTGCTTGCTGTATTTTTATATGAAAATAAACCAGCTGAAAACACTCTAACTGAAAAACCTTTAGTGTTTTTCTGTAGTATTAAGCCTCAAATGTCAAATACACATCGGATTGGTTTCTTCTTTAAATTATAAAAACAAAAGTATAAATATGAATGGTATTATAATCTTAGACTAACACTAAAACAATAGAAAAACCCTTAAGATGGCATGTAGAAAGAAAAAAAAACATATCTTAATCGTGCGGAATAACATAAGTGGACTTTGAACGATTACCTAATTGTGCCATCCATAATTTTAATCGCGATTAGAAATTCGCTTAATCGTGCAGCCCTAATACAACCGTAGTGAATCTAATGCGCCACAACAGAAACAGAGGGATTAATGAGCTCAATATTCTAGCTAACGACAAGCTAACAGGCTAGCTAGCTAACTAGCCTAATGTACCTCTCTCATACACGCCAATGTTTCTATGAGGAATTCATGATAATTTTCAATTGTAGTAAACCCATTTATCTTTTTTAATTTAAGAAATATACGTAAATGAGGCTAGATGCGAGCTGAAACGAAGAACACAGTGCGCAAACACACGCTCAGTGTGCTGTAATCACTCTCACTGTACTCACAATGTACTCGCGCACTTGGCTGTGGAAATTCTGCTCTCTAATCGTCACATCGTCTTCTTCCATTCTTCATATTGCATAGACACATTCATTAGCAACGCATTTTTGTGGCGATTCCATTCACTGTAAGAGAAAGCGCCTCTGTAGGATTAGAGCTCGACTAGACTGACAGCGCTCGCGTCTCAGCGCCAGATAAACGACCAAAACATATTGCGTCATCATTCAGCGACACGAGACAGGACGAGAGAGTTCACGCACACCGCCGAGCTGTCACGGTGAGAATAAAGTAGATTCATAATGTGAGATTTACGTCATTCAGAATATTTTCAGCGTTGTTTTGGACAGGTCTGACGTTTCCTGATGTAGCTGAAACGTTATACTGAGAGTGCATATAACAGCATATTTTGCCAAACATAGAAATAATATATGTTTTTGGCCATATAACGTATATATATATATATATATATATATATATATATATATATATATATATATACACACATACTTTTTGCTCGAGCAAGCTTACACAATGAACATATTAGCACTAATTAAGACTGTACAGTACTACTACATACAACTACCAATAAATCCACCCATAAATATACATATCTATACAGCCAATAATAATAATTATTATTATTATTATTATTATTATTATTATTATTAAAAAATATATATTATTATTATTTATTTTTTTGCTAAGCGTCAAAGACTATATCAGGCTATGTGCACATCTCTTGGGATTAGGCTACTCGTGTCTCCAAGTAGTTTAACATTTATATATGCCTATATATTAGAAAAAAAAAACATTTATGTTTATATGTACTATATGTATATACGCACCATAGACTGTACATACACCCACTTGTTAACTTAACTAATTGCAACAAGTACGCTCCGACTCAGAAGATGGCGATAAAGCTTTCTTTACTGTCGTAACAGCAACAACAGCAATGGCGGCCTCCAGCTCCTGCATGTGTTTTCTTTTCTGGTAGTTAACTCTTTCATGGGAAAGTTTGCGATATTCAGACTATAAACACGCAACCATTTACAATAAATAAATATTATATGCACAGCCAGATATATTTCATTTAGAAATGAAGGCAAAGGGAAAGCTGGAAATTCAACACAAACTTCAGAAATTCAGGGATTCAGTTACTAACTTTGAAGAGCAAAGGCAGCTTCGGTGAAAATGAAAGTGACCAAAGAGGAATATTCGTACAGAGGAAAAGTAGAAAAGAGCTGCGCAAAGAGAAACGCGAGTTAAAGAAAGCCATAAAGAAAATCCACTACACGGGTCAGAAGGGTAAATTTTTATTATGTTAAATATAAATTAATATGACTTTAAAACAACACACACACACACACACACACACACATACACAAAAAAAAAAAAAAAAAATCCTTAGAGTGGGTAACTAGTTTAAATCCACCTGTATTGTCAACCATCAGTTCGTTCAAGCCTTAATTGTAAAATAAAAAGTTGGTATTTTTGGCGCTAAATGTATTTCTCTTTGTGTCCACCAGGGGTCAGACTAACTTCACAGTTTGGTGTGGTCACATTGATCTCACTTTTGTACAGTAATTTTACAGAAAACCTGGAATGTGTTTGTAGTCAGTTACCTTGTTTCTTATGCACCACACTAATTGTACTGTTTTTCAGCTAATAACGTTTTATGTCAAACTCAATCAGGTTTTAGCCAAGGACATAGTACTATAACTGCTGCAATGTCAGTTACTAATGACATTGCAGTGCATTGGGTGATAATATCTTGTGCTGCACTCTTTGCTGATTTATCGAAAGCGTTTGATTCTGTGAATCAATCTTTTATTGCAAAGGCTTGAAGTATTTAGTAATATAGTGTTGGTTCTCTAATTATTTGACTGGAAGGACTCAGATCCATAGATAATTATGTTTCTTTACAGAATGATTTTAATTCTTTTCAGACTTCACTTGATAACTTAAAATTATTGCTGAATGCTAAAAAACCTAAATACATGATTTTTATATGGTCTAGACTCTAGAGTATCATTTAATGATTTTATGATTTAAACTCTAAATGGTACACAGCTTGAAAGGGTTGCATCTTATAAGTATCTTGGTATCTGGCTCGATGATAAGCTGACTTAAAACTCTCATGTTGATAGACTTTTAATGAAACTGAGACCAATGTTAGGCTTTTATTTTCGTTTAAAAAAAGTTTTTCCTTTGTTGCTCATAAACGTTTAGTAGAAAGTACTTTTTTTTAGTATTGGACTATGGTGATATAATTTAAATGCATGCACCTTTGAATGTTTTGAAAAAACTGGATGTAGTTTATCATGCTGCTTTACGATTTGTATGAAGTGTCCATACACATCACTGTAATTTATATGAAATGACAAAATGGACTTCATTGTGGTCAAGGAGGAAATACCATATGTTAATTTTTATTTAAAAGTTTTGGTGGGTAAACTACCACAGTATATATCTAGTTTGTTGACATACTGTACAAATATTTATAATACTAGACCAACAGATAAACTTTTACTAAGTATGCTCCGTATGTACAGTATGGAACGAGCTTCAAGGTACTCTACATTTGGAATTTGTACCAACTCTCGCTTTGTAAGTCTGTTTTTATAGAAGAGTGTACATGTTTCAATAACTGATTAGGCTTTGGTTTTTTAGAAAACTAGTGTTTTGTGTTGTGTTCATCGTGTGGTGTATGTATTTCTTTTTTGTCCTTGCTGCCTGTCTCGACAAGGACTCCCTGGTAGAAGAGATATTGTATCTCAACAGGACCTTCCAGGGTAAATAATTAAATAAATAAAGAACCATAACATTCCTAACAGATTCACAGCAGTGCTGGCGGAAGTGACATGAAGTTGAGAGTCTCACTAGATAATCTTCTGAAAGCTGAGTGTTTTGGCCGTTGGTGGATTATAGGATCTTCCTGGAGTGGAGCACCAATGATCGATGACCATGGAAACAAGACAACCACCCCATCCACCAAAGGGGAACTAGTACGTGAATACCTAAAAAAAAAAAAAAATAAATATTTATATATAGTTTGCATATTTAGAAATGTTTTCATCAGTAATTTAAATGCTCAGCTGCATAATTATTTTCAACTGTATGAGAGTCAAGGTCTATGCAAAAATTGTCATCTGAAATGTTTTATTTCTCTTTATGAATTTACATTACAGTACAAAGATGTTGGAGCTTGCACACAGGAGGAACATTTTCTGTGTGCTTATGTCAAGTGAAGACTATTTGGATGCCTTTGAGAAACTTTTAAGGTTTTCAGCATAATTTTGGTTTCTTATTCTCACTGATTTTCAGTGACATTGGCCATGTTGCCCATTTTGGGAAGCTTATTGACACATTTAATTGCAAATTTAGGTTTTGATCACAGTGTCATGTAATCCCAGAATCAGTCTGAAACATGGCACTTGTTATTGACTTGCAGACCTACTTGTGAGAAGGAATTGTATAAAATGACTGAAAAAGAAACAGATTAAACAGAAACAGATCTGCCTTATTAGCAGGACACCGTTTCTTTTAGCAGCAATTATATTGCAGATCTTCTGAAATGATAACCTTGTGGGATGATGGCAAATATTTTAGTTAAGGTTATCACACAAAGTTTTCTTTCAATTTTTTGAAGTCCAGACTGATTTCCTCCCGTGTATTTCAAACATGATGCTCTGTGTTTGTAATATTTGTCATAAACCATTATTTACCCACTTTTTCAGAATGATGAGTTTTGTAAAAATGTACGTGTTTCAGAAGGCGGGCCATAGAGGAACAACAATAATTTACATTATATGGAAAATAATGTGTTTTTTGAACCTTAAACCGCATAAACACATTGCATTACACCAAATAATGTTATTTTTAGCAACGACATATGACCCCTTTAATATTACTCTGTCATGTGCAATATGATAAAAGATCAGCTGTAGGATTTTTAATATTCAAATCAATGAATACTGATAATAGTCCGTTTACATCTGATTCTGCAGCATATGATACTAAGTAGCTTGTAGCTGTTTACTATAAGTTAATTACAATTAAACATTCATCCATTTTGTAAAAGTAAACCCTATCTGCTTTTCTTCTGTGCTTTAGATGACAAGTTCAAAGACCTGACAAACCTTTCAGTAGGTCCTTCAGTATCCTGGTCCAGCTGGTCACTCATCTTTTACACAAGAAGTGTCTCTCTCTTTCCATTCTTAAGGTAATGTTTGGTGAAGTTCACCCCTCACCAAGAAGCCATTCTAGAATGCATGAGGGGTTTGTATATGTAATGTTGTAGTATATATGTGTAATATTCTTCATCCTCTTTATGAATCACTTACAAATGACTTAAAGAATGGCAGCTTAATTTTATGTCTTTTCATAAGGCAATTGAGTTTCTGAAGCAGATTCTCTCAAAACTCCTTAAAGAAACTGATCTTGTGAATATATTTGGCAGGTGAGTATTCTTTGCACTACAAATATGAATATTAATCATTGTGTCAATCATTCATTTTAATATCAATTATGAATTTATTGAAGTCATAAATCTATATTTTGTAATCATGTAAGGCAAAAGTGTGATCCGCTATTTAGAAATAAGTGTTGTTTCAGAGGCAATGTTCACACTGGCAGTATAAAGTAAATGAAAAAAGAAAGAGAAATGGACTTAATTAGTTATAACATTTCTTACATTATCGCTTAAATATTTATTTGTCAGTGAAAGTTTTTAAAAAGACCAAATGTGCGGGACATCCTGAGACCAGATGTGCTGACATCCATCTAAAATTGTTTGTGTGTGGTCTAGTGTGTCAATATCTGTCTGTGTGTCTACCATTGTGTGCCAGGATCTCTGGAATTCCCAAGCTGGGAATGCTTCGAGAAGGCTTGAAGCTTTTCGTCAGTCACTTTCTACTCCGGAACATCCAGACACAAGAAACTGAGCATGCCAAGGTACTCAGGGATAGAGCTGAGGTCGCCACTAAAGCCATGGAGGCCCAGGATGCAAAAATTAAGCTATGGAGCTGTTGCACACAGAAATGTGTGCATAATGCATCAGACTCAAAGAAAAAAAATATATAACACTGTGTTATGCGTAAATATTTGGGCTTATTGTAATGTGTATTATAATACACATTATATTTATTATAATAGAAAATCACAATGGTCTGCTTCATAGTAATTCTTAGTTTTTTTTTTTTTTTAAATCCAGAGACATTTCCCAAGCAGATAAAGAAAATAATATAATTCATTCTTCTGGTGCTCATTAATTTCCAATGCACATATATTCAGTATCTGTTCTGGAAACAATTTAGCCTCTGAGTTTTAGACTTGAATAGCTTACCGCATCTAAACAAAACTGTATTAACTTCATTCAGAAAAGAGCACAAACGTGCATTGCTTTATTCATCATGAAATGTAGGTTCATTGCAATTGTCTGAAGCATCTGCACATGCAGCAGTACTCTGGACATGACTGTCTAGCATAACATACCAGAGGGCTACCGTTACAGTACATTTGATGCCCTTATTAATTCATTAGCAACATAGGCATTAATGACATCAATCCACAGCATGAAGTGATCAGAGCATGATCTATCAACAAATGGGGTCAGACAGCTTAAATGTCACTCTCACAGCTCTACAACAAAAGATAAACTGTGTATTTATATTTGATTAATTAAACCTTATCACATCCTGTGGTGTCAGCTCAAACAGGCCATTACATTACAGCCTGTAATAAATACACAACAGTCTGGCTGTTTTTTTTTCTCACAGTTTGAAAGCTGGAAAAATTAGAGTTACCTACAGATGGCCCACTTTTCCACCCTTTGACAAAGACAACATTGTCACAACATGTGAGGAGAAGCGTATAATGGGGGTCCAGCCCACTAAGATACACACAGGTGATTGTAAATAGTGTGTGCTATTGTCTGTCTGTGTGAGGCCAGAGGAAGGTTGATACTGACCCTAGTTTGAACTGGAAATAGGAAACTAAGTTGCCTTTGAACTGATAAGACCACAGTTAAAATACTGTTTGTGAGGATATTACATGTTTTTGTGCAAAGGACTAAATATGAGAAATGTGACAGTGTTCATGCATCAAAAATTCAACATTATTGGCTTGTTCTTTTATGTTTCACTTCAAATGTTTCGTGTGTAGAAGGTTATATGAAACACTTGCACTGGCCCCTACTGACAAATCACATGGCGCATAATTCGAACATATCTATATCATGTGGTTTATTATGCATTTATTACATGTTTTGTCTCACCATTCACGATCTCAAGTAAGTGTCCCACCCCGCTCACTTGTGTGTGGTTTTCTTTCCCAATCGTTAGAGGGTGGTAGTAGCACTGATAAGGATGGGTCTTTGTACTTACACAGCTGGGTAAACGTACAGGTAGAGTGAATTAGACATTAGTTAAATCAGTAACTAATGTTTCCTAAATTGACTACTACCTGTTCAACGCCAGATTAATTGTGTATTTGAATAAATCATTGTTTACTGTTGTTTTGGATAATTGAAGCTTTTGTTTATATAGATGTTCTTATAACATTAATCATAATATGTTATAGCTACATTAAACTGAACCCATTTCAACATAAATATTTTGTTAATTTGACTCGAAATTCCTGTTTCTGTATAAAATGCTGTCCTCTTGTTTGAATACCCCACTAGCCTTTTAGAACCCAGGAATAATGCAGTCAAGTTAAGCCGTGATTTTTAGTTTCTACATGCATCGCTTAGTCACATTATAGGGCTGGTAAACTCTGTTTTAGAGTTATGAAAGGGGAGTTCATTGTAGAGAGTCAATTCACTAAAATCCACAGCTTATTATACTAAATGTGTTTTGGACTGATTATTTTCCACTGAGAATATGGCTTAAAGTGGCTTAGTAAATGAAAAACAGAACATTTCAGATCACATTCAGTGTACGAGTAGATAGCTGTCATGGCCCTGGACTGATAGGACTGGATAGTGATTATATTTAAATGTCCTCTAATTGATTCGAAGAAGCTCCTTGGCAAAGACCAGATGGATCTCTGGGTTTATTACCCAATAAAAGCTTGTCGTTATTAATAAAGAAGGAAATGCACTTATGCGAAATAGACCTCAATTAGATTGCAGAAAAGACCATTAAAATAGTCTTGCTGAGGAGTAATCTAGCATCCTTTTTCTTTATCATTTTCTTTTCATGTCCTTCCTAAGTACAAGTTCTGTCTCTAGTTAAGCTAATACTGCAGGCTCATTTTCATCATTACTCTGTGAACATGACAGAAACAGACTTCTGGTTAGATATGAAGTGTCTAAAAAAAGGTCAATCAAATTTCACTTTAGTTAAAGTCTAACATAAATATAAAAGATATTTAAAATAGCCCCTGTGATGTGCTCTGGTGATGGATGGGCTTTGTCTCAAAGGTTCATTATTGGCTGGCCATTGCTGCATGGTGAGAAATGTTTGGCCATATTCGAGTATGCTTACTCGCACATTTGCACGGATATGAGAGCTCTATAAACAGAGATTCCCATGACCCGACCATGCCACTGACAGCAGACCGCTTCACATCCAGCCTGTTTGACGGTTTTTCCTTCACGCGTGTAATGGAATATCCGAATTCAACGTTGTTACAAATTGAAAAGAACCCACCGAAATTAGAAAAAGTTAATTTTATTCACAGAGCGTAACTGATAAACCTAAACAATAATTTACATGCATTTTTAAAAGCGATTTCGTTATAAATACATTGTATAAAAAATATGGTTCTGGTTTATTCTTTTTTCCATCCCACTTGAGTTTAGAAATTAACTCCGTGGTTATCGAATAGGAACATCTCAGTGATTTATTACTGATTGTGATGGGCCTACTCATCTATTTTGCTTGATGTAATGCAATTTTACCACATGCTCTGCAATCATCAGGCTTCGCCTTACGGAGAAGTATCAGTGTTTGTATACAAACAGCTCATGTGCGCGTCCTTCTCAGCATTTCCATAATGACTGCAAGATGATAACACATGCTAATCACATACTTCTTATGTAAGTGTCTTTTTGGAAACGAAGTCTCGTGGTTGTGGACTGATATCACTGGCATTGGTTCGTTCATCATCGGAGGAACAATCAGATGAATTCAGCATGTAATTATCTCCTTCTTCGTCGTCACTGTCCCTAAAGTCCCGTTTTCTGTTACTTTTCACTGATTCTGTCTTCTGGTAGTCCTTCTCCAGTCCGTCCATTTTGTCCTGGCTTCCTTTACCCTTTTGCTTCTCGGCCTCCTGAGCGGCTTGTTCCTTAGCCTTTTTACTGCGCTTCCACTTCATGCGCCTGTTCTGAAACCAGATTTTCACCTGGAAATATAAACATGACATGTCTCATTCATAAATAATTCAGAGCAATCGAATATTATTTTGCTTTATTAATTGTAATATTTAAATTCATTTGATTAGCCTATTATTTGTTAAAATAGGCCTATTAATTTTCAACAAATTAATTTAGACATTTTTAAATGTTAAAAAGTCGCTGGTTTACCTGTGTCTCTGTTAGCATTAATGATGTGGCCACTTCAAAGCGTTTTGGTCTCGATAGATATTTATTCAGCTTAAACTGGTGCTCGAGTTCAAGGAGCTGCTGGCTTGTGAACGCGGTTCTTGGTCTTCTACACTTCCCGAGTAAGTTTGACTGCGCCTGGCCTGCAGAATTGAAAAACAGAGCGTGTATATTGTGTACGACACAGCAAAAAATTAATTAGTGTTTTATAAAACGCTACATTTTCTTTTCACAACATTTTTATTATAAAAATAAAGATTCCAGTTAGTTTCCAAAATAGGCTAAATAAAGACCTTTATTAAATAAAATGTTTGAAGTTCTTCAAATATACAAAGATTTTGTATTATCAATTTCCTTAGAAAAAAAATGATATATATATATATATAGTAGGCTAATGCAACATGAAGCATTTTCTTAAGCAGAAAATTTTTTTTTTGCTAAGAATGCTATTTGATGAATAGGCTATATGGTAGGCTACTACACAGAACGGTTAAAAACGTATTTTTGAGAGTGGCAAGGACTGTGGAAATGTAGTTGCTGTTTTTCACATATTTCAATTTTAATAGCCTGCAGGCCAGCCATATTACAGAAGGCATTACAGCATTAATGCACTATACGCACAATAGATTTTAACACACCGTGTAAATGGCACGGCGAGAAATGATAAAAGCTTTCATTCTTAAAACCTTCAAAAGCAATTCCCAATCACACCTAGCCTCTATGTGCCACGGCGTTGTCAGTACATCTGCTAACATTTCCACCCTATCTGATTTGTTTGGGAGAGGACTGAGAAAATCTGCAGACGAGCAGCGGAACAGAGAGGCAGTGTCTGCAGTGTACACAGTTGGCAAGCTGTGGTTTTCACACTTGTCCTCCACTTTCCCTCTGTCCATTATCTGTCCATTTTAGCCCCTCTTTGAAAGAGAGAGCTCGTTCAGTCTCCGTCAAAGAACAGCTTTACTGACCCTGCACGCGCTTGTTATCTGGCTGCTGTAGCTCTGAACAAAACTCACTTGATTATTTTTTTTATTAATAAAACAGTAGTAGGGCACGTGTTGAAAATAATAATCTCAAAATAATTTATCAAATATGATTGAAGAATGCAGAATATCCAGTAGGCTAATATAAAAATAACAAGTTTAATGTATATGTAGCCTATACAGAACAACATGGCCACAAAAACAAGAATAAAATTCATTTGAATTTGACAATTATTAATAATAATAATGTTATTTACTTAGCCACATGAATTTCAGATGTAACTCACCATTGTAATCTGCCATTTTAGGCAGCATCATCCCCGCAGTGGAGACCCTCAGCCAGTGATCGAGCTGGAAGGAGCTGGCGGTGAGTTTGAGGGGGTCACTGGGGTGGTGATGGTGCGACCCGTGAGGATATGAGTAGGACAGAGCCGGGTGCTGACCCAGCGCTGCTGCTGCTGCTGAATAAGTGTACATTGGATGACCGTAGAGAGCCTGAGGAGGAATCCCGGTGCTGCTCTGAGGGTGTAGTCCGACCATGCCTGAATGTAGAGAGTTTAAGAAACCCGGTTTGGGAATCAACCCGCAAGACGATATCCTGGGGGGCGACGGAGTCTCGGTTCGAAGTGCTTCAGAGTTCGTGTTCAACTCCGACGCCTGGACACTTTCGGAGGAGGATGATATGGAAGAGGTGGGCAGAGAGGTGACCAGCGCCAGCGGCGAGGTCTGCACTTTTGGTGGATCGACAGCCAGAAGCGCGTCGATGCGAAAGTTTTTAGATTTCTCCATCTAGTCCACCTCACAAACAGATTAACGGGTCGTTCGCAACTTTAAAATGCTGTCACGAGTGTCACCGCTGCTCTCCTTAAAGTTATGATTTTGGCCAAGGTGTGCAAGCCAGAAGTCCACTTGTCATCTGCTGCCCGGAGGGTGTGGATTGGTCATTCACGTCATCCTTCTGGATATCCGATTGGACAGTGATTTCAGTGCTACGAGCTCTATAGCCTATAGTCCTCAAAAGTATTTGTATCGTTCGTGGAAAGCGTTGGAGAAACTGAAAAAAAAAATGTTACTACAGCTAACACACAACACACACACACACACTTTACTGATAGCCTTACTTAAGTCCAGATTTGAATATTTTTTTTATAGATATTCTGCATTAGTGTATGAAGAAAGTGTCCTCACTATTAATGTGCAATGATTAAAATACTATGAAAGAGTCTTAGAACAGACTGAAAAATTGCATCGCTTAAAAAGAGCAATATTGGATGCAGTGTTTCAGTCTGTCCTATAATAAGACGAGTTATCATCATGATATTATTTTTCCAGCGTTTTCGACATGTTGATGCAAAAAATAGGACTGATTGAACGAAGATGACTGATTGTCTAAAACCGGTAAGTGTTCATTCGAATGTAGCCAACAAAAATTAGCCAAACTATATGTTTATACAGTATCTATGTAAAGATAATGACTATTTGTCTGAAAAAGAAAAAGCCAACCATCCCTCTGGCAACGCGTAGACTATGGCATTTTTTAAATTTGATGATCAAATATGAATTATCTAAGTGACGCATTTGAGATACAAAATAAACTTTGAATTCTGAATAAGTGGACAAATTCGTGGAAAGACTGTTCTCACTCGGACATCTATAAGAGACCTTAATTGCTCCACTTTTTTGTATTGCAGTGAATATTTCTGAACATCCTATTTTTGTTAAGTGCTTCAGCAAAAATGTAAGGAGTAAAATAATGATGAAACATTAAACAATTAATGAAAATGTGTACAAAATTATAAAACAAGTGTTTTGAGCAACAAATAGGTAGGCCTACCGTAGGCTAGTTGAATAAATAAATTGTATACATTTCCAATAGCCTATGTAACAACTTGCCCCCCTACACCCCCAAAAATGCACCGACCTAACATTTATGAAAAATACTTTAATCTGGAGGATAAAATTCACAAACTTATTTTAATTTGAGAGGATTCTTTTAGGGCGTTTGAAACGCATACAAAACTATTGCTAGGGAAAACATTTATGACTTGAGATGTGAGAAATAGACCTTGTTGTGACAGCCTTTCCGTGTGACAGCGCCGGTCTTTATCCAGCTATTAGGCGGAAAGAACAAAAATATTACGCGATTAACAGTTAAATTAGTCTGTGGGCTTTTATAGACTACTCTAGATGTTGACATATTTTAGCAACTTTGCATCTGTAAAATTACTTTAACATTAGGGTATATTAAAAATAATATAAAATAAAAGAATGGGCAATAAAATAAATAATATGGTATGGGTATTAGCCTAAAAACAGACAGTTTGAAACGGGATTATAAAATATAGGCCTACCTGTCGCATTTATCAAAACAGCTACAAATTTATGATTATAACATGATAGTCTATTTGCATAATCATGGGCGAAAATTAACAACTTTGTTGTTTTGAATAAATGTAGGCGAAAGGAAAAAAATATATTGACGTGTCCTCGGTAAACGTTGGATCTCGCGCTCTTTAAATCGAAATGATTTGTTTCTTCTGCGCACATGGAGGGATGGAGATGTGGAGGATCCGTGTCTACGGGGTCTGGTCCTCTTATAAGCCTCTTTAAGCTAATGGAGGAACAGGTCAGAGAGAGAATTGCCCTTAACCTGTCTACCAATAAAGCGGATTAGTTTTCCTCAATTCATCAGCTAACATCTCTCCAGAGACTGGCCGCATGCGTTTATTTGCTCAGGGGAAATCAACAAGTCACGGGCCGAGAGAAGAAGAATAACAGGGTGCAGTAATGATACAGTGACCAATTCTGTAATAGAAATCACTAAGCCTCACGTGTAATTGCTAACAACATAACAATTTTCACTGCAAAGTATAGCCTACTGTATGTGTGACCCAGAAGTATTTGGACGACACTGGAATGTGATTTACAGCGCAACAATAAACATATAAAGCGTTATGTTTAGGTCTACCTGGAATGGGCTATCCGGTTTCCATTTGCAGTCAGGTTACAGCCATTGTTTAAATCATAAGACTCCTTAGATACAAAAACAAATCTTACATTTTGATCTATGATCATTCATCTGCCAGTGAGTAAAATGTAAAAGCTTGAGAAACATTAATAAGAAACAGGCAACTGTTTTCATTGACTAAAAGCTGTTTAGCTCTAGGATGTTGGTTGATAAATTGATAGGGCCAAATGCAGTTTGAAGTCTGCAACATTCCTCTCAATCACATGCTCTTGTGTCTTTAAACACATTAAGGCCGCTTTGTCCGCTTCCCAGTTTTAATTTCATTAAGGGATCGCATGCATATTTCTGTTAAAGCAGCAGTGAAATATGCAGCCATGGACCTGCATCAGAGATATTTATGGCTCTTTTTTTATCACATCAGGAGAGAGTAAAATTATTATTGCACCCTGAGATAGAAGGGCCTGAAACCAGGGACTCTCCTCAAAGCTGTTCATTCGCTCAGTAATTACTTTCACAATTAAGTGGAGCACATATCATCACAATGACAAATCGAAATAGTTTATATATTAATTATCCATGGTAGCCTAAATGTGTTCATTATGAAAAGCCAATTTAACGGGACCCCCTGTCTCTTTTATTGCAATAAATATTTTCGATCATAATGGCACAAATGGGCAATGTGTTGAAATATATATTGCACTGCTTTTAAATACATTTGGGACTCATAATCTTTTTATCAATTTAATTTGTGGAGAACGGTTACTTACAATGAAAATTCCCAGCATCAAAAGTCATTAGGAATCCGATTTCAGTGCTTATAGCGGCATGATTTCTTTCCCCCAAGGACTCTGAACATGAAGATCATTTCTTTTAAACGTACTGCATATTTGACCAATTTCTTCTTGGCTATAAGCGCTTTTCATCTGTTTGCTTTGATAAGTCTTATTATCTCTTAAGTGATTCACTGGTCCTAACAAACCAGTGAACTAGCCTGAAAGCCAGGTGTCACTTAACCGAGCGCTGGTAGACTACACTAATGTGATGAATAACCTACACACAGCTCGGTCAGTGGTGTAATTTAAAATGTGCTTTAAACGAGATGACCCACAAGTCCCCTCTCTCCGTGACACGAGCCCGTGATTGACGATGTCACCAGATGTCAGGCTAATTTAAATGAATTCATTTCATACCTGTCATAAGCAAAAACGTAGCTGTTTATTGAAATGAGTGCCCCAAGAGATACATTTTAAAAGCAGCATATCTTTTCTAACAAATGTATTAATTAAATCAACAACAACCCTTATGATTTAAGATTTACAAGCAGGTATAGCACGATTTAAAGACTTGCAGCCCAATGTAAATAAGTTGCAATGTAAAACTGTATATAAAAATATTTATTTGCCCCTAGCTACAACGATTTGAATCTGCACATTTAACATGATTTAAAACAATAATAAAGAAAGCTACAGTGTTGCATTATAATACTCCTAGTTAATGAGCAGTCTAAAATGTTTTTACTTAACTTAATTCAGTCTAAACCTGGCTTGAATGCAGACAGCTGCCATCATGACTTTTTAACCTATAAAAACATTTTACAAATTTAAGGCAAATTTGACACATGATGGCTGTATTGTATTTCAGAAAAGCACATTTGGCCACCAAATACTAATTAGAGGGCGTCAGCTTTCCTTGTTCCCATTTTCTTCCTCTCCCTTTCAACACTTTTTCAAAAAAAGGGAAGTTGAGGTGCATTTGGCCCTATCAATTTATCAACCAACATCCTAGAGCTAAACAGCTTTTAGTCAATGAAAACAGTTGCCTGTTTCTTATTAATGTTTCTCAAGCTTTTACATTTTACTCACTGGCAGATGAATGATCATAGATCAAAATGTAAGATTTGTTTTTGTATCTAAGGAGTCTTATGATTTAAACAATGGCTGTAACCTGACTGCAAATGGAAACCGGATAGCCCAGCACCAAATAGACTCAAATGCATAAGATTTAAAGATTAAGAATATCATTTTTGAATTGGTTTGTGAAATTCAAGTGCACTGTGGATATATGAATAAAAGGAAATTACTCCATGAACATGTGATCAGTGTCTGTTACTAAATGATTTATAACCCACGTTTGTTTTGAATATTTTAATGCCTGTTCAATTCAATTCAATTAAATTCAAGTTTATTTGTATAGCACTTTTTATGATACAAATCGTTGCAAAGCAACTTTACAGAAAATAAAGTTTCTACAATATTTAGTAAAAGTATAACTTATACATGTAACTTTAATTATGAATTATGTAAGCATATTTTTTTTTATGTTTGAGACAAACATATGGCTGCATGATTCCGTATTCATTATACAATAAATTGTAAAATACAAATTGTACAAATTTTGGCTTTATATATATATATATATATATATATATATATATATATATATATATATATATATATATATATATATATATATATATATATATATATATATATATATATATATATATATAAACTCATATATAATGTATATATGTGTGTGTGTGTGTGTGTGTGTGTGTGTGTGTGTGTGTGTGTGTGTGTGTGTGTTTAATGTATATATGTGTGTGTGTGTGTGTGTGTGTGTGTGTGTGTGTGTGTGTGTGTGTGTGTATATGGGTATATGGATTCAAGAAATAGCACTTTTTACTTAGAAATACATGAGGAGAGGACTATTGAACATCTTTGCAATAAAACCAGCCTCAACAAAAAGTTATGGATACATATAACTCATGGATTTAACCTAAATTTGTGACCCTTTTTGACATCTTTCAAAATTCGAGACCTTTTGAGATGATGAGAGACCCCCATTTTGTATTCTGAAGCAGCTCCAGAAGTCTTGTAGTGGCTCGTTATCCTCTTTTTAGGTCTAAAAGGCAGGATATGATCAATCAATAACTCATAAATCCCTCTATAACATATATGAGAAACAGAGTGGTTTCCAGTCTTGCTGCTGCCATCCAACAAGAATCAGATGTCAAGCCATGAGAGTGAGACCTATACAATATTAGTAGGCAGAGTTAAAGGGATAGGCTAATTCTACCAAAATTGGAAATTCTGTCATCATTTACTCACCCACAGGTTGTTGCAAAGTCCAAACTTTTATGACTTTCTTTCTTAATTTCTTAATGTTGAAGAACTTGGTAACCATATCATTTTCTTTACCATTGACTTCCATAGAGAAAAAAGACCATAAGGAACAACATAAGGGTGAACTACCTCTTTTATGAATCAAAATTCTATGTACAGTAACTTAGATGGTTGATTTTTGTTTTGCTATATGTTTGAGAATTCATGATATGCTACACGGAAAAGAAAATGCATGTAATAGAATAGAATAAAAATGTAATAATTATTTTTATTTACTTAGACTATAAATCTTGAAATACAGAAACACGTTTTTTTGGGAGCCATAGATTTTATAAAAATTGATTATTGTGTAAAAATTGTTGTATAAAATAGCCATAGATTTTTTTGACATCACTTACAAACAAACTAGTAAAGATCTGCATTTTATAATAAATCTTTAAAGAAGATCTAGAGAATATGATCTAGTTACATTTCCCGAAGATCAGACCCCTTGCGCCGCAACTGGTTTCCTTTTATAGCTGGGATTCATCCAGGAAGTAATTGTGACATGTTTCATGTTATTGACCCCGTCTCTAACCAATCATTTGGAAGAAGATGTTATGTTGTCCAATCACATTTCCCCGTGCTACTGGGTAGGCGGGCTGTTCTCTGTGCTGGGTTTGTTTAGTTACAGCAACAGCAGCGATTTCGGTTTTGTTTTCTCAGTTTTCCAGTCGCTGAACGGTATCGTTCGGCTGATCATTCAATAAAACCAGGTAAACAATTCGCATTTCATCTATTAATACGACTCATCAATAGAAAATCCGCACACATCACTGAAATCTCTAGCTGACTCCAGAAGCGACCAGAGCGACAGATGACTGAAGTTTGTGTCAAGCTGAACTATCAACCAGAACAGTGTTGCACGCGTGTTTCCAAATTACTGCCTTAATTCTCGGTTACGTCTTGACATACTCCAATAACATGTACGTATACGTGCAAATTACCGGGAAACTGGGAACTGTCGAGGCGAAAGACAGCTGACCTGCTGCTGAGTCATTAGCTAGCTAGTCAAAGAACCTTTAGCCAGAAGGCTAACAGAAGTTCAGTGGATCTGACTGAAGAAAACACACCTGAACTCTGTCCTCTACAGCGCGAGTGCTCCTTTAGACCCAAAACTGTTCATATAGGGTGATGAACTTCTGGTCTTGTGATTCTTTGCTGGTTTTGTAGGTTAGCAAGCTAACTAGCCTGGCTGGAGACATAACTGACGTTAATGTATTTGCCTCTTATGAAACACAACCCCTTTCTAGAACATGTCTCGCTCGGATGAGGCTATTTTATGACGAGGTGCACAAAGAGATATTTGTATGAATCTAAGGTATATTTCCTGGCTTTTAATGTATATATAAAGTTTGATATTTCAACGGTAATGCATTGACATTTCTGGTTTCTTGTTCGTGTTGAAGTGGCAGATAAGTGTCTGCTGTAATGACCGTTTCCATTCAGTCCCACTGTGACCTTCTGCACCTCCTCAGTTATCTACCACAACGATACAGATGTCTTAAATATCTTCGTCATAACAGCTTGCTTTATTCGCAGCAGTATACAGTTAACATGCACATGTTTTCAGCTTCTTGACCAGTGTTTATTATTAGAATCACACATAAATTCTGCTACCAGAGTGTTTTTATTATTATGATTAGTTCATAGGCTTGACAGCAGTCTCGTGAGCTTTGTGTTTTCTCTGTCTTGTAGGCACAGACAGCACTTTGTTGCTCTGCACACAGGGTACCTGCATTGATCGCTGCTCAATGGGAAAAGTGTAACCATGTTCAGTTTTGAGGGAGATTTCAGGAGAACACCCAAGGTGTCCCTTGGGGGTGCTAGCAGAAAAGTAAGTTTTCCATATGATATGATGCCTAAATGATCAAATTGTCTGAAAACACAAATGTGTCTATTTCTGTGCATCACTACATTTGTCTACAATGATTATTACTTGGAAACTGATGATATGGTATGTTTGTGAATATTTGGTGTGAATGATTTCCATATATGGACTACATGAATCTGGCAAAAATTGTTTTTATTAGATTTTTTTTATATTGTTTCTGTTTTTATATTGGATCTGTTTCGATATGTGTTTTTGTACAGGAGGAGAAAGCATCACTTCTTCATCGAACACAAGAAGAAAGAAGGAAAAGGGAGGTGAGCATTGGCCTTAATGGTGTTTAATTGTAAAAATAGAACAGAAATGTTCTAAATAATGTCTGAAACTTTGTATTATGAGCACTTCTCGTATTTATTTGCTTTGTAATGATGAATCGCTTGTTGTATTCCTCATTTGTAAGTAGCTTTAGATAAAAGCGTCTGCTAAATAAATAAATGCAAATGTAAAAGTGATGTTAGTTGACTAATAGATCTAATGCGATGACGTTCACACATTTTCAAGTGTATCTTGAGAGTCCACATACTTTTGCTGCCAGTGTATAACCTAATTACCCTTGAGGTGTACAGTATTTCTGCATAGTTATTGATTCGCATTTTAGAGTCAGAAATGAGGATGTGAAACTTAAAGTTGTGACCAAATAGGAGATAACGGCCTTGTCCTTCATATATGCTTTTGCTAATCTTTGAATTTTCCACAGGATGAGAGGAAAAGACTAAAAAATGCGATCATCATTCAGTCTTACATAAGAGGATACCAAGACAGAAAACAGCAAGTATGTGGCAGCGGTTTAAACTCTACAAGTGTTGAAGGGTTTCTTCAAACAGAAGACCTGTCTGTATTCTTGTAGTTGAGATCGTTAAATTCCTAAGTATTGTCTCTTTTTCATTTAGTATGCCATTCAGAGGGGCTGCTTTGACCGCTGTGCGTGTCAGTGCCAGTCAGGCTCTGGCCCTCAACTCACAGACAGTGCCATACTCAGCCAACTTGTTCGCCAGCTTCTCTTTTTTTACAGACTAAGTGAAGACAGACACAGAATGGTAAGGAGTTTTAATGTGAAGGTTTTAATGTGAAGTTGGACAGATTGATATTGTTAAGCTGTCACTGACTTTATGAAGCTTACGGATGTTAATGTCTTAACCGCGTAGATCTGGATGTGTCAGAGTTTGGTAAAGCATCATGCTCAGTTCGTCAAGCTGCTGACGGGGCCAGAAAGACAGAGCTGCCTGTTTCAGATCAAGAGGATACTGGGGCACTGTTGCAGGTAAAATGAGATGTTCCTCAGACACTGGTTTGTGTAGCAGCATACTTAAAATAAATCCTTCTGTCACAGTCACATGTAAACCTTTAGATCGTCTTGTTGGTTGCTTGCTAAGGATTTTCTCTATCTGTTTAAGTTATTGCAAGCATTTGAAGAGGACAGTCTGAATGTGGCCGTCCCGATGAGGATGCTGGAGGTGTTTACATCTGAGAGAACCTACTTGCCCTTTCTACAGGATGAAAACTATGTCGCTGCACTTATTGAGCAAATATTGCACTATATGGTAGTGAAAGGTTTGCCCCATCCTTTATCTTTATCATTTATTAAGACAATACATGAGTATATTCACTCAGAGAGTACACGAGACTCTTTTTAATTTAGCCAAAGTTTGCGTCTGTTACCTATTGTGATATTGTAATCATATTTTCTTTTTCTTTTTCCTTCTCTCTTTTAGGATACTACAGATCTCTGTATGTTTTAGTGAATCACAAGTTGCCATCGAGTCTAGAGTACAGTGATGCCCCTTCCATTCCACTGGCACAAACGCTGCTGGAGCACACACTCAAGCCTCTGCACTTTTCATACAGCTCTTGCCCCCCAGATAGCAGGTACATATTCACAGAGGTGCATACTGGAGAAAAAGGGCAAATTAGTTCTAATTATTTGTAGCCTTTATGCTATACACGCTGTAGAGAGCATTCAGTTCAAGCTGTTATAGGAATGTCTTTCTTTTTGTGTGTGTGATGCAAGGGTTCCACCAGTAAAAGGCTGCACACTGACCTCTTATTGCAGACCGTTAGCTTTATCCTTCCAGGAGACCAATGGACAGTAGTTCTCTCACTGCTGTGTTTACAGAGAGTAGTAAAATGCAGACAGACTCATTGACTCAACATGTAATGTTTACACAACATTTACCCTCCATTCTTACACTCTCAGTGACGAACTCTGCTGTTTTCTTTTCTTTTCTCTCTGATGAACCACAAAAGCGCGAGAGAAGAAGCTTATGCATACAGTCTCGTGTTTGTCCTCTCTCTTTCTTTCTTTCTCTCACTCACTCTCTCTCTCTCACACACACACATACACAGAGGCATGCACCCAGACAAACCAGCTAGATGTTGTTTGCTACTGAGTCTCCCCTTTTTGCTTTAAATTAACATTTTTTTTTTTTTTTGTAATAATAATGTATACTTCTGTTCAAAAGTTTGGGGTCAGTAAGATTTTTTTTAAATAAATTAATAGCAAGATCATGTGACACTGAAGACTGGGGTAATGGCTGCTTAAAATTCAGCTTTGCATCACAGAAATGAAATGTATATTTTAAAAATATTAAAATGGAAAACTCTCTTGTTTTTAAATTGGAGTAGTATTTACAATATTTCTGTTTTAACTGTTATTGATCAAATAAATGAAGACTTTTTGAGCATAAGAGACTGCTTTAAAAACATTTAAAAATCTTACCTTCCCTAACCTTCCCTTGAACGTATTAATTATTTTGTTTATTGGTGTGGTTTTATTTTAGTGTGGATCAATTTAAAATTGTGGTCGTGTCACTTCTGTTTGAAGTTTTTGTCTGTAAAGCCCAGGCAAAATACATCCATTTAGAGTTACTGTATTACTGTGCTGTCACTTTAGAAAAATATGTGTGCTAAATGGGAACTAACAAGGTTTAGGTTAAAGCTCTCCTGTTGGCAAACTAAGATTGTGAATTTTGTTGTCTTGTAGATACACACACACAAAAAAAAGTGTGTGTAAATGTGTGTACATATAGTGAAGTATATTAGTATTGAAAAGGATATATAGTATGGTATTTAGAAAAATAAATTAGGTAATGTCCTTCCTGCAGACTGAAACAAACAGTATAATTACAAAATATACAAAAAAAATTCACAGGTTCTCAACCTTTTTTCTTCTTTCATTCACAGGCAGTTTGTTTTCACGGCCTTCACTGAGGAGTTCATTTCAGCGCCTTTCACTGAACAAATCTATCATTTCTTCGTGCCAGCTTTGTCAGACCCAAAACTAGCTTTCCCATTTCAGAACTTCCTTTGGTCACTTCAGGCCACCATAGCCTCCTCTGTCCAGGCCCGAGCTCAGGCTCCCTGGCTCTTTTACTTTGTGCTAACAGTTGGAGAATCAGGACTGGGTAAGTAGTGCGCTTAAAAGAACTTTAGAGTATCAGTAATATACTGTGTGTTTCTGAGGTGATGATCAGTGAATGCAATTAGTTTGTCCATTTTGTTTGTATAGGTTCACTCTCTGAAGAAGGGTTGCTGTTGTACTTGAATGCGCTCCAGACTCTGTTGCCATTGTTGCCAGTGAAGGAGTGCGGCAGTAGAGCTGACATCAACAGTGATTCAGAAGATGAAGAAGAAATGACCGTACAGCCTCCTGCTGCACAGGTGCACACATTCTCTCTTATCCACATCTTTGCACAAAAATATTCTGAGAGTACCACAGTATATCATTTTGATCTAAAAAAAAGATTAATATAATTTTGTCTTTTTTTGTCTTTTTTTTTTAAAGGATGGCAGTTGGATATCTGTGCATTACATAACAGAGGAATGTGTACAGAAGTTGGACACCAAGCAGCAGACTAACGCTCTGCTAACATTAGTTTGGAGAGACACAGCAAGTGAAGACATCTTCACCATGATGGCCTCCATCTGTCACACGCTGATGGTGCAACATCGTATGATGGTGCCCAGAGTCAGGTTAGTCATATACACAATCAACCAATCCAAAAAATTAATCACCCATCTTTTTTTGCGACATTAAGGATAGCAAATATAACCAGATTCACTGCACAGTGCATACTTGTGCTCTATCACTCTCTTACTTCAAGATAAGTTTGGCATGCTGTACCACTCTAAATGATAAAAAGAGATACAGTCATTGCTAATGAAGCAGTCAGGTGGTTAAGTCTCATCTTACTGTGTTTTTTTAATTTATTTTTTTATTACCAGGGCGGTTTTAGTTGCTGTCACTTATCAATTAGTGTAATGAGCTCTTCTCTCAATCACCTTTGCTTAATCTGCTTCTGGTTCTGCAATGCTAACAAAATGAGAACTGGATTTCAGCAGAAAGAATGAAAGTGATGGAAAGAGGTGGCATGAAAAACAGGGAAAAGGAGAATGTCTGGTTTAATGAGGGAGAGGGAGAACTCAGATAAAGTCACTGAGCTCTAAAAGGTGGTGTCAATCAATTGATCAGAACTAGTTTAAAGTTTTCACGCAGGCATTGTGCACCCTAGTCTATACCTTTTATGTTCTCAATTTTAGAGAATTAAAATTGTTGTATTATGTATTAAAATCTTATCAGTAATCAGTCTTTACAATAGAGGAGGCAGCAGTCAAACCTCTTAAAATGTACCACTTTGAAAAAAATATCAAATTTTTTAGTAGGATAATTTTTTTAGTAGGATAATTTTTTTAAAGAATTGATTAAAAAAAAAAGAGTTTTTCCAAAAAAATAAAATAAAAGTCTTAGTAGCTAATATTTCATTATACTCATAAATTATTTTAGGAGCTTAGATTTTCTCTACAATTACTTATTATTTATCTACAAATATGTATTAAATATTTATTTTGTTAGTGTTAGACATGCTTATATTAACTAAATGTTTTAACGTGGGAAAAATAAGTTTTTAAAGTTTAGTCTGTTTAACACTCACTTTCATCATTTTGCATGTTATTGTCTAATAAAAATGATATTTCCAAAGACAAAAAATATACGCCAAAATTAACTCTCTTTAATACTGTTTAATATTTAAAATTTTTCTATGAAAATATAGAGTAATATGAAATCTAAATAAAAAATAAAACATCCTATAAAGCACATTTCAAAGTTGATGTAACTCAACATTGTTTCTGTAAGATACTTTACTTTAGACTTCCTTTATAATTTTGCTCCTCTGAGATCTTTAACATGTTTTGCCAGTTCTGCTTTCTTTCATATATTAAATAAAATGGTTGAATTTCCAGTATGTTTTCCAGTATATCCTTTCTTCATCCTGTTTTTTCCTCCATTTTTTTATTTGGTGGTACTTTTATGTTTTATAGCTCCGTCCAGAAGAGAAGGCTTTTAACATAAATACTGCCTTCACTACTTTATCATTATCGGATATCTGTACAAAATAATTAGCTGGCCTATGAAGATTAATTTCTGCAGGAGTAGATGGGATAGTTTTACAAGAGGTATAACAGCTGGCCCTGATTTACAACCTTTAAAGAAGTGCCCAGTGAGCGAGCAAACTTGGTTGCCTTTTAAACATGATCATATTTTAAAGTGAAGAATATGGCTGTATTTCACACTAAACAAGGTCTTTATAGTATCACAACTGTGTTAGTGTAAATAGCGCACTTGGTTCTTGTCCATGGAAAGGTCTCATTAATGTTAAGCCTGCTGTATTTGGTTTGGCTATTTAAAGACTTCATGAAGATGCAAAGAACAGAAAGTTAAAAGAAAGGAAAAACATTGTCACAGTTATTCATGTTAATAAAAGATAGAGTTATTAGAGCAGTAAACCTGACTTTGAAATTGAGAGTGTTTGTGTGCGGTCCAGTAAAGTCATGTAGCTTTGATTATATTTCAGCCAAACACATGCTCTCTAAAGCCTGGAAGTGCTAAACTCCCAGTTTAATTTGAATTCTACCCACCTAAGATTCAATTAGCATCTAGCTAGCATGCAATTAGGTGCTGAGATGCAATTAACTTTACTGTATTTGGTCCTTGATTAAATTTCAACCATTTTTAATGTATGCATTTTTTTTGTTACTGTATTATATTGAGAAAATTCAGGCTTGAACGTTTGGTCTACATATTTCAGTTTCATCCATTTCTCAGTGAGAGGTCTGCAATTGTTTTGTTATTTTATTGTTAAGGTGCTGTCTGACATTAATGTAGCATATTGGGGGGAAAGGTCTATAAAATTGTAAACAGAAGTGCTTTGTGTGTGAGAGAGGTGGATGTAAGGTGGATGTACATATTCTTACATTAACCTCAGTTTCAATCTTATTTTCTCCCTTAATTACTTCCAATTATGCTTTATTTATTCTTTTTCCCCTTGACACAAAATAAGCCTGCACCCTGGTGTGACAGCTGTTAGGTTTAATGATTTGGGCGACCTAAGCACAGTTTCTAATTTGTGATAGCAACACTGCTACTACAGTCAGGCAATTGTGGCTGTGCTACATTGTCTCTCTGGCTGTCATTAACTTAAATGGAGCCCCCACAGGAACCACTGGTCTGTTTACGACCCTGAAGCAGACTGCTAGTTTACTAATGGAAGGGGCCTCACCTAAATAAAGCTTAATGGCTCATTTAATCTTTCCTGTGGTCACTTACAAAGACTAGAAATTCCAGCTCACTGGGTTGTTTATATTTTTTTCTACTTTATGAGTCCTGCTGGAAATTTGGGAAGTTTAGGTTTTATGGGCAGGAGATGTGGTTATTTGAACATTTAGTGATGAGCATAGTTCCTGTAGCACCTTGGTGAATAATGTTCAGTAAGGGTATTGTGTGTTTATTAGTCTACATAATGTTTGGTGGTATCAGCTATTTTACTTCAAGATATTTATTTCTGTTTTTTGTGTGTGTGTGTGTTTTTCAGGCTTTTGTACAGTTTAGCCTTCAATGCTCGCTTTCTTAGACACCTATGGCACTTAATCGCATCTATGAAGACTAAAATGATCACAGGGTGAGTTTCTACAGTTATTTTCTAATGTGTACATCTTGAGTATAATATTGACGATTCCATTTTCTTTTGTCCTCTCTTTACGCTCCCTCTCTTTTGTGTAGCTCTTTGGTTCCCTTGTTGCAGGTGATGTCTCGAGGTTCTCCAATGTCTCCGGAGGACTCCAACAGGATCATTCCTCTCTTCTATCTCTTCAGCTCACTCTTCAGTCATTCACTCATCTCTGTGCACGACAGCGAGTTCTTTGGCTCAGCAGATGGTATGGCAGGTCAGAGCCAGTCGTCAATGATGCCCTTCTCTCTGGCTGAGCTGGTGACATTGTCTCGGTGTTTGCGGGACGCGTGTCTGGGAATCATTAAGCTGGCCTATCCTGAGACTAAGACGGAGCACAAAGAGGAGTATGTAGCAGCGTTTCGCAGTGTCGGGGTGAAAACTAACAGCCAAGTACAGCAGCGCATTCAAGCTCAGCAGAAGCGATGGGTCCAGCTCTTTAAGGTGATTCACTCTATATCTACATCTCACACTCTTATTTCTTATTTCGCTGATATTAATGCAGACTTCACTTTCATAATGTGTTGTAGCTGAAAAATATAGAACATTACCAGTATGCAATTCCACATTCAATAGCGCTGATAATATCATCAGTAGATGGTGGGCGTTATTTTTAACCGGTCATTGTATTACCAGTGCTAACAGTGTCTTTGATGACCTAATTAAATGAGCTGATAATTAATGAGGCGAATAGTCTCAGCATCTGTTAGGGCCATCAGTGCTGATCAGCCAGGCAGGAAGAGCACTCACTCGGGAAATTAATAGGTTGTTTGCCAAGACTAAGTGTGCTGAACAACGGCATTAGGATTTTAGTCAGCTGTCATCACTCTCAGTCTTCCTCCATCATCCTCTTCCTCGTCTTCTTCCTTATTATTTATGTGTGTGGGATGACCAGATCTCTTGCTTGCTGTTGACAGCTCATTAACCCACTTTTGTCCTTTCATTGAACTAAAATCATTTCATTTCATTCATCATTTGTAGAGCTTTTCAGCACTGACAGTTAAAAATTAAATGTCATAATTTATAAATATGTATCTCAGTGATTGACGCATTCTAAAATTAATGTAAAGCAATTTATATGGTTATACAATACAAATCAGTACACATGTTTCTCCCCAAGTATTTAAAAAAAAAATCCACAACTTGAAAGATGTTCCCCTTTAATGAAAGACATCATTAAAAGTTTATCTTTAACAGATTTGACACTTTTCTCCAAACTGTGATCAGTGCACTCAAAACAGCTCACACAGCTGTCAGTGTAGACTTTACATTAAAACATTAAAACCAATAGATTTTTCCACTATTGATTATATCATTGTATTCAATGATACACAATGTATATCACTGTGTGCAATGTGCACACACAAGTATACAGACTACACAAAACACTTTCAAACTTAGCATTTAGGTTCATGTGGCTAATAATTGTTGAGATCATTGATCTAAGTTTGGAGAAATGTGTAAAATTAACAGAGAAAAATGTAATTTACAAAAAAAAAAAAAAATTGCTGATAGCTTTGAAGCAGCACATCTGGCTTGTTTAGAGCATTTGTTTTGGAACCTGACACATTTTCTCCCTTAGTTCAGTTCGTTGAGTCCTATATGAACACAGCATTCACACTCTGATATCAACCAAAATAATCGGTCTGAGATAGAAAATAAACTCTTGGATCACTTCCGTTGTGGTGAGAAAGCAGTCTGACCCCTACAGACCAACAAACCAAGATGTATCATAATTCATAACATGAAAAAAACAAGTCTAATTCTGTGTGTGAGCACATTATTGCAGTTGAAAATCGAAGAGGCCTAGGTGAATTGCAAGAATGCTTTTCCAGTGAAGCCTTGATTCTTACTCTAATAAATTATATGTGACTTATATACATTTGTGTGTGTGTGTGTGTAACAACAGCTAGTCCGTGGAGCTAACTTGTGTCAGTCCATCTTGACGTATGACCTCTATGAGTGGAATCCCAGAACATAAACAGTTGCACTCTGACCAATGAGAAAGCAGTTTTACTCACATGAAACTAGCATAAACACATTTTGTAGCACTTTGAAATTTTGCCTTTGTTAAAGGGACACCGAAACATTGTAAAGGTCTGAAAACACCTTTACAAAGGACAGTGAGCAATAGCATTTCAGTGATGTTTCTGCTCTTAATTTGTGAGTTTGTATTATTCCAGCAAGCTTCTGAGTTGAACACTTTGGGTTCCACGAGTCGAATCAGTATACGGCATACAAAAGGCTCTGAAACATTTCCACTAAAGATGGCGGAAAACGCCTCCTGTCAGCTAAAAGGACCCATTAAAGAAGTACAAGCAGGAGAAACGCATTTCCCAAATTGAATGTGCAATTTACAGTCAGCTCTAACGCTGTTGACCCCTCACACACTAATGTTTGCCTCCAGCCATGGGCCGTCCCTCCGGATGTTTTTTATCACTCCTATTGTCGAGCTATCTATTTAATTGAAAGAAGTTAATTGAATGAAAATGATCAACTAAGCTTGTATTAATATTGCTAATGGAACTTTTTTCTTGGCTGTGTTTGGAGAGGGATGTCACTGCAGGAGTTTTGGAGAGACCCATTAAGGCCTGCACTTAACCTGATGGGCTAATTAACCAATGCTTATTCAGTCCACTTAGACAGGAAGTGCCTTCGGACCCCCTGCCCCACAAACCCACTAGCAACAGAGTTTTGCACTTGCTGTTATTACAGACTCTCTGTTGTTAGCATGTCTTGGTCAGAGATTGATAGGCATTCTCTAGAAATGGCCAGCCAGACGTTTGTGAGACACTGTAATCGGAGAAGAAAAAGCTTTTGCATGAGTATTAAACAGAAGTGTAGATAAATGAATTTGGATGAAGTCGATTGACTTTGTGGGTGAATTACCTAGTGTTTAAAGAGAATGAAGACATAGAAAAGACATTTCGGTGAATTGTAGTATTTATTTTCGGCACAAGTGAGTATCTGTATATTTGTGTCAGCAATTCACAAACCGATTAGTTGTGCTGGCTAACAGTGACAGTTTATCTGTCTGCTCCTTCACCGTTATAGAAGCTATGCAATTACCGATTAAAGTAATGGGATTACTTGGGGCAAATTGTTTTATCTGCTTGCAGAACTGTTAATGACTTAATCATAATGTTTTTTGGAAGCTTAGTATTTTAAATTGCTTTAAGATTGAAATTATTTATGTGTGAATGAATATTGTACTGAACATTAGTTTTTTTTTTTATAATTTTTTTTTTTAAAGGTGATTACCAACCTTGTGAAAATGCTGAAAGCCCGAGATATTCGAAGACCATTCTGTCCGTCAGGTCACTGGCTGTCTGATGAGGTCAACATCAGAGCAGACAAGGTAAAATTAACTCGTCTAATCATATGATTACAACCTACTAAACAGAATTACTAGTTTTGCTGTGTGATCAACAATATTTTTGATTGATAACAGATAAACAATTTTTCTGTATGATGTAAAGCATTTGCATTTAAAAGAATGAGTTAGGGCTGCACGATTATGACAGAAATCTTAACTGTCGATTATTCCCTTGAAATTGTGATTATTACGATTATAACAATTTACATTGAGTGATGTTTATACCATTGCTTGAAGCAACTGCATGCCATATTTTTATATGAAAATAAACCAGCTGAAAACACTTTAGTATTTAGTATTATTTAGTATTATTTAGTATCTATAGTATTAAGCCTCAAATGTCAACTATACATTGGATTGGTTTCTTCTTTAAATAATACTAATAATAATAAAAAAATAATGCATGGTATTATATAAATTAAAACAATGAAAAAACCCCCGCAAGCACTCAGAATAACATAAGTGGACTTTGAATGATTAATTGCCATTTTCAATGATTATGTAATTGTGCCATCCATAATTGTATTCATGATTAGAATTTCCTTAATTGTGCAGTCCTAGAATAAATACATTTCATTATGACAGTATAATGTTTAAATTGTTTTAAACATAGATGTGTTTCTAAATAAGTTCATATATGTATGTGTGGAATCAATTATAGCTTGTAGTGATCTAACGTGCTTTGTATATTGATATTTGTGTGTAGGTGACTCAGCTCTATGTGCCCTCTGCAAGACATGTGTGGAGAACCAGGAGAATGGGACGTATCGGGCCGCTTCAGTCCAATTTAGACGGTAAGACTTATCCATGGAGAACAACCACAACTGAAGTGTCGTGGAACACACACGCACGAACATGAAGTGATAATAACAGCCAGTCAAGCAATTTCATTCAAAAACAAGTAAGAGTACTCAAGAGTATGTTAATGCAAACTAGTACCAGTGTTTCTGGTCTTTTCCATGCCACCCTGGAGCATATGTGCTTAAAAATACAATTAGCCTAAGGCTGGACACATCTGGCTGCCTGATTGTCCCGACCTTTTTCATTTTCCTAAATGGACCTGCGAGGTAGTGACGAATGGCTCCTGTATTGACCATGCTGCACCATATTTCTCCACCAAGATGGCCCCTTGATGGCTGGTTTGTGGAAAGAGAGAGAGGACTGACTAATTGAGAAGAATCATTCCACCTTGCAAGCAGCGTATTAGATGAATGACACTCCTCATCTGCTGCTATGGCAGTTTTTTTTCCTGTGGTCAAAACGTTTGTAGGACGGAGTTTTAATACAAAACAAACGTCCCTCTAATGGAGGGAGAGGACCGGTGGATGGGCAAATCGCTGCTGAGTTAATTAAAAGAGTGTGGCAGGAAAGACAGAGGAGGATTGAGTGATCTTTAATGGGTGCTCTGTAAATACTGCACTCAGCAAGGCTGGTAGTAGACCTCACTCAAGGTTGTGCAAGTGTACAGATGCAAATGAAGTAGGTCCTTAACAGACATCAAGTTTCTTTTGTTTACCAAGGACCCATTGATTTGATTAAAAATACAGAAAGTAATGGTAATATTGTGAAATATCATTACTATTTAGAATAACTGATTTCTGTTTGAATGGATTTTCAAATGTGATTTATTGCTGTGATGCAAAGCTGAATTTTCAGCAGTCTTCATTGTCACCTGTTCCTTTTTTAGTTAAAACCATGATCTATTTTTTTCAGTATTCTTTGTTGACTTTTGTCTCTTTTAATGCATCCTTTATGAATAAAAGTATTTCTGTTTAAAATTTTTACTGACCCCAGACTTTTAAAAGTTAGTGTATATTTTTTATTTTTTATTTTGGGTTGACTGATAGTATATTTGTCTGGATGATGAACAGAAAGCTTTAGAGATTGTCAGCAGGATAGATGAAGATTCTGTGCTTGAGTGAATTTCTTTTCAGCATTTTGTCTTGTTGTCCATGTATATTAAAGAGCAGAATGTTACATTATTGATTAGATTTCTAAAGGTGAAACAACATTATTGGGTGTTTTAATTATATTTGTACATGTTTTTTTTATTTTTGCCGTTTTCATTACATGCATAGGTGTAGAGAGAGGGCAAGAAGTGACAATGATATTGGAAACAAGATCAGCAAATGACGCAAGCTGGATTTGATCTTATATCACCAGCATTGAAGAGCCACAGCCATAATTTGAACATATTAGTAGATTTTTGTTGAAGATATTTGTCTTTAGAGAGATGTTTTTATTTGTATTTTTGTAATGAGATGTTTGTTAAAGAAGACTTAAAGAATAAAGGTTTACAGAAATGTTTGTTTTCCCTCACAGTTGGACTGGAGCCTCCACCATTGTCAGTATCAGAGGAGAGACATTTGGCAATCCTCACCGAACTTCCGTTTGTGGTGCCCTTTGAGGAGAGAGTGAAGGTAAGACCGCCATCACTGGTATGGTGTGGAGTATGTTTTGTGCACAACACTGGTCAAAAATTCAGTGATCTGTGAATTAAAAAGAAGGCTGAAAGTTGTAATTATGTAATATTGTGTTTTATGCTTTAGATAAGAATTGCAAGTAAAAATCCAAATGAACACATGCTCAGATTCTGCAGTGTTAAATGATGTTAATTAACTAAACTTTGTTTATTCTGCCTTTTAGATCTTCCAGAAGTTGATCTATGCTGATAAGCGTGAAGTGCAAGGAGATGGCCCTTTTTTGGATGGCGTAAATATCACCATTCGAAGGAACTACATCTATGAAGATGCTTACGACAAATTATCTCTCGAAAATGGTAACCAAGGCAAACCTACCCCTTCAAACATGTTGAAATCTCTCCTTATAAAAAGCATTTAGCACAATGAATGTGGCATTCTTAGACACTGAGGGAAAAAACATTAACCTTGCTTAGGAATTAGATACAATAATTCATAGCAGCTGTCAACAAAAGCTGTTTAGATGATTTAGGGCAAGGCGTCTTGAGTGTAAGAACTCACCTCTTGAGTCTCTTAGAAAGTCTCTTTAGTTGTGTAGCGTCAGACTTTTGTAGATGACATGGAAAAGATTGAGTTATGACATTGTTTAATTAAAAATTATGAGGTCAAAACAGTTCACCTCTTCATTTATTTGGATTAACGTGCATATTGACTAGTTTTTATATCATTGTGGGTTTAAGTGACATGTAAGTAGTTTCATTGAAAATATGATTGTCTAATTTTACCACATAAATTCATTAATATGTTTTCTCATGATATTATTCCCTGTACTCTAGTCTACCCCACAAACACGTAATGACTTTTACTGATTTTGAAGAGGGGTCATGTGGAACATGCTAAATACATTTGTTTCTCTCCATTTCAGAGCCTGATCTTAAGAAAAGGATCAGGGTTCATTTGCTCAATGCACATGGGCTGGATGAAGCTGGCATTGACGGAGGAGGAATATTCAGAGAGTTCTTGAATGAGCTGTTGAAGTCGGGCTTTAATCCTAACCAAGGCTTCTTCAAGACGACTAATGAAGGTCTTCTCTATCCGAGTCCCACTGCAGAGATGCTTGTGGGAGAATCCTTCACCTGGCATTACTACTTCCTTGGCAGAATACTGGGAAAGGTAAGACGAGGATCACATGATGTATTGCACTACACTGTAACATTTTGATCTCTTCCGTAGCACAGAGAGGACAGAGCATCACAGAATCACTTTAATCTAACCTGCTAGACCTGGTCACTATTTGTTTAAATTATTTTACTGTAAATGGATTATTTGATAACTCTTGCAGCGGCTTGTCTTTGGGTTTTCTCTCAGTTGTTTCATTTGCCTTTCACTTTCATACACTCTCAAACACAGAAAGGGTGATTTAGATCAATGCTGAAGGTCAAAGTTCAGCTTCAATCAGTGGTCTCAGGCTGAGTAGCTTAGTTACCATTATAAATCCTATCCATTTGATTTATGAGGCCACTGCAGTTTAAAATCAAGTTTATTTGTGGCCTTTTGCTCCAAATAATTTTTCCTTTATCTAGGTTTATTTTTGTAAGATCATTTTGAAAGTGACATGTAAGAAACTGCCATCAAAACATAAGAAATGTTTGGCTACGTGTAAATTTTGCTTGCTTGGTTTAATAACTTTAATTTAGCTTCAGAAATTACAATTCACTGTTTCCAAGCATTCCCAGAATCTATACACATAGTACCAGTATGTATTTAATTAAAAGGGTTGATAATAAGTGGAAAATGTTTTACAATAAGCCATATGGTTAACTTTTCTTATTATCCTAATTTTGCCCTGTCTTTTCTTTTAATGGCTACACCTTGAGCCACAATTTATTGTCACCATTGTTCTGGCCATCTCTTTTGTGTGTCCGCAAGCTGGTATTTATTAGCCGCTAATGTTTTTAAAGTTTCATTAATGCGTATGCCCAGGATTGTTTATCGCAAAGCACATTGACTGGGGGAAGGGTAGATGAATTACCTCATGCCAAGAAGCTCGCTGCTCAATTAGGCTACTCCATTAGTCCATGATTCCCCATCTCTGTTTGTGTAGCCATCGCATTTGGCCATGGACGCTAAATCAGCTAGCACCATAAATAACAGGCTCTGTGCCGCTGGTAATAGAGTTTTGATCTGTTTTACAGTCACAGGCATCAACACCACTTGTGAGGAGGCAATTCAGGCCACTTATTAGAGAGCTATGATGAACACAAACACATATGCACACTTTGTGCGATGGAAGGGACATAACTGAGCTCCTGTCCTGAGGAATGGCTAGCCCCGCCCCCTACTTTCCTGATCTTATTCCATTCAATTGCCCCCTCGCCTTAGTAATGTGCAAAGCAATTAAGGTGACGAGATTAATTTGAATTTGACTTTCAATTAACCCTCCTTCTCTCTCCATAAATATGTGAAGGAGTGGCAGACTGAAGGGGATATTGATATTTGTTTAGTGCTGTTACAAAGGCGACCTGTATAGATTACAATTGCGTCACTGTTGCAGTTTGGCTGGGCCCACCACTAGACACACACACAGAAGAACAGAAAAGCTGTTGATCATTTCTGTGATGTAGTGCCCCTTTTATTTATTTATTTTTGCGAATTGTGCCGATTTGTCACAGAGGTAATGTTACATTGCTGGCTTTGATTTTGAACCTATCAGTATTGTTTTGTATTGTATGTGTTTGCGAAATTATGGCATTCTTAAAAACGTTTAAGAGAAAGTTTTAATATGAAAGATTTCATTAAAACTATAAATATTTCTGACAAAAGAAAATCTTTTTTTTGGTTGCGGAGTCAGTGAATAAAATACAGATTTAATACAGTTTAGATTTGGGATATCTGCACTTCTTGCTCATTGGATAGAGTTTAGGCATCAGTGCAAATAAAGATTTTATGTGGACCTGATAATCAGTGCATTACACAAAATTGGAGCCCCAGTCATTCACACATTGACACATAATTTTTCCATATTTGCAATATTAAATATTTTGGCTAATTTGATTTTGCTTTCAGATACCATTAAGAAGTGTAGTACTCTCAGCTCCATTTAACATACAATTCTATTTTACATTCTAGTTTTTATTCTTTTTAATTTTTCTTTCATTATTTTTTTCATGATTGTTTTTATATATTTAATATATACAGTGTACAGTGTTTACCAGGTTTACATTTCAGTGCAAGTTGTATTCTGTATATCTGACAAATAAAATCTTGAATCTCAACATGCAGAACTGCTATTGCATATTAGCATGTAGACAGCATAGGTTGGGTGCATTTATAGATCATGATGTAGAAGAAAACAGTGTTTCCACAATATTGAAAGTGGATACTTAGAAAATAAAGACCTTTTTATTAAGGTTTTGAGACATGCTACGGCCATTCAATTGAAGCTTTGAAGCCACTTGTTTAGAATTACCTCCTGTTGAATTATTTTCACACGAATACTACTACAGTCTATTCATGCCCTAAAATACAAACAAACACACACACACACACACACACACACACACACACACACACACACAAATACCACGTGTTCTGCAGTTCAACAAGCAGAGCTTAACTGTTCCTCTCCAAAGGGCAACAGAGAGGAAAGAGAAGGTCAGAACTCCTGATTGATGGCAAGTGTGTTAAATTTTTTATTGATTCTTAATGCTGTAAATTTACAAATTTATTTGGCAGAAACAGAAGGCAGCTGCTAAGTTGTTGGCATTTACTCTCCTGATGGTGCCACAATTTGCATTAATTGCGTTGCCACTGCACTCACTTATATTAAAAGGCCCAGCCATTCATTAATCCTTTTTATCCCAAGTCATTTTGGCACAATTTCTGGCAATAAACACCCATAAATAACTTGAAGGTTTGAAAAATAGTCTGCGTCGTGCCTCCATATCCTTATTGCGGCTTCTTCCCGGGAGCGACGTTATTGATAGGTTTCAGGAGGGCGCAGCACATATGTTCCCACAACAGGGCTTGTTGGAAGAATGTTGCTAAGTGGATTATTTTGCATAAAAAATGTCCCATGTTTGAAGTCGCACAATTAACCTGTGTTTAGAAAATGCTCTGATTTACAGTCTGTGTGTGTGTGTGTGTGTGTGTGTGTGAATGTGTGTGTTTTAGATGCATTATGGAGATTTATAATCCATGTAGCTTATGTGGTCGAGGGATTTTAGTGCAATCATTTATTCAAAGCCTGTATATTTTAATGCCCTCAGATACGGTCTTTGAGGTACTTCAGCTTTTATGACTCCCCCATCCTTAATTGAACAACAGGTTAAGGATACAGTTGATGTTTTTAAAGTTTGAGCTTCTTCAGTTTAAAGTGTCAGTATTTGGGACAGATTAGCCCACTGGATGTGGACATCGTCTTTAATCAAATATCTCTCTCTTTCTTCTGTCCCCCAGGCGCTGTATGAAAACATGCTAGTGGAATTGCCATTTGCAAGTTTCTTCCTGTCCAAGCTCTTAGGCACCAGTGCAGAGGTGGACATCCACCATCTGGCCTCTCTAGACCCAGAGATGTACAGAAACCTGCTTTTCCTCAAGAGCTATGAAGGCGATGTGGAAGACCTTGGACTTAACTTCACAGTGGTCAACAATGATCTCGGGGAGGCCCAGGTGAACAACATGTCTTTGCCCCCACCTTTTATGCTCTTTTGATTGTCTTTTGTGTCTCCTCTCTCCCTCTTTTGCATTGTTAATGATTGATCTAACTGTTGTTAGTCCTGGCTGATGGAGATAAAGCACGTCTCTGTCTAGATCTCTCTGAAAGAACTCCTCTGTTGACCAGAAACATACCTGCTGGGTAGCATAGTATTAGAGCTTATCATTCAGCACGATATCTAGCACTGCCACTCCTTACCACCAATTTTTGATTGCTTCCATTGTCCTCATTTGTTAGTCGCTTTGGATAAAAGCATCTGCTAAATGACTAAATGTAATGTAAAAAAAACAAACAACAAAAATACCCACCTCAGCTTGAGGTGTGTGAAGGGAAATTTTATGTGCTCTCCATTTGTTTCAAGTTCATTTTTTCTCTGGCATTTAGAAAATCTTGATTGTTAGAATTATTCTTAAATAATAATTTAATTATATAGAGAAAATGTATACATGTTATAAAATATATATATATATATATATATATATATATATATATATATATATATATATATATATATATATATATATATATATATATATATATATATATATATATATATATATATATATATAAAAAATCTGATTAAAAAAATAAAAACAATAAAAACTATGCCAGAATGGGTCACAGATTGGTAGATTTAGCCTAAATAGTTGCTCAATAGATAATTGTTATTGATAAACTTATATTTCCCATTCCCTTTTTCTTATTATAACTGGGGTAAGCTAGTAAAAGTAAACATTGTTCATTCACTTTCCCCTTCATTAGCGAGGTAAAGGGTGTCCATGTGCACTCATTTCCTCCATGTTCCTCAATTGCCTTCAGCACTTTCCTCTGCAGCTTTCAACAAGGAATTAAATCATCACTGAGCCCAGGGTGATGGTGCCTGTCACACTTCCATCGATTTGTGTCTTTTCCAGGTGGTCGAGCTCAAACCAGGTGGAAAGGACATCCCGGTAACCACAGCCAACAGGATAGCCTACATCCATTTAGTGGCCGATTACCGTCTGAACAAACAAATCCGAGCACACTGCCTGGCCTTTCGACAGGGCCTGGCCAACGTGGTCAACCTGGAGTGGCTGCGCATGTTTGATCAGCAGGAAATTCAGGTAGCAGCTTACCTCTGTGCACACACACATGCTTAGATTTACACTGAAAATGTGAGAAAAGGCACATCTGTCTAGACACAAAGCAATCAATCATGTATCAGAAAAGATTAGTAATAATGAGATCAACAGATATTATCACAGTCTGTCTATTCTTTACTCCCTACTTTAAACACTCCTATTTGTGGTTATTTATTAAATGTAAACAACCCCAACTCCAACTCTGGAACAAGTCCATTTATTTTTTCAGGTACTGATTTCTGGTGCACTTGTGCCCATCTGTCTGGAAGACCTGAAGAAATTTACTAACTACTCAGGTACTACAAGAACACCCATAACACTTTTTATCAGTCACTTTATCTTAGATTGAGCTTGATTTAAGGTCAGGTTGCTATTTTTTTATATTCTGTATTTATTGGTAATGGAGAGCAAAAACACGCATACAGTAGGTAAAAAAAAGTACATTTTGGATGCATGTTTTGAAGTAAAGCACATAGCAGAGATGCAGTATTAACTGATAATTCAGAAGGGTTTAGTGATGCAAGTCTTTAGAATTTCATTTTATGCATTCTATTCTTAACTTTATTGTTTTTCTTAACTGTTGCTGCATTACTCAGGTGGTTATACAGCAAATCATCCAGTGATCAAACTATTCTGGGATGTGGTGGAGAGCTTCAGCGATGAGGAGAAACGCAAGCTGCTAAAGTTTGTTACAAGCTGCTCACGGCCTCCGCTCTTAGGCTTCAAGGTCAGTAAGATTGACCAACACCCTCCGAAAATATGATTTTAATGAACTTTTGACATGTGAAAGACATCTAAGGTTCTGATCTGTTGTGTCTGAACTCTTTAAATAGGAGTTAATAATTCATCTGGGATTGTATGGTGCCTTAGATGGGTTCACAGGAAAAGTGAAATGTACAGACATGACCCAACTCAGCTGCATCGATATGACTAGCGTCTGTTATCACATACGGAGTTTAGCTGAAGTTCACGCCAGCTCACACCTTCTAATTATTTTGTCCCATTTTCTACATTTTTATTCAGTAAAGTTATCAGGATCCCCACCGCAAAGAATTCTACTCGCTCTAAGGTGTGCGTCTGCCTTAACGGAGAAATAATGAAGTTAACAGATTATGTTTTGTCATAGTATATCGTCATTAATTTACACAAGGGTGTATGAGCAAACAGGCTCATTGTAGCAAATCATTTTTACATTATAACAGCTATCAGGAAAGGCCTTATCTTAGCCTCTATTTGTGCTAGAGAGGTTGTGACCCTTAGCAGTGTAATGTTATTTGAGGCTTTGCCAAGTGCCACTGGGTGCGTCAAATCCATCTGACTGATAAAAACTTATAAATGCCCTGTTGAACTTTAAATGGCTCTCACTTAATGTTGACTGGATCTAGCGTGTAATCACAGGCCAAAAAAATGGGTATGAGAGAATAGCTTCTGACAGCTTTCAAATTATTCTGCCGACTTCATCTACCAACAGTTTTCTTATTTGACAGGATTAGTATCATCTCAGTCTCTAGGAATGTAATCTTAAGTCTTTTTCTTGTATGTCACAGTGTTGTGCTTATTACACTCAGCAAAATCTGGAGAACAGAAACATCATTAAATGTGTTTTTATGCCTTACTTAAACTAACCAAGGACAGTAATTGTCATTTCATTGACTTTATTACATATTTTAATAGCTGTCATCAGTTTAAAGCGGATTACTTCAGCGTGTATGAATTTGGGAGGGGGAAAAAATCATGGCTTCTGAGCAATTCCACAGATATGTGTTACTGCCAAAATTAAAGTGGGGCTGTTTAATGAATTTGACTTTGGTGCAGACGCTCTGAGGAACGGGTGGAAAGGAGGAGCAAGAGGAAAAAGACGAAGAGAGACAGATCAAGGGGAGATGGCCTCCCACCTCGTCTGCCTCTTTAGCCAGCTCAGCCTTAATTAGGAGCTGTTAAACACCCCAGAATTCATTAGGGGAGAAATAGCCCTGTCACTGAGAGCTATTTAAAAAAGATGATGGATGCGCTTTTTGCAAAACGATGGCTCCCATCGTGACACTTTCTCGATAGGCAACGATAGTTTAATACCTTAATTGTTAGAAAAATTGGCCCGTTAAAGCAGGTTTAATCAGGTTCATTTTGGGGTTGAGCCTTGCAGCCGCGTGGAGAATTTTTTCATTGGGCCTATCTTGTTGTTCTTCCAGTAACCTTTCACAGATTTCAAGTTGTAAGCTTAGATTTTGCTTTAGATATCAGGGTGTTATTTATCTGCACAGATGCTGCCCATTTAAAATGTGTATTAGTATTTTTTTTTTTTTTTTAATTTAAACATATTTATTACTAAACAACAGTATCTAGACTGTGTCTACACTGGAAACAAGTGACTTGACATAATCAAAGAGAACTTGTTGTAATCAGTGGTTCACTGATGCCCGGTTTTATTTCTGGCATTCTTCAAGTGTTTGCACTAAAGTAACAGTAGAAATGGATTTGGAACTTTCACTTTCAGTTTGAAGCTGTACGGTGTGGCACATCAGTGGTCGTGACCAGTGTAGACACAATAGCCTCTTTCACACAAACAGTCTTTACTGGTAAATTACCTGAAAATTCCCGTTAAGAGATCATGTGTGAACAGGACCTTTTCAAAAATACCCGTAAATTTGTTTTGGCAGTTTACCGGTCTGAAAAGTTGTAACATTTCCAGTAAATTATCAGTAATGTGCTCTGTGAACACAGAATGTGATTACTGGTATGCGCACGTACAAGTTCAGAAGGCACAGTTTGTGCAGCCTTAGAAAACGGTCTGATAATGCTTTCATGGATTGTCGTCCATGGAATGTGCCACTTAAAAACAATCAACTTTTCACTTCACAGGACGTTAATTGATGGACGAGAGTCATGTAGATTATTGTGATGTTTTTATCATCTGTTTGAACTCTCATTCTGACGGCACCCATTCACTGCAATGGATTCATTTGTGAGCATGTGATATAATTCTACAATTCTCCAAATCTGTTCATATGAATAAACAAACTCAACTACTTCTTGAGTTTGCCTGAAGGCCAGTACATTTTAAGCAAATGTTCATTTTTAGGTCAACTTTACAAGTACTATACAAGTATATCTAGACAGTCATTAAAGAAATTAATAATAACTTGCAGTTTCAGTAAGTTAGTCAGATGTTGATTTAGTATCCGCCCTGAGTGATTCAATGAGCTCTTTCTGTAAAAGATGTGTCAGACGGATTTAACCCATTAACGAACGGTCGAGTGTTTTTGTCCAGGTCATTAAAAGAACTGATTAAAAAAATGTGACTTGTGAATTTTTACAAGACTGGTCACTCTGTATGTTTTGTTTTGCTTGCTGCCCACAAAACTCAACTCAATAGAAAGGCATGTTTTATGCTTTAATTTTGCACATTTTTTATGATTATTTTTTTAATCTTCACATTTAATGCAGATTGAAATCTCACATTCACCACTGGACTAAAATAGGATTTAGTTTGTCACTTTAAATTTTTTTTTTTTTTCTCTACCCCTTATTTCTTCCATGTATATGAACAGATGTGTCTGTAGAGTATTGTTCACTGATGTTTATGAGACTCTCTGCTTTCTCATTGTCTGTAGGAGCTGTACCCAGCCTTTTGCATCCATAACGGAGGCACTGACCTGGAGCGTCTCCCTACCGCTAGCACTTGCATGAACCTTCTCAAGCTGCCAGAGTTCTGTGACCCTCAGCAAATGAGAAACAAGTTACTCTATGCTATTGAATCCTCTGCTGGCTTTGAGCTCAGCTGAGGAATACTTCATCTCCTTGATGCCCTTGAAACCCAGACCAGAATATTCGTCTTTTGTCATGGGGACCAGATAGGAAATGATCTGAATGGACAGACATTGTGTCTGCTGTGGATCTACAGTGATTTACAGAAGGTGTTGGGACATAAAAAAAAAAGAGGGAAACAGACAGTTTGAAGCTGTGGCACGGACCTATATTTGCTCAGTTTTATTTTTACTTCAAAGAGCGTAAACTTGTAAATAATGCATTTATAATTTCAAAGCAACTTCCCAGAAGGTGTCCATTGATCAAAAGCACTAACATTAAACAGGAAAATCTAAATGTTGGAGATACCGAAAGAATAAAATGGCAACGCAAAGTTTATTTGTAGATTTTCCTTGGTTTTGCATCGCTAACATCAAGAGTGGATGTTTTAAGAACATTTCATTTTACGGTTTCAAATGCTCGGTCACCATAGTGCAGCACAACTTGAGTGTAAAATGCATGCATTAGCCTCGCTGACTCAAGCACAAGCTAAACAAGCTTCTCCAATATAACAGCATGCCTGAATCTTCTTCAGTACAGTATATTAAAGAGTTGCCTTGGTTTTAGGTCACACCGCTTCAGCTATACAAACGTGCACGCCTTGATACAGGGCTTGCTAACAGTGTAGCATTTGCTGAAATCTCTGAGCTATAAATTTTCCAGGTTAAAAATGATTTTATGGCTAATGTGCCACTAACAGAAGAGTTTAATAGATTAGAGTCATGGCAGGACGTGTGAGGTTAACAGGTGGTAGAACAGTAGCACAGAAAATGGTGTGTAGTCATCTTGTTTTAATCGCGTAGTAATGATGACTTAAATTGGCTGATACAGGTACACATTTACCTATCGAACAAATTACAGTACACTAGGAAAAAAAAAAAAATTGTCACTTTGAAAATACAAAAGTGACCAGCTGCAACTGGTCTGTTGATGAGATTTCAAGCCTCAAGGTTTATGTGTCCACTGGTTTACACACGTGTGTGTGTGTGTGTGTGTGCGTGTGTGCGTGTGTATATTCCACACAATAGGCCTTGGCATTTTAGCGATGGATAATGATGTTATAAATTAATTTTTGTGCAATAAAATAAAAATGGATTTGAGGACTTGTTTTTAGATCAGTAGTTAAAAGGGAGATTTTTAAGTCAAACAAAATTGATCAGTGAAGGAAGTGTGTGACTTCAAAGCCAAGCCCTGTGTACTGGACACTACTCCAACATCTGCTGTAGCTCAGAACAATTCCATAAACTGAAGAGGATTGAAGTATTTCCTGTCAGCATCCTCTTTTTGCTTTTTTAATTTTTTTTTGCTGCGATTTATCTAGGTTCAGCATGGCTGATGGTGTAGGGAGCTGATGATGATGGATATGTGAATAATGTATATGTCTACATCTTTTAATGTTCACACAGCATTTGTACAAGACTTTTAATTTCTCTCTTCACCTTGTCAGTAATAACCTGTCTCCCAACATCTGTTAAATGAGGAATATGAGATCATGCAGGTGCTGAATATCTGATTGTTTACAGACACTGATGTGTAGAGTTTGTCTTGATGTTGGTGATGAGAAAGGACAAGCAAAGTTTGTGTAAAGATGTATATTTACCGACTTTACGTGCAGGTGTTCAATCTAAGTGTCAGACTGTATGGCAATTATTAAATATGTTTTGAGTTTTTATTTGCACTGGAGATATCAGCATCTTTTGTTGAAATGGAATATTTAAGAAAAAACTGTGGGATGAGATTTTCATTTGGAGTTTTATGGCCTTTGACATATAATTAAAGAAACATCCAGTGATGGAACAAGAAAGGAGGCTATTCGGGACCACAAATGCATTATCAGTACGACATAAATTAAGGGTGTGTGTGGTTGACATAAATCTAATGGGGTCCTGCTATGAGAGCAAGAGATGGCCGGAGAGCAGAGGGAACTTTTTATTTCTCCTTGGATCATCTCCATGTATTCTCCCAGCCTCAGTCTCACCCTCCTCCTCTAAACTCCTCCCTCTCTGACCAAATCTCCACCATTTTAACAACAATCTCAGACGGGGGTAATTGGGTCTTAAAAAACCAACTTGTCCTATAGCTATGAAGGATTGGTCTTAATTATGGCAAGATTTATTTGGGCATATTACCTCATAATGGATTATAGCTCAAACTTAATGCCTCTGGCCATCAATCACATCCACGTGCAAAGATATACCAAAGGTATTTTATACAGCTTTTAGAAATGTTATTATTGCACTTAGGGTCAAGTCATTTCACACCAGAATGTGAAAGCTTAAAGATTTCATTTCAGAGAATTCATTAGGAACAATTAATGGGTTTTATAAAACCCTTTACGTTTAACAGGGTCTGATTGCTTCTTTTAAAGTAGATTGTCATGAATTGTGTTAAAGAAATTGTTTTGTGAAACATGTATTAAATATATAGTTTAAACATGTTATTTATCTTTGTCAATGTAGAAACCCCCACTTCAGTAGCATTTACATAAACTTTACACATTTATTCCTATCCATATTCTGAAGGTTTTTACAGATGGGTTTGTTCATCAATAATTATACATTTTATTCATAAAAATGGTGAAAATATACTTATTTTATTCTGGAGGTGACAGTATTTTCTGATTTATGGAGTGATAAAAGGGATATCATAAATCCCCTCTGTAAAAACCTTTGACTCTAATTTGTCTACAAAATGAACAAGAATTATGAACTGAGCTTTATCCACTGTTCAGATTGTTTTTGTGGAAATTAATGCAAATTTGTATATCTAATTAGATTATGCGCAATTTGCATATTTAAACATTTCAGAAAAGTTGTAAAACAAAAAAGTTTGCAATTCTGCACATAAGTTGATTTGCCACAAATTTGAACAGATTTGAAAAAAAAAAAAACCCATATATATGTGTGTGTGTGTGTGTATATATATATATATATATATATATATATATATATATATATATTATAATATATGTTTATATTACTGTTAACTTAATTTCTAATGTATCATAAACATGTAACGCATATAAAGATGAACAGAGAAATTCGTTTACTACATCATTAGAAAGTTGTGCAAGGGTGCCTCCCTGTGGAGTTTATTTGACACAACTAAAAATAAATGATTTTTTAAAAGTTTTGATATGCAGCATTTATAAACCAAGACCTCTGTTATTACAAGATAAGAGTCTAATTGAATCACTGATGTTGGAAAAGGCACATATTGGTATTATCTCGCTGGTTAATAGTGCACTATAATAGCGTGGTTAAATGGACACTGCATGATCAAGAAAGAAAGAAATTTCACCCTCTGCTGGCCAATACAGCTTTAAAGCTGTAGCTGGAACACCTACACCTTTTACATAACACTGTCAATAGTTCAGTACTTTTCTGAGTGCTTTATTCCCTCCTGAAGAGATTCCTATGCAGCTTGGAAATTTTGTAATTTATCTGATATCCTTATACTGTTTTTACTGTTCGTACTGTATGTTAAGCCCCTGTTCAAATATGAAATGTTATTAGATTTAAACGTGTTTCCACAATTATTGCCTAATAAGATAAATTAACATAATAAAGCATTTCAAATAAGAATAGTTCTCTACTTATTTTAAGCCATTTAATTAGTACAGTACTCAGGGAAACAGAATGTTACCAACAGGATTCTGTTGCACTTTCACACACTAACATTCTTTTATAGAATGTGGCCTTACAAGATGTTCTTCCAACACATTCTTATTATTTACTACTTTTGACATCATAATGCTCTCTTAACCAGTTCTAACATGAACTCACGGAGAGCGGACAAAAGCAGTTCTCCGTCTCATATGTGTTTCCTGCCAAAATGTGTGAATCAAGTAGACAATTTCAGCACAAGCTTTTTGGCAAAAAAACAAACAAACAAACAAAAAAAACCTTTGGGACAATTTAAAGAATGATGTATTAAAATGTGTTTTATTGAATAGATTTTGGTTATTTTTTATCATAGTTGAAAACCCAAAAAGCCCTTTCACATGGTTTCCACAGGAGCCACTGTCTCGTGAATAATCATCCTTATCTTCAACCTCCAGTCCAGAATCCTACCTTCACAGCAGCAGGAGGGGACAAGGCAACATCTGAATTCAATGCATGCATCATGTCCTAATGCTGAAGGACATGTAAACATATCCGCCTGTGCCTATAATATTCCATAGTTCTGGGAAAAATAAAAATTGCGTTTGAATGAGTGGTTAAATACACATTGCAGTCATTAAATAATTTTCATAGTTATCACTTAAGCTCATATGGATTTGTTCTAGAACCTAGCTCATTAAACATGAAGTTATGGTGACTGTCTGGGCATTGAGAGATCTGGTTTCAGACACACACCCAGTGAGAGCAGTCAGTCACAGGTCACACCTCTCCCGACCTCACCCTTTGCTCCACAGGTAAAGGTGAAGCTGCATATGGCAAGCTGTTTTATTTTAAAATGTTCTCAGCGTTACTTGTCGTAATTGCATTTTTTAATAGAAAGAATTAAATTACAGAGCTCTAGCTATTGTTCAGTTTTTTCTAGTAAAATTGTTATAAGTAAAAACGCAATTACGACGAGTAGGCCTAACGCTGGGAATATTTTAAGATAAAATGGCTTGCCATAGCTGGACTTTCACTTTCCACTCCACAGGACCACTTCCTTGATTAGGCTATATGTAGATATATATTAGTTTTACAAACAAACAATAAATAAATGAATAAACAAATAAATAAACAAACAAATAAATAAATTCATTAATGTATTATGTAGGCTAACTATTTGCCTTCTTTCTATAGGCTAATTTAAAAACCTGCTGAAACTTATATAAAATGAATCCGTTTCCCTCAAGAAGTCTTTTGACATTTTCCCCCATATTACAAAATCATTAGTTGACACATCGCACAATCCCCTTCAGCTGTCCGAGTAACAGGAAGTGACGAAACTGCACTAGAATCATATCGCTTTATAGAGGTCGGCGGATTGTTGGAGAACATTAGCGACATCCCAATATCAGGGATAAAGAGTCACACGTCTGCTCATCCTTGTCTTTCACACACTGAACTTATTTTGATCACTTGAGACTATTTTATAAACGAACAGACTTAGGACCAAACAGAAGAATTCCTTTAGGGGTAGTATTACAAATAAAGTAACTCGATCTCATCATCATTGGGACACACAGCGGAGGTCCGAATAAAGCAGCGGGACAAGGACACCTGTATCCGTCACATAAGGTCGGTGAGTTTAAAGTTGAGATATGATGATGGTTTTTCGATTTGCTGTGAAAAGGAGATAACGTTGCAGTCTGTGTTTCAAAATCTAGTGAGCTGCCTAACCAGACAACAACATCCTAGGCGCGTTTCGATCGATAAGTTCAATGGCAGCGAAAATAGGATGAAAAGATGATCAATTTTACATGTAAATGTCAGATAGTGTCTTTTATTTGTATAAACTGACATAAGCAGGTGATACGATTTGAAGCTGGCACATTGTGGCTTGACTTTCTAGAAGTTTTCGCGTCTGATCACACCTGTAATTTTGTTGCATTGAAATGTCATATGAACCCGAGACGTGATGGACGTTGTTTCTACGATTAGTGCTGATGGTGTTTATAGAAATTGTGAACAAACTCAAAGGGATCTCGTTACTCTTCAATCTGTAGCACAACATAAGGATGGAAAAATCTAGAAAGTGAGCTGAAGACTGTTCATGCGTGGCAATGGGACACCAGTGTTTGGCAGAAAGTACCTGAAATCATCTCGGTTTTCACTTTTAGCAGGAAGTACTAATAGTCTGACGTCTTTGAGGTTTTTGTCTGCAATTTCAAACTAACACATTTTCATAGGCATGCTTAATAAGGTCTCTTACATAAGTTTTACATTTCAATAGAGTGGAGTATAGTCCGTAGTTTACTGATTTTACTAATTTTGAAGTGTAGTATGTCATTTTAAGTTGGAGAAAAGCTGTTCAAATCTTTTCACCTTCCTCAGGGGTACAATAGATAACTGGGGCAGCGTAAGCCAGTTTGACAATGAAGTAAAATGGCGTAAGATGTGACGGCCTTCATTGTCAAGTGAACCAACAAAATTTCCCTTTAGTTCTCAGTGCTGTGTCAATGTGTCTCTCAGAGATCAATGCTTTCAAGCTGCCCAGTGTAGGTTTTGCCTTTGAGGTGGTACCAGTGTACATTTCACTCTGTTTAAGGCTGTATCGCTATCCACCTTGATTTCAATGTAAGAAGAGGCAGAGTTTATTTGAAACTTTTTATGGCTTCCAGTCAACAACTTTGATATTTTAGTGGTAAAAATAATTAACTGTTACTTAATGTATTATTTTAAATCATATTTAATATCCTAAACACAATGGTTTAGTGCGTCCAGTTATTGCTTAGTACTTAAAAACATATTTTAATGGTCAAATGTCAAATCAAATGTAAACTACCAGATTTTACAGGAAGTCTACTCTCATGTCTTTTTGTTCTACAGTCTCTCTTTTCGACAAAACAAGTTACCCATGTAAAAAGTCTTTGGTTGCCAGGCAGCTACTATTAGGAAGTGTGTCTTTGTTCTAGAAATTACCACAACAAATGTCACTGTACTTGTTCAAAGAAAGAGAAACATAATTTTCTTAAGTTTCCTTGTAACATAGTCAGAAACTTGAGTCAGTTGGCCATAAACCTCAAACAAACACATAAGCAGTGCATTAAGCTGTCCTCTGGTTCAGTCTGTCACACCTTTGCCAAATAATGATTTCCGTTGTCCTAGATAGCAGTGCATCAACTGGTCACATTGACAAACACATGCTCACTCAAATAATCTCTCTTCCTAAATTCTCATAGATGGAAAAATAAAAGAAAGCAAATGGGCACACTGGCAGATTGTATTGCAGTTATGATTGCAACACCTGGACAACAAACCCAGCTATTTAATCTGCTGATCTGCATGATAAATATCGGCCGATAATTAATGCGCACCTCGTCAGTAAAGTCTGTCATATAATCAGCTGTAAATTCCATCAGGTGCGTGATTTTACATAGAGCAGATGTTACTAGACAGAGCCGTTGTGAACTGACAAGCTGCACAAATCCACACTTTACTGACGAAATGTGCATTAATTATCGGCCGATATTTATTGTGCACCCCTCATATTTAGGACTGTTCCTGTTGTGTACCTCTTTGCCTTTCACATGTTGAGGTCTAATTTAGCCTTTCAAACCATTGAACCAGTTTCCACTAACAAAAACTGGCTGAGCTGTGGTCAGGTTTGGCGCAAGTTATTGCAGTCAAGTGATCTGCTCTGAGCTGAGCTGACAGCCTCTTCTTAGTGCCACTATGAGAAGCCAGAAAACAAGCTCCAGAGAATTCAGCAGCCATTTCACATGTTCACACATTTGTGAGCTTGCCCTGACTGCTGTTTCATGACGAGTAGCTAAGGAATGTTCAACAGAGACTTGGAAGAAGATAGTACAGAGGAAAGTTTGATTATTATGAAGAGAGAACTGTTGCTTAAAAGTGTGTTTTCATGAAGAGGTTGTCTCAAAAAGGTTGAACCAGACTGAATGGCGCTGTGAGTCAGGAATGTTGGCTGTGGGGCAGAAGGTGTGGTTTAAAAGTAAAGCACTGGATGATCCAGTGGTGGTTAAAGAGAACAGATGATGTATGGGGGGGTGTATTGTGAATATTAAGATTATGTCCTGTTACCCAGCCCTAAGAAAACTTGCATCTGCAGAAGCTGGACCATCAATCACTGACAAAATTCTACATATCTGCTGTCCCTTTGTTCTGTTTATTTATTGTGCTTTCAGTTACCAGTAGTGTTCTCCACTAAACACAGGTTTCAAAATTTAAGTCTATTGTATTCTTCAGGCTGTACCCTAAAATCAACACACAAATTGTAAAGAAAGAAAGAAATTACAATCCTATTTTGTGATTTTTTTTTTTATAATTTTTTTTAATTTTTTTTTTTAATTTTTTATTTTTTTTTGCAGTAGCCGATTTTCAAACGTATTGTTTTAATGGTTAATTAATGTTCAATGTTTATTTTTTATTTTTTTGTCTCTGTGTGTGTCATTTGTACAGTAGGTGTTTTTTACAGACTAAACATTACCAAGCATTGTTGTGAAATTTGAGCATGCTTGGGTCCTGCAGATATGATATAATCCTTCTGTGGTTAAGCTTCATGTTTTAAATATTAGCAATACAGTCATGTGTTTTTCAGTGCCTGGATGCACCTGGATAACTATTATTTATCTTTTTTAGGAGTGCCAAAAAACAATGGACTTATTCTTTTGAACAAATATCAGATTTTATCTTATATTCAGTGAAAGGAATATAAATGCAAACAGAGCATTGAAAGACTGGGTTATTTTTATTGTACGTATCAATTAAAATTAAGTTGTATTTTAAGACCGTAATACATTAGCCTACACAACTTTTGCCCCATAGACATGGGCCAATTACCGGTTTCAAGGTATATCCCGTTATTTGAAAATGTCACTAAAATGACCCATTGCTGTTCCTGCAGTATGCTGTTGTTGCTGTCTCATCAAAGACTGAAAGTGTATGACCCCTCCCTATCCTGCTGGTGTGAGAAGTCAGTCAGCTGTGTTTAGGATGGCTGAAGGAGGTGAACCCCTGGAACAACCGGCCATTTTTTTTCAGCCGATCTCTGTTTTGGACTTGCACAAACTGAATTGCAATTATTTTCCAAAATGTCAAACTCTCATTTATATTATATTATGAAGTCTGTAAATGGCTGTTCTTTAGAAATGGGGATCTCTTCTCAACCCCGACCAGTGTGCAGCATCCACCTGGATGATGTGACGGCAGCCACAGTACAACGGCACCAGTGTGCTCACCACACACCAGCTACAGCTGGAGAGGAGAGAGAGACAGAGCCAATCAGGTGGTTGGGGATTATTAGGAGGCCATGATTGACAAAGGCCTGGGGGGCAATTTGGCCAGGATACCGGGGTTAAACCCCTACACTTTACGAGAAGTGCCATGGGATTTTTAATGACCATAGAGAGTCAGGACCTCGGTTTAACGTCTCATCTGAAAGACGGTGCTTTTTTTGACAGTATAGTGTCCCCATCACTATACTGGGGCATTAGGACCCACACTAGGGTTTAAACGACTTCTGATTTTTTTTTAAAGTCGACTTTTATGTGATGAAAGTCGAGTCGAAGTCGACTAGTCCCTGATGACGTCATTAATAAACAAATAAGTCTGGAGCTGTGACAAACCCCCTGTGCTCAGCTATGGCTATTGACACAGCGCTGCCCACATGGATATTGCTCCTATATATTGCTCCATTTTTATCAGTTCTTTTGCCTTTGGGTCATTTTATTTCTCAAAGATTTCTGCTCGTTCTAAATCAGATATAGATAAAGTAGCACAATAAAGATTAAATTTACATGAATGCATTAGTGAGAGCGATTGCATGTGTGAATTAATTCTACATGGCAGCGTCTCTCTAGTAATAGTGACGCTGTTGGATTTAGTTATTAAGAAATATATGCTTGAACTTTTCAGTTTCTAAGCTATTTTATTGAGAAGTCACAGAACAGTGTTGACAGTACATTTCCGCGCTGAATGATTCTGTGCGCGCTCAATCTGCACATGACGTACGAGCTACTGTCTGTAGCCTATGTGTGTGCGTTACAGTGCAGCAGCGATTAACTTACCTGTACAATAAGCTGTTTAGAATGTGCTTTCTCCCGTTCAATTTCGAGCATCCAGTTTTATAATCACACATGTCTTGTGGAGCTTTCAGAGTATACCTTTATTTGTCATTTTAACTGTTTGGAAATGGAGCGTAAATGTGGAAGTCCTTTAAAGATTTATTATCCTGTTGCGCCTTTTATAGGGCCAGCGACTAGTCGACGTCAAGCTTAAAGCGTCATGGCAGAACATTGAAGTCGACTAGTCTGTGCAACCCCTAACTCACACAGACCCCAGGGTGAGCACCCCCTGCTGGCTTCACTAAGACCTCTTCCAACAGAAACCTAGTTTTCCCAGGAGGTCTCCCATCCAGGTACTGACCAGGTTCAACCCTGCTTAGCTTCAGTGGGCTACCAGTCTTGGGCTACAGGGTGATATGGCTGTGGCTAGAAAAGTTTAGGTGGTATTTTCTTTTCATCTTGTCCATATATAATGAATATTAAAGCAGGGTTTATAAGCACAGAGCTGCTTTGTTTACAGTGGTAACCAAGGAAACGCTGAATCGCTGCTGTTCCATAGCACCATCTGCTGTCAGAGAGTGAATTTGTGTTCTCATGCAGCCAGTCTGCTGTTTTTGTTTTCGTTCAGGCACATTTTATGTAGCATCCTTTCACAAAGCTAGTCAAAAAATTCAGTTTTTGTTTCAAATTGGGTTATTAAATTTTATATAATATATACACTGCTCAAAAAAATTTAAAGGAACACTTTTTAATCAGAGTATAGTATCAAGTAAATTAAACTTCTGGGATATTGATCTGGTCAGTTACGTAGCAGAGGGGGTTGTTAATTCATTTCAGCTGCTTTGGTGTTAATAAAATTAACAACAGGTGCACTAGATGGGCAACCATTGGAAAACCCTTAAAACAGGAATGGTTTATAGGTGGAGGCCACTGACATTTTTTTCCCTACTCATCTTTTCTGATTGTTTTTCACTAGTTTTGAATTTGGCTAGGGTCAGTGTCACTACTGATAGCATGAGGCGATACCTGGACTCTACAAAGGTTGCACAGGCAGTCCAACTCCTCCAGGATGGCGCATCAATATGTGCCATTGCCAGAAGGTTTGCTGTGTCTCCCAGCACAGTCTCAAGAGCATGTAGGAGATTCCAGGAGACAGGCAGTTACTCTAGGAGAGCTGGACAGGGCAATAGAAGGTCCTTAACCCATCAGCAGGACCTGTATCTGCTCCTTTGTGTGCAAGGAGGAACAGGATGAGCACTGCCAGAGCCCTACAAAATGACCACCAGCAGGCCACTGGTGTGAATGCCTCTGAGAAAACAATCAGAAACACACTTCATGAGGGTGGCCTGAGGGCCTGACGTCCTCTAGTGGGCTCTGTGCTCACTGCCTGGCACCGTGTGGCTTGATTGGCATTTGCCATTGAACACCAGAATTGGCAGGTCCGCCTCTGGCACTCTGTGCTTTTCATAGATGAGAGCAGGTTCACCCTGAGCACGTGTGACAGATGTAAAAGGGTCTGGAAAAGCGGTGGAGAATGTTATGCTGCCTGTAACATTGTTCAGCATGACCGTTTTGGTGGTGGGTCAGTGATGGTCTGGGAAGGCATATCCATGGAGGAACACAGAGACCTCTACAGGCTAGACAATGGCACACTTACTCCCATTAGGTATCGGGATGGAATCCTTGAACCCGTTGTCAGACCCTGCGCTGGTGCATTGGGTCCTTGTTCCTTCTGGTGCATGACAATGCCCGGCCTCATGTGCCGAGAGTATGCAGTCAGTTCCAGGCGGATGAAGGAATTGATACCATTGAATGTCCCCCATGCTCGCCTGACCTAAATCCAATAGAACGCCTCTGGGACATTATGTTTCGGTCCATCTGACGTCGCCAGGTTGCACCTCAGACTGTCCAGGAGCTCAGTGATGCCCTGGTCCAGATCTGGGAGGGAATACCCCAGGACACCATCCTTCATCTCATTAGGAGCATGCTCTGACGTTGTCATGCATGCATACAAGCACGTGGGGGCCATACAAACTACTGAGTACCATTTTGAGTTGCTGCAATGAAATTTCAGCTTAATGGACAAGCCTGCTGCATCCTTTTTTCACTGTAATTTTGAGTGTCTTTAAATTCAGCCCTCTGGGTAGGTTGATAATTTTCATTTCCATTAAACAATGTGGCATCTTTTCATTCCTAACAAATTACCCAGTCCATATCAGTATAGATATCCTGCATGATATTTTTCCCCATTGAGATCTGATGTGTTTTCAAAGTGTTCCTTTAATTTTTTTGAGCAGTATATACATACAGTACATACACACCTTTTTACATCAACTATGTAATCAATATTCTGTTTATTAAAGTCAAATATGAATCTCAAGTTAGTGTTTTTAAGCATTATACATTTATTCCAAAATAATAGCTCAATGCAGTAGGCTAACAATTTAAACTAGCCTTGTTTTTAAACGGACCAAAATTGTTACTACAAGTCTCACATGAGTAAACTGTTCTCTCATTGGTCAAAGTTCCACGGATTATTTTCCAGAATTCTGCTCATAGCTGTCATCCGTCACAACAGCTTTGAGGGCTTATGGATGTTTTTTATATATATATATTATAAAATGAAAAGACGCGCTTTGATTTTGAATGGTGAAGATGTGCTCACCCACAGACATCGTCTACTGTTTTGTGAAACAGCCTGGTTCGTTGGTCCGTTGGATCTGATTGCTTTTTCAATACATCCGAACCGATCCAGAGTTTATTTTCATTTGAGCCGAGACAACCTCATTCAGGCGATCTTGGACCGATAGTTTTGGCGTGGATCTGAGCGTGATTGCCGTGTTCACATATGCCCAAACGAACTGAACTGAGGGGGGAAACGCACCAGGTTCGGAAACACTGGGCCCCGGTTTGAAAGTACCCTAAGGCTACTTAAAATTTCACCAAGCTGATAACTCACTAAGCTCCCACAAATCATGTTTTCAGGCCAATTCAAGTCTTATTTTGATGTAACAAAGTGGTTATATCTAAGTATTTGAGTTCTTTACTTACTTCCCATTAATGACATCATATTGTTAATTTACAGTGATTCACAAACGCGGAATGCGCACGAACACAAGGCAGGATTTACCGCATGAACCAATCACAGCCGAACATAACCATTCATATCCAATCGTATCGCGATGGAGGCATTGCTTCCTCTCACGTGATTCACTCCCATTCATTTCAATTATCCTCCACCAAACTCACTGCACACTTTCTGTTAAAACTCAATGGGCTCAGGGGAGGCGAGAGAGTCGTGGACTCCTGCTGTTACTTTACCTGCTGGTGTCACTGTTGCACAATGTTTCTTTAAAAAAAAAACGTGTTTTATACACGTTATTTTTTGTAATATTGGTGTTTTTTATTTTTGTACTTCAAAGGGTCAATCAAAAAATTTTTTTGCAAGAGTACTGTAATTAAAAGATAAACTAAAATTAAATAACTAATTACAGATTTAGGTTAAATTACCATGCCAGACTTTATTTTCTTTTTTTATCTTTTTAGGGCAGCAGTAGCTCAAGCAGCAAATCAATCATCCACATCAAAAGCTGCAGGACAGCCCACAATTCAGCAAATATCTGAGAAAAAAATCATAGAAAAAATAAACAAATTCTGCTGTTCTATGTGTTGCTTTAAAATAATTTTAATTTTTTTTTACCCAGACATTTAAAAATAACACATTTTAGAACTGTAACCACAATACAGTAAAGCTGTGAAACTGTCATTTTTGATAAAGGTTATCATATCGTGAAAATCTCATACTGGCCCATGTCTAATTTGAACTCTCATTCTGATGGTACCCATTCACTGCTCCCCAAATCTGTAATACACAAACTCATCTAAATCTTGGACAGCATGAGAGTAAATATGTTTACAGGAAATTTTTATTTTTGGGTGAACTATTGAACTAAATGTATTGATTTTAAGTTGTATAGTTTATTACAGCTATTATTGACAATGCAGAGGAAAGCCAGTGCTGTGCCATGATCTCCTTTGGGCCTGTCCTGAAGGACACTGCAGATATAAATAACACCAATGAGATCCAGCTGGAAAGCTACTGCAATTGACCATTTGGTCCCTGATTGTTTGGAAGCAGTTGACATTTTGTTCTTCATGATAAGATGTTTTTCGAGTTGACCGGTTTTAATTATGGCTTTTAGGTGTTGGGTGTAATAAATAGGTTGTATACAGTAAATGGGAGAACATCTATAAACTGCTTTGATAATATTTAATTTATTTAGTGTATTTGTCATGTTTGTATTTTGAGCTTGAGCCAGAAAATGCTGGAGTATGTCGATAAGAAGATATACAGTATACAGTACAATACAGTATAGGAAACTGAAATTTTATATAGATTAATACAATCATGAATCTGATAGATGCTTTTATGGATGAAATGTAAATTAGAACCATGCTTTCACATGATGAGTCGGTGTTTTGAGGTTGTCCGTCACAGTAGCCACCCACCCACATAGCTACCAAAACACACCCTCTGTTTGTTGTCCCCTCTTTTATATCTTCTTCAACTAGATTTCTCGTTATCTTTTTCTTTTCAGGGCCACTGCTGAAAATTTATCCTCATCCAGAGGAGTGGAAACCCAAAACTTGAGCCATGGGGGATTATTACGAGATCCTGGGTGTGACGAAAAATACATCCCATGACGATATAAAGAAAGCGTAAGTACTCCGTGTCCTGTCATGGGCGTCTATTTTTAAACAAGGAACATAGTGGAGCAGTAATGATAACAGTGACTGCAGCACAGGGGTTAGTTGATACTGTCCATGTGAGAACTCTGCTCTTTGCTGCTTGTCCCTATTAATGTGTGTTTGTCTCAATTCCTCGCTTCTGATGTTCTCTATTTAAAAAACAACAACAAAAACATCAACCCTCTATATTAATAACAAGGAATTAAGGGAATAGAGCGTGTTGATAGATGGGGAGCGTACAGCTTTTAGTGGTGTTTAGACACATTGTGCCCCATGCCTTGTCCATGCCTTATTCATCTACTACCTCCATGGAAAGGGTGTTTTGTCCTTTGTTTGCCAAAGCCCCATTGAATCCTGATTCTGTAGGTCACTGAATTTGCTGATGGTTACGGGGGGATTTCTAAAGCACAGAGCTATGGAGGGCAACACTATTAAAATATAATGCCTATAGGAGTGATAAGGACCCTGGAGTACTTTACAATGAAAAATGAGTTTTTTTTGAACTCTTATGTATTGATTTACATCTTAAAACTGTTATGTTTAACCCATTACGAAATAAATTTAAATCAATACTGTATGTGTATAAACTGTTATTTTTACACTAAATAGCACTCTGAGAATTACAGAATGCCAGAATGATCAGATCTCAAACCTGTTTTAAACTTGTATAAATACCAAAACTGGCAAATGGAATTGGACAACTTTGTTAATAAGTTAAATGAAGTCAACCCAATCCTGAATCAAAAGTTTTTGCAAGTTTTCTTTTTAAGTGTAGACATGACCAGGCAGTTTACTACGTTTGGGTTTCGATTAACAAGCATGATTTGATTGAATTCTGATTCGATATATATTATTTTGTATATATATCAGGTACAGTACATGGCAAATTTTCTCTAGGAAAAAAATCTCTCAACTATAAAATATACATGATAGTCAGTTGGTATTACATTACTATAAAATTGAAGATTAAAATAAACTGATTTGTATACAAACGCTTCAACTACACTCAAAGTTTTTATAATAATAATTATAATACTAACTTTACATTTACATAAAACATTTAATATTTCAAAAAAACTTGACTGATTTATTAAACGTAAATTAAATACTGAAGAACAGTAAAAATTATAATGGATATGTTATGTGGTGCATATAATTCGTGAAATGCTCCTCAAGTTTGTTTTTTTAGCTGAGTTCATGGTCACCGAATATATTTTTTTTCTGAGGTAAATGTGCCTTTACATGACATTGTTTACAAGCTGTTATATTTATTTATTTATTTTTATTTATGCATTTTAGCAGACGCTTTTATCCAAAGCGACTTACAGTGCATTCAGGTTATCAATTTTTACCTATCTTGTGTTCCCGGGGAATCGAACCCCCAACCTTGCGCTTGTTAACGCAATGCTCTACCACTTGAGCTATTGACATTAAAACACTGACTGAGCGATAACATGAGACAGGATACAGATTTCAGTAGGTTGTACTCTCTTTTAACACCTTCGGATGTTCATTCATGTTTATTTTGTGTTTATTTTATCTCTTGTCACCACATTAAACAGCACCAAAACTGTATTTACTGTTTGAATATTGTTAAAAAATGGACAGAATTTGAAATAAGACTTTATTTAATATCAAAAGTAACAAAGCACAAAGCTTATTGTGATTTATATGTCTGCACATTTATGGTCAAAGCATATACCTTGGGTCTTGTGACTGGTCACTATGTCATAAAAGAAATCATCATCGCAAAAATATTTAATGGGTTTAATATTTAACTGCATTGCATACATTACATCTATCCATCTATCTACATGCAGATTTTAGTTGACAGTGTATCTAATGTAAACTGGATTTTATTTAAGATATTTAAGATACTTCCCTTAAGTAGTCTTGTTTCAGTAAGGGTTTGGGTGTGTGTGTTTTACAGGTACAGAAAAAAAGCACTAAAGTGGCATCCAGACAAAAACCCAAACAACAAAGAACAAGCTGAAAAAATGTTCAAAGAGATCTCGGAGGCATATGAAGTCCTGTCAGATGGTATTGCTATTTATATTTTATCTTCTTAATTTTTGAGAATTAATATATTTTAAATTACAACACTAACTTATTATATTAAAGAATTGTTATGGAATGAATGTTGCATGAGATATTCACTTTATGCTGGTAAAAATGCATAAAGCATAAAGAACTGTACCCAGAATGAGCTGTGATTTAAGGCTGTCAGTAGTTGAAATGTTTGATTCATGAATGTTTTAAACATGTTGAGGCATGGCGCCTGTCCTCAGAATAGGATGACATTTGGCGCAAATATCAGTCACACTGTGGATTAAATCTTTACAAGCCAAAATTTCTGTTCAAAAACGGCCAGTTACATTCGTCCCTCCTTGAGTGGTTTTAGTAGTAACTATCAACTTAACACATGTTATAAACTATAGTTTTGGCACAGAACAGCACCCTTTACCGGCTCAGATGTTGTCCTCTCAGTATGAGGTTTTCTGTGGTTTTTTTGTTTGTTTGTTTGTTAAAAGTAAAAGCTACAAATATTAGGTGAAGGTGTGGTGGGAGGAGTGTGTAATTAATATAAAACATTAATCTGTGTCTGATTTGTGTGAAACTAAAAGCAGCATTCTTTCATACAGAAAACAAACGGAGACAATATGATAAATATGGTAAAGAAGGCCTAACTCGTAGAGGTACGTAAAGTTATTCCTGATTTGTTATATTTTGACATCATTTACCTGTTTTTGAAAATGTGGTTTTCCTCTAATTATTACTTTTTGGAAAAGGAGGCCATTATAACGAGGATTTCATGGGTGGGTTCACATTCCGAAATCCCGATGATGTCTTCAGGGAATTCTTTGGAGGCCGAGATCCATTTGCAGATTTCTTTGGTAGGTGCATGTGTAATTTATTTTGATTAAATAACAAAAATTACATATGAAATAGAAAAAGAGGACGTATAGAATTTTTTAATAGCAAAAAAACATGTTTAACCTGCATCGTTTCAGAATAAAGTGGTTCTTGTCAGTGAAAACAGCAGTAGTAAAAATTAGAACAAAATTCCCAAAGAGAGGAAATGAAGGTCATTTAATCTCTCACAGTGTCTCTGTGACAGCAATGACGTGGTTTGAGTTATAATTAGGTAATTAGGTTTTGCATGAAATTATTGGAGCTTGGGTTCATTTGATGATTAGCTTTCTGTTAATCTACCATAACTATATTGTTCACTAAAAATACTCTCTAAAAATGTGCTCTTAACTGGGTGTGTATTATGGGGGAAATTTTCTCACATTAATGAAAGGGCTATTTTATCTTTTATATGTCTGTACACATAAATAAAATAAAAACACCTGAGGCTGAGGCCCATTTTGGAAAGGAGGTTTAGTGGAAACTGATTGTTAACTCTGAAATGAGGGAAGCTCTGGGTTTTCTGTTTCAGAACGGGAGTTATCTCAAACCCGAGAAAGCGGGGTAAGTCAAGCCTGTTTCTGAAAGGGGTAATTTATACCATGGTAACTTACTCTGGGAACTTAACCTGGTCGGGAGCAGGTTTTCTTCAGTAATTCCAGAGTTTCTTTCAGTCTCCTCCCCCTTTTTAAAGCAGAAGCCGTGTTAAAAAACCTCATTGTGCACATTTTACAAATAATTTTTTTTTGTCTTTTGTTTTTTTCTAAGATGAATATGTAATGATGTAGAACTCCTTAACCGGTAACTGAAACTACACAAGAATGAGGTTAAATCGTGTAGTTCTACATGAATTCTACAGAATCAAACGCTGGCATTTACTGAACCTTCTGGAATTCCCTCAGCCACTGACCTTCACCTGTTCATGCTCAGGGCCATCTCCTCTGCATCTGTCAGAGGTGGTGGTGCAGGTCTTCCTCTTTTGTGAGCCTTGGCCTTCTTTTTTATGGCTGAGTAGATATCAAATGGTAATTTCATTACCATAATTAAGAAAATTTAAAGGTTAGATGAGAGAACATGTAATTGTGTGAAAACAGCATTAGATCTATATGGAAAAAGCTGCTGCAAATTGAAGTAGACACTGAAGGACATTTAGTTATTTAATGTCAAATTTCAAATGAACATTAGGTTCAGTAACTTGCACTTCTGCCAGTTTTCACCTCTGATATAACAGTGATTAAAAATGTAACTTATGCATTGATTTAAGCAGCAATTTTTATCCCTTGCCAACTCTGTCTCCTTCACCACTGCCGACGTATTGGGGTTTTTTTTTTTTTTTTTTTTTTTTTTAAATATATGCTCATCGTGTCTGTATGCTTGCAGTAGCACTTCCAGTTTTACTGGGGAAAAGTATGCAGATCTCTTTTTTTCGGGTGCTGTTGCAGATTCAAAATATCGGAGCACCATGGCTTATGGCTTTTTATAGTCATGGTGCATGTGCTTAACTCAGAATTGGATGAACAAACTCAAATAAGCTGTTCTTAAACAGAAAACTCAGAGTTTCTCATCTCATGGTAAATCAACTCAGAGTTCACATTTTAACTTCAAGTTGGTTGAGCCTCTTTATTGAAACAGGCCCCTGTATGCTGTTTTTTCATGTGTAGATTATGTGAAGATTTTAAAAAAAAATCTTTCCACAGATAAAATAACAAAAGGTTTGGAATGACTCAAGGCAGAGTAAACAATGACTGAATTTCCATTTTTGGTTTCTTAAAAGCATGAAAGCTGATATAGGAATTCATTAACTGGTGAAAATAGTGTTGTTGAAATGATCATAGAGACATATTAGTCATCTGTTAAACACTAAAGTGCTACCCCATGCCCACTGACTCTAACTGCTGGGAGCAAATGACTGAACGGCATGTGTGTAAAACATACAGGCACTCTAAATATGGCAGGGGGCTCAGACCAGCAAGTGTGACGAGAAGAGACCGTGCATCATCCACTAGGAATGTTCTCAGAAATAGCTTCCGAATAAAAGAGCAGCAAGAGAAAGGGAATGGCTAATAGCTCAAGGCCGCTATGAGAGAGAAAATGAGTGTATGTGTTCAACGTGTATGTTTGCAAATATATGTTTATTTGTGAGAAATATGTCAACGTACTGAGAATTGTTTCAAATTGGAATGTTTCAGGAGGTGTATCCTTGATGATAGAAGATCATTGGTGTTTATTTGTGTTTATGTAGCCATGACAAGGTTGGGGGTGGGTTAGAATAACTGTGTGTGTGTGTGTATGCGTGCATGTGAAGATATCAGGCGTGGTTCTGCTTGCCAAATCAAACTGCTTGAAGGAGATTGGGAAAAGTTCATATGAAGGTGCTGAGTGCCTGAAAATGGAGAAGCATTGATCTAGACATGTTTCAGCAGGGATAACGCTACATTGCTACACTACTCCTAAAATTATGGTGGATAAATAAAAATAGACCTTTGCAGCCCCCATCAACCTAGTATTTCCATGAACAGAGAAGAAAAAATAAAATATGGAAATTTAATAAAAGTGCAAAACCAAATACTTGTGGGTTTGATCTCTGCATGAAGTGACCAGTGAGGCATGAGCAATGCACGTAGCTCCAGGGAGATTCTCCTTCTCTTAACACCAGTATTGTAAGTGATTTCAGATAGAAGGATTTACTCAAAGACTTAATAATTGTTTGACAACCACTGTATATTCACAACTTTCTTTAGACAAATTAAAAAGTTATGTCACAATGCATCATGCATTTATCAGCTCTCAGGTGTGTTTCAGCTTAATTGTAATAAATGGTATAGTAATTAATTACCTTTATTTAAAAGGGCATAGGCAGTCTGGTTTTTCATGAGATGGTAATCTAGCTCTCTTGAAACACAGTTTCCTACTCTGAGTGGCAGAAGGCCAGAGTTTTGTGTCTAAAACAAGCAGATAGGTCAAACTGGTGACCTTTTTTAGCCAAGCCAGTGGTTTACAAACTTTTTGACTCAAAAGCCCCTTATTGTCCAACACAACATTCAAAGGCCTCCAATATTAGCTAAGATGTTTTCTATGGTATTTCTGCTGTAATTATGACAATGCTGCTTTTTTCAAACTTTTTTTCAAAAAGAAATTGAGAGTTGTTTGGATATTAAATAACTAATATGATTCATTTAGTGATTCCATCAGATTCATGATTTTGTATGTTTTTCAGTAAAAACAGGGAAAGAAGATACATTTAGTTTACTTCATAATATTTATTATTATTATTATTATTATTGTTATTTAGTACATTTTAATTCAATCTTATAAGTAATTAAACCATTTTATGTCACCCCTGGAAGTTTACATTAACATTTATTTACATTTATTCATTTAGCAGATGCTTTTCTCCAAAGTGACTTACAAAAGAGAAATAACAAGCGATTCATCACAGGAAGTGATCGTAATACAAAGTTTTTTTCTAGGATGCAGTTAAATGTTGACACAAGTGAGTTTTCAGCTGTTTCTTGAAAAATGTCAGGGATTCAGTATTCCGGATGGGGGTGGGAAGATCATTCCACCAGGCAGGAACGGTGAATGAAAGACGTCGCTCATTTGTAGATCTCAGGCTTCTGGAGGGGATGTAGGTTCGTATTAGTGAGTGGAAGTAGGATGGTGCTGAGCCTGTGGCTGTTCTTTATGCAAGCATCAGTGTCTTGAACTTGATGCGAGCTGCAACCGGTAGCCAGTGCAGGGAGAGGTGTGACGTGGGCCCTTTTGGGTTCGTTGAAGATCAGTCGCGGGGTTGCATTCTGAATCATTTGAAGAGGTTTGATTGTGCATGATGGATGTCCAGCCAGAAGAGCATTGCAGTAGCTATTTACAAGTGAAGTGTTTAATGTAGATTTTTTTTTTTGTGCAGTGGGTTTACCTGAGCTTGCTTGAATACGGTGGGGAAAATGCCTTTGAGAAGAGATGTGTTGATGTTATGTGTGAGTGCTGATAAGAGTGTAGGAGAGATTGCTTGGAGAAGATGTGGAGGGACTGGGTCTAGAAGCCAGGTTGTAGGATGGCTGAGGAGGAGAAGTTTGGGTACTTCTGCCTCAGTGAGGGGACAGAAGGAGGAGAGGGGAGTTTTAGAAGTGGATGTGGTCAGTTTGAGTTCCTCTGTGTGTGGAGGTGCGAACTGAATGCTGATGGTTTTAGTCTGTGAACAATGTCGCAAAATCATCTGCTGTTAAAGAGGTGGTGGAGGGGGGCACGGGGAGATAACTGAATGTTTTGAAGAGATTACGTGTGTCCTGTTGATCTTGTGGAAATATAAATATTTGGCAGTATGGACTTCAGCAGAGAAACCTGAAAGCAAAGACTGATGCATACTCAAGGCTGACAGATCTTTTTGATTTGCGCCATTTTCTCTCTGCTGCTCTGAGTTTGGACTGATGTTCACAAAGAACATCAGACAGCCAGGGGTTAGAAAGGGTAGCACGTGCTGGCCTGGAGGATAGAGAACATATTGTCTAGACAAGAAGTTAAAGTGGAGCATAAAGTGTCAGTTGCTGCAGGCCCATCCAGAGATGAGAAATGGGTTGGTGAGGGAAGAGAGGAAGACACTACAGAGGAAAAATGGGAGGGTGAAAGGGAGCGTAGGTTTCGCCTAAAAGTAACCGGTAGTGGGGTTGATGGTACACAGGTAGCAGGATGTAGGTTAAATGTTATAAAGAAATGATCAGAGATGTGTTGGGGTTTTACCAAAATGTTGTCTATAATACGATTGTGTATAAATTAAGTTAAGCTGGTTGTTTGATTTGTGAATGCTTGTGGTGGTAAGCTGTGTTTGTCAGTTAATGTCAGGAATTTATTTTCTTTACACTTTTTGTCCTGTTTTTAATGGCAGATTTCAGAAAAGTATTTTTCCCCTCACTGTCTCCATATTTAGATGCTGTAAATGGTTTCTTTAGGTCTGTAATACAATATTGTGCTGTTGGTAAATGGTTCAGGAGTAGATAAATTGTGCTTGTGGAACCACTTTATTCTAACGTATCTTACACGTACATCTGTGATATAGTTTTATTTCTTTTGATTTAGCTGAAGACCCCTTTGAAGATTTCTTTGGTGGTGGGCGGCATCATAGGGGTGTGAGCAGGAGCAGAACGACGGGTTCATTCTTTCCTGGATTTTCTCCATTTGGTTCCCCCTTTTCTGGGTTTGATACAGGTATGTTAATCTGTGTGTAGCCAATGAAAATTACAAGAAGTCCTTCTGGGTATGATTGGTATACTTGTGTATTTGAACATTGTCATCGTCATCATCATTTCTGTAGGTTTCACCTCGTTTGGCCCAATGGGTGGGGGTGGCTTGACCTCATTTTCCTCCTCCTCATTTGGTGGTGGTGGTGGAGGAATGGGTAACTTCCGCTCTGTCTCTACATCCACCAAATTCATCAATGGAAAGAGGATCACCACCAAACGGTACCAAATAACATTCTGTAATTGCCTCTGTTTAAATAACTTCAAGCATATTACGCAATACCACTTTTGCATAAAGTTGGTTTGTCCCACTATACATATCTATGCAAATTGCTCATAAACTGATGCTGATTGACTAAGCCTTTACTACTGACTATGGTAATAACTGTACAGTTAATGTCAACTCACTCTACAGCTAACTTTTGTGTCATTACAGTATTGTAGAGAATGGTCAAGAGAGAGTGGAGGTAGAGGAGGACGGTCAGCTCAAATCTCTCACAGTCAATGGTAAGGAGCAACTTCTCCGACTGGACAACAAGTGATCTCTGAACTCTGCAGAAGAACATACAAAACATTTAAACCCAAACATTCCTAACCAACCCTCCTAACCGGGCTGATGGCAACCAAAACATCTGCTCTCCACTAGTCAGTAAACCAGTAGGTCACATGTGATGCAAACACGCGATGTGAGCTTTTAGGTGGTGCTCTTGCCCTCTGTGCAGTGAATCGCAGACGTAAACAGGGTGAACTATCATTCCAATATAAGCATTTTTCCATTATTGTTATTACTATTATTATTATTAGCATTTATCCCTCCCAAAAACAGGAAACCTCACTTTGAACAAGCACAATTCATTCCTTTCTGTCAGCTGATGGCCGTTCTTTTATTCACAAGTGCTCATTGCCTGATCGAAACTGGAGCTTAACAGGTTGTATCTGTGTTCTGCTGTAGAGCCATTCAACTGTTTAAATGTTGAAGTCTTAAGGGTTAGTTCACCCAAAATTAAAAATAAGAAGAAGAAAGTCATATACATCTAGGATGACTGGAGGTAATTTATGGGCTAATTTTTATTTTTGGGTGAAATAACCCTTTAACCTCTCCACTTTGAAATATTTATTTATATGATCTAGCCAATGTTAGTAGCCACCATTTGTTTATAATATTAAGTTGTTGATTAAATAGTTTATCATTTAGCTTCACACCTAACTGTTGTTTAACCTGAGACCTTTCCATTATTAAGAATAAATATTGTATGACTTTATATGCTGGACATTTTGTTCTTTGTAAGACAAAAAGCAAATATGGACAAAGTTTCAGGTTCAATAAATCTCACTTTCACCTATTTGGAATGTTGCACTCACGGTTTCTTTGTGGTGGTTTTTAGAAAACAAACTTAACTCTAATTTGTGTGTAGTTGTGTCTTTTTGCTTGGCTAATGTATGTGTCTCATCCCAGCACTTACACAAATTAAAATGAGTAAAACATTGCATTTTAATCTGCTTTTACATCACCTTATTGTTTTGACTAGCCTCTAAAATATCCACACATGCATGTGCACATACAGTGGTTTTATTTGGTTTGTTCTGCATTGCTGATTTCAGGACACAAAGACAAGATTTCACCTTTGATTAACTGCAAGTATAAATAAAGATCAATTGCTCCTGCCGTTTTGGACAGCCTCGATGTGATAAGCTCAAAACCTCAGCAGATGTCCATTCATCTGAATATTGTGCTTTTCATATTGATGTGCATATTCAATAATCCTCAAGATTGTGAACACAGAAGCTAGCATTAAACCATATTGAATTGAATATATATATAATTATTATTATATTTATTTGTGAGGGCATTTTCCGACAGGAAGCAGATTCATATCGTGACTAAAGATGTCATAAGCTGAAAGCTGTGAGGAGTTGTTCTGTTAGGCCTATTTGTTGTCCACTGGCGCCTCCTGTAGTCTAAATGTTGCACAAACACCCTCTTCCATTTCCAGTCAGTCTTGCCTTGTCCTTTACCTTTAGTAATAGCAAAATAGTCTTGACATTTGCTAATGATGAATGTCCTTTGAAGGGCTGTTAACCTTTTCTGGAACGGTGTATTGTCCACTGAAACGCAAAGGTAGTGTGTAATGACATTACAGCACTAGAGGGCGCCATTTCTTCAGTGATATCAAAACGTTTTTGGTGTGCAATATGTCGTTTTAGAAAGATGAATATAACAAAACTTTTTGTAACACAAATGACTTAAAAAAGAAAGGAAAAAAAAAGATAAAATAACTATTGAAAATTGATGGTTCCTGTCCTCAGTGCTGCATGTCAAGAATAACGCCCTTTAGCTGTGAACATGTTTACAACAGGCTATTTTTTACCTTATTACATTTGGTGTCACAAACTCTTTATGATATATTTAAGCAATATGTACATTTTGAAATGATGATTTTTCAAAGCTAGCCCTGTAAGAAAACAAACCAAGACTAGCTGACAAATGAAAGCAGGCAATATAGACTACCGACAGACAAGTCTAGACAAAAATAGACGTTCATTTCCTTCCTCCATTTTCCCCCCTTGTCTCTTTCTTTGATGAATGATCCAAATTTGATCAAAATGATCCACAACTGCGATGAAACCGGAAGCTAAAAACATTCTAAGCCTGATGAAGAGTGTTTTCCCTCATGTTTTACTGCTGTCCTCCCAAGGCTTATGAAAGATGGAAAAGATAGGAGTGACGGAAGAGGAAAACATGAGGCCAGCTCTGGGTTTCTGTTAGTGTCTGCTCCGATGCTATCAGAATGTCAGAACAGTGAGAAGTGTTTGCTGATGACTTTGGTCTCATTTAAAGATGGGGATGCTCACTTTCCTGGCTGTGTGAATGATTCTAGGTAAGATAGAACAGATGGAAGTGATGGCCATCCATTTTGTTGTTGTTTGTTTTTCGTGTCACTTAAATATCCTCATGACATCAGATGTAGCTTTTCTTTCAGCCACTGAAAACGTTCTATTCTAAGAACATTCTAAGCTCTATTCACAGTCAGCCATTACTAATTCTGTAAGCAACAGCGTCCAGTAACTTCAAGATATGAAGATAAAGTAGTAGTATTCAGCTGGTCATGAGACTTCAACAAGGCAGTCCCCATAAAGAGACCTGCTCATGTAAAACAGAACAGCTTTAAATTAGGTCAGATCTTTACCCTTGTGTGTATACACTAACTTTTTATAGCTATATAGATTGTATATTATATAAAAAATATGCCTACTCATTATATTTATATATTCTACTCACTATAAATAAAATACTACTCATTTCCTAATGTATAAAACCTTTTTAATAAGTAAAAATGCTGAGTGCACCTTTAAGAAAACTAACAGAGAATTATGGTCACCATAACAAACCTCAGAGTTTTATGCCATTTGCAGCTCGAACAAAGCATGTGTTCTTTGAATCACCATTAAACGTATCATGCACTTAAAGAAAAACTGAGATTTTACCTGGGGGAAAATGTCTAATAGGTATTAAAAGATTGCATTTGTTTCCAGCCAAAAATATTTATTTCTCCACTGAATGTAATTAAATGATAATGGATTAGAACATTTCCATAACCGCCATATAATAGCGTAATATAGCCCACTGTAGGCTACTGATCTCAAAGCAAGGACGCTTTCAAACAATAACAACACCACCTTGAATCCCACTCCTTCTTGAATACACAAGGCTTGAGAAAGCCTATCTGTTTCAGTTCTTTATTTCCCCTCCATATTTAAATAGCAAGATATGATCTCTCCCGCTGCCTTTCATGGACGGATAAATGCTGCTTGTTATTCAAAGCTCGACGAGGACGAGAAACCTTAACGCCAAGGGTTTTACTCCGCTGAGAGCTGAAAAGCGTCTGAATGCGTGTGTTTGCACGGAATTGTGCCTTCGGTAATAGACTGCGAATTTACGGGGTCTCCGCGGCTACCTCGCGGTAATCACACGTCCAATCATACGCGCAGGCTGCTTTGACCAGGCTCGTTACGCTTTGTGCCGACGATTGGGCGTCTTCTATCCTTTTCTCACTGTTTCTCTCATCTATATCACTTCCTTCATCTTTCATTTTATGTGTCATTCTCTTTTGCCATTTCCTCCTCTACTGATCCTTTATCTGTTTTTTTTTTCTTTTATATGCCAGGGATGAAAAAAGCTCAGGTTAGAGATACATGAGCAAATTTCTATTGGTTTTGATTAGCTGGCTACTAGAAAGTCTAGGAGGCTCACATGCTTATTGGAAGTTCCTGTCATATTTAGGAATATGTCACGTTTTTTGACAATAAGAAACTATCTTGTCTATGATATAAGCTATATATTATCCAACACATGAACTTTTCTCTGTGTAGCCTAAAACACTGTATTACAGACATTTACAGATACACATATTGGTAGGCTATGTGACTGAAACTGCAACAACTAACAAGGTAGGCTAACTATATTTAGAATAATTAATATTTTGCAACCAACTGGCTTACTGAAATGATGGTAAATAATGAAGTAATCATACAAAATTATCAAAATCATCTCAGATGTTCCCAGTCGTAATCACTCTATATTTTGTGTATGTGCATCTTGCTAAAAAAAAAAAAAAAAAAAAAAAAAAACAGTACAGTTAACATAAAAATTACATTTTGATCGGGGGGCATATTTTTGTTGTTGTTTTTGGTGGAGGAGGGTGTTGCAGCAGACGCAGGCTTTTTCCGGGGATGCAAAAAGGTCCGGTAGTTTGAGAAGCAGCATCTGTCCCTTTTCTTCTGCTCTCTCCCTTTAATTACACAACACAATAGCCATGAGATGTGCCCATAATCTGCAAGCATAATCAGCCTCTATTCTCTCTTTTGAGCCCCTATTCCATACGCTAATTCAATATAAATGTAAATTAACACGCAAAAAGAATAAAGAAATCTCAATCTATTTACATGACTAATCATAATAAACGCGTTCCACATGAAATATGAATGAATGCATTGCGATTATGGGCAAAAGGGGGTGTTGGGTGTCAGGCAAGGAGCGCTTTAGGAGCTGTTCAAACTTTTTTTTTCTTTTACAGTTTTCTCATAGACATTTATGTGTTTGTGGGGTGATGCACAAGTGTCTGTAACTGGCAGGTTAAGTGTGTTATAAATAAATGTTTAAAACCGTGTTATTAGTATCATTGGGGACAACACTTACAATAGTGAATATAAATTTCAATTTATAAAGCACAACTAAAAACAGCTACTGTTGACCAATGTGCTGTACAAAATAAGTAACCATTAACAGAATTAAAACAAAGACAAGGTCACAAATAAAACTTCAAAACACAAGGCAAAGCAAATGCAAATCATGAATAATAAGCCAAATCAAATAAAAATAAAAATGATTTTAACCTAGATTTAAAAATGGATAGGGGCGGTTCTGATTTCTGTAGGAAGACTATGCCAAAGTTTTGGAGTGGCTACGGCGAATGCTCAATCACCCCTAGACTTGAGTCTGGTTCTAGAAACCACTAAGAGCAGGTTGCAGGTTGGTGGTCTATCAACAGATCAGAGAGGTATGAGGGTGCTAAACCATTTAAGGACTTAAAAACCAATAAAAGCACTTTAAAATTAATCCTGTAGCGCACAGGTAACCAATGTAATGACTGAAGGACGGGTACTATGCTCACGCTTTCGAGCTCCCGCCAGGACTCTGGCAGCCGCATTTTAAACCAACTAAAGGCGGTTTAAGGAAGACTGACTGATCTCCAAATAAAGAGAGTTACAATAATCAAGCCTCATGGTGATAAAAGCATGGATTACTTTTTCAAAATCAGTAAAAGAAAGAAAGGACGTCATTTTTACTGGTATTCGCAACTGATAGAAGCTTCTTGGTTGACTTGTCTATCAAGCTTTAAGGCACTGTCCAACACCACACCCAGATTTTTCACCACAATCCAAGTGGCAGGCAGCCAATGGGTCTAATCCATTCTTATGTTTCAAATGAAGATATATGTGTGTGTCATCTGCATAACAATGATAACTTATACCAGATATAGATCCAAGGGGAAGCATATATAAGGAAAATAACATGGGAGCTAGAGTAGAGCCTTGAGGGACCCCACAGGTCAAAGGTACGGAAGAAGAGTGAAATTTGCCCCTATTAACTGAGAAACTCCTGTTCGTAAGATAAGACTGGAACCAATTTAGGGCTGAACCTCTAATGCCCACTACCTGTTCTAAGCGGGACAGAAGAACATTGTGGTCTATAGTGTCAAAAGCAGCACTCAAGTCTAAAAGTACCAGTGCTACAGAATCTCTGGTAGTCGGTAGCTAAAAGAATGTCATTAAACACTTTTAAAAGAGCCGTCTCAGTGGAGTGGAATTTTCTAAAACCTGATTGGAACACATCAAAAATTTTGTAAACAACCAATAAACTTTGTAGTTGATGAAAAACTACTTTATAATTTTTGCTAAAAAATGGAGGATTAGAAACGGGTCTAAATTTTGATAAATCAGAGGAATCTAAATTATCCCTCTTAAGTCTGGGTTGTACTGAGGTATGTTTTAAATAGTCAGGAACAGTTCCTAACTCAAGGCATTTATTAATCAAATTTAAAAGTGTCAGACCTATTACATTGAACACTTGTTTAAATAACTGTGAGGGAATTATATCTAAGGGTGAACCAGTTGGTTTGAGTTGATTAACAATGTCATGTAAAAGAAGAAAGCGAAATAGGTGTAAACTGACTAAATGCACCTGTATATTTTAAATAGCCTGCAGGATCACCAGCAACCGATTTGATGGTACATTATGTCTGATCTCATATATCTTATTAATAAAAATCTGGCAGAACCGCTCACACACAGCTACAGGTTTAACACAGCATTAATGTTATTAAAAAGGGTTCTAGGATTATTATGATTTTGGTCTATGAGAGTCGAAAAATAGTCAGATTTGGCCACTGTCACCGACTTCTGATACTTAATAAGAGAATCCTTAAACATTTCACAAGAAATCTGTATTTTGTCCTTTTTTTCTATTTCCTCTCGGCACTTCTAAAAGCCTGCCTCAATGTCCGAATGGTATTATTCAACCATGGCTCAGGAGTTAACTTGTGATGTTTAGTCGACATTGGAATCCAAAATTGTAGTGCCAACAGAATTAAAACTATAAAGCAGTTCATTAGGACTGAGCTCAGATGTGAAGCGAGAGCAGTAGAATGGGAAAACTCCTCAAACAGTGAAGAAAAAGAAGCAGAGGTAGCAGCAGTGATCCTCCCTGTCAGGTGAGTCGATACATGAGGTTTTGCAGCATTCATTGACAATGGCCTGTTAAATATATAATAGGATTGTTATCGGAAAAGCTGTGGTTGCATATCTCAGTATCACCCACAGAGAACCCATGAGACATTATAAAATCAAGAATGTGCCCATGTTTATGAGTAGGCCCTTTAACAAACTGCACTAAACCAAAGTCTTCTGTTAGGCTGGTAAAGTATTTTGCAAGTGAGTGTTAAAAACCCCAATAATTAAAAATCTATCAAAATTGGGAATGATTCCCCCCAAGAAATCTGAGAAATCTGTTAAAACGTCTTTGTGTGGCGTTGGAAGCCTGTCGACCACATCAACAACTAACAGAGTGTCTGAGTCCAACACAAGCAACTGCAAATCAAAACTCTTACAAAACAATCTTTAAAAAGTCTGTTGAATATAACCCAAAGTAACTGAGAGGTCACGATGGTAGCCTTACCTGTTTTGATTCTTAGTACTGAATGAAAATGTCACCTTGATAAATGACATTATTCATTAAGTTGAAACAAAAAGCAGATAAAATACTGTCAGAACTTAATTCCTGGTTGAACTTATATCTGAGCTGCAACAAGAACATTTAATCACTGGATTTGCAGAAGTATTTGAGGTTCAATGATTCAAGTCTTTAAAAGAGATCATAGTTTTGAAAGTAAACAGTAAATACTGTAGAAAGTAAACCTGATTTATACATAGAAATCTCTGATTCTGCTTTCTTTTTTATCTGTGAAATAATCAGTACCTATTAGTTTTTAGAAATGAAATTTTATCACAATTTCTTCAAACATTTTCAGCTCATTTCCATGTGTGTTTTTGTAAATAATAATAGTACTGTTATTATTGTATAATCTATGACAGTTCTAGCTGCTTGTAATTGCTAGATAAAAGCAAAACAAATGGTGAATGATCACTTCATTTTTCAGCCGGACTGTCTGTGTACCTGATGAATCATGGCCAGAATAAACTTCAAATGTGACCAGACTTCAGGGTCGTGCACAGTGGGGTGGCTAGAGCTACTTCCCCTCTGCCCTCATTGGCTAAGGTGTCCCTCTTGAAGCCCCCCAGCACCTCCACCCACCACTGAACGTAATTGGTACCCCCGTGCCCTCCCAACACCATTGGGCTAGAGTACTGTCAATCTGACAATGCCTAAAGGCTGATCTTCAGTGCGTTCCAAAAGGGATATATCGCTCTCCGAAGGGCAATCATGGCCGCAATATTGAAGGGTTGTTCCAAACCGAAGTGCTCAAATTTGGCCACTTCTAAGGGCCCTTCGGAATGAAGAATTTCAAAGGGTACAACTGATGGACAATTTGGGCTCCCATGATCCTTTGCGCGGATTCTTTGCATGATGACGGCACCTCTGTGTGGGCACGGGATGATGACACAGAAGGGTGCTTCAAGAAACAGTTGTTTGGTCCCCTATACCCTTCAACCCCTTCGAAGCTCTCACTCCTGACGGTAAACCCTTTGAAGGGATTAGGGCATAGGGATGAACCCTTCCGAATGGAACACAAGGCATTATTCGACCTGTCTGCAAGTTCGCTTGGGTGCACGCAGAAAATATGATGTTACTCATTTCGCATGGTGGTGTGCACAGCATATTTTGTAACTTTCCGCACAGCTTCACATCTTTTTGTTTGAAGTACGTTTTATTTTTATTGTATAAAAATAGAATTCATTTAGATACTAATTATATACTATTTGCTTAAAGTTGTCTTGCGTTTGATGCGAAATAAAGCCAATAGTTTAAGATTGTTTTAAGTTTGTACATAAAGAAATTATTAATTCATCACAAGACTTGTACCGGCAAATGACTTCTTCTCACTGGTGATTCCCAACGGTTTTATAGGACAATTACTCCTCATCGCCCCCTGTCGTTTCAAAGAATAGTACAACATGACAAGTATAAAAGCCTCGTCCGTTTGGGAAGGTTAGCGCGCAGTCAGAGGAGGCTCGCGAAGCGGAGCCAGGCGAAAGTATAAATCCCGCTTAATGCCATTGGATCAGAGCAATGTCAATCGCTGCCTGATTTGCTGCCCATTGTCAGTAGCCCCTCACTGCAGAACACAAGATCCAGGGGGCGTGGTTGGATCCCCATCTAGAAGGTGGAGATGGGTAGGTTTAGGGGTGGAGATAGGTAGGTTTAGGGGTGGCGGTGGGTGGGTTTAGGGATCAGGGGGTGGAGACGGGTAGGTTTAGGTATATGTAAGGTGGGAGGAGTTGGATCTGGATCCAACCATGCCCCCTGGATCTTGTGTTCTGCAGTGAGGACCATCGCCCCATTGTTGCCTGTAAATTTGATAATGGCCAACAGCACTGGATCAGAGCGCTATCATTGCTTTGGCAGTGTAAAGCCTTTTACCATGCCAAAAGAGCTACTGGAATCTGAATCTGCCAATCTCTGACATCGATGTGGAGTTTTTCAAACGACTCGACCACAGACCACTTCTCTGTTCGTATGGTACGTAAACACTCAGTAATATATTTTGGAGTATCACCCTGGTCGCACTGAGTAAAAAATATAGGGCTGTACAGCCATGTAGTGGTTACACCATGGTGCATATTTTAGAGTAAATATCTAGTAAACATTTGGTACCGAGAAATCCCCTTAAAATACAAAATGTTAGGGACAAAAATATGATTGAACTAATATATATTTATACACACACACACACACACACACACACACATACATACATATAGTGTGTGTGTATATATATATATATATATATATATATATATATATATATATAATATATATATATATATATATATATATATATATAGACTCTGATTATAAAGTCTGGCAGGGCTGTGCACAGGCATTTTGAGGGGCAGTGGCCAAAATCACTAAATGAGAACAAACTGAAAAGGAGGGCTTTGAACAGAAATGGAAAACTACTTAGTCAAAATTCTTTGTAAAATCAAAAGGAATGAATTCAGGGTAAATCCATAACTTAATACTGTATTATACCAAACAACCGGAAACAACTTTTGAAAAAAATTGTTTCAATAACGTAATTTGGGGAATTAAAGGGTTATTTTAACCAAAAATGAAAATTAGCTTCTGTTTTACTCACCCTCGAGTCATCCTAGGTGCATATGACTTTCTTCTTTTAGATGAATGCAGTCGTAGTTATATTAAAAACTATCCTGGCTATTCCAAGCTCTATCATTGCAGTCAGTGGGTGTTACAGTTGAACAGTCCACAAGTCATCAAATAAAGCTTGTGCATTCATAATAATATGTGCTGCACATGGCTCCTGGGGTGAATAAAGGCCTTCTGTTGCGAATCCATGCGTTTTTGTAAGAAAAATATCCATAATATCTCAGAGAGAGATCAAAACAAAATGCCAGTCACGAATTAGAAGTACAAACGGAGGGTTTGCAAAGAACAATATCGGGGGATTTCGATATAAACCAAGAGGAGACTGGTTTCCTTTGCTAAAGTAAGGAAACTTTGCTTCCTTTGCTCCTATAAATAAACTTGCCATACTAGCATATCTCAGAAGTGCGCGTGCTGCACATACATGGTGCATCATCAACCGGAATGGTTTCCACACATGACAGATAACTGAAGTGAGAGAAAAGTGTTTATTACATTTGAAATATGGATATTTTTCTTACAAAAACGCATGCATTCACTACAGAAGGCCTTTATTCACCCCATCCCCCCGGAGCGATGTGAGGCACGTTTACTATTAATGTGTGCACTTTATTTGATGACTTGTGGACTGTTCAACTGTAACACCTGCTGACTGCAATGATAGACCTTGGAATAGCCAGGGCAATTTTTAATATAACTCCGACTGGATTCATCTGAAAGAAGAAAGTCATATAGGCCTAGGATGACTCGAGGGCAAGTCAAACACAAGCTAATTTTCATTTTTGGGTGAACTAACCCTTTAAGCATTGAAGTGGCAAGGCAAGGAGGCCAGCTGAAATGTCAGATTTTTTTGTTTAAATCTAATAACTTTTGATTTGAAGCAGAAGCTATTCAAGCAGAATACATAAATGCAATCTATTCAGTATCCTGAAGGATACTCTCCTTACAAGGAGAGTAATGTTAAAGCACTATAATATAGATTATACTGATTGTGTCTTTCTAAAACAAGCAATATTCCTTATGTGTATGCTTTTCGGACATTTCAAGAATTCAATAATAACCAACCTGATCATGTTTTTATGGTTCTAGATGATCACTGACAGATATTTCACATGAATGAAACATTAAACCCGGTTTATTTATTATAAGCTAATGTTCCATATCATTTGTCTTTTTATGTGGTACAATAAGTTGCAGTGATTAACATAATTCATGAAGGCTGACTAAATGATTGATTGTGCATTTAAAATTATCATCACAGGTTATTAAAATGGAGTAGACTTTGCAGAGTTTTGTCTTGTTGTGTGTGTTGGTACACTGATGTCATATAAAAATTATGTTTTTCTATTTGTGTTTACTTTTTTCTCAAAAGCAATGTAGAAAAATATCAGAAAGAATTCATGCCCTGAAGCAAATTGGATGATGTTAGATTTGAAAGAAATAAATAATTGCCCAAAGATCATGGCAGAGCCTGTGCTTACATAAACACTGTGTTCCAGCATACACAACATCAAGCTTCCGTCTGTTTGGGTTTGTTTGTACTACTAATTGTGTAACTGAATTATGTTTTTCGGTTTTGCGTTTAAATAATTTCTGTGCATGCTGAGATGAGGAAACATCTCCCTGCTTATAACGTGCATTTAAAAAAAGCAACACAGCCAAACATCTTCCGCTGCAATGACTTGTAATGAGAAGTGTTTAGAATCCTGTTGTCCAACAAATGAGAACATTATAACATGTTTTTACTCCACAACATCAGTCGAATGTTTGAAATAACTTCCTTTTGTTATGATATGGCTTCTTATAACAGAATGAGGCAGAAAATATATACTATAACTACTGTAAAAAAGGCTGTCGATTAGCAGTGGTTTGTAAATATACTTAATTATTATGAAAACACCCGAGATGGCTTGAAGAACAAAGATAAACTGTCACAGTCAAGTGTTTATTGTCTTCATGTTTCATCATACAAAACATTTCTATCTTTTTATTCTGTTACAGAGATAGCTGGATCCCTTTGTCCATATCAGGGATTTCCTTTAAAGTCATCAGTTCTATTACTTCTGTGATGCATACTTTATTTGGAATATCTGCACGCCTCTGGCTTCCATGTGTTAATAGCACTCTATAATGGCCAATCCATCCTATTTTGGGTAAAAATGGGAAAAATAATCCTTCTCTCAAAATAAATTTGAAGTAAACCTATGATAATCCATGTTTTTCTCCAGTGTACGGAAGTGTACAGGAGGTTTTTGTAGCTGTTGATAATTTGTTTTTTAAAAATTGCATATTAAATTGAAAAAAAGAAAAGAAAGAAACCGGTGAGTGGTGCAGGTGTCGCTCATTATCATTTACTCCACCGGCCTCGCTCCTCTCCCATGGCTCTCGGCCCCGCACCGCTCATCACATTGTCATACTCCAAAAAATAAAAATACTCCCCAGTATTCTAAAGATGAAAAGGTAAAAATAAATAAATACTCTAAAGACTGTATTATATTAGAGTGTGCATTTGAAGCACATGCACAAATCTGCAAAAGTGAAATTATAATAACATTTCATGCAAATTCATCTGATCTGTGTCTGGTCTTGCTCACAGGTATTTCTGATGACAATGCATTGGAGAAAAGCCGCAGACAGAATGCCCTCACTGGCCCACACAACCGTTACCTCCGAAATGTGGCCCAGAACCCTTCAGAGAAGGAGGAGGAGGAGGAGGAGGACAGAGGCCTGCAGAATCTGGGACTTGCCAGAGGTTTGTGTTCCAGCTGGATTTTGTACCTGTAGGATAAAGGCCAGGATCAGAGGAGCAGAGCCGTTTCATGCTGTGTTGATTCATAAAGATTGTCAGTTTTGTATTTTTCAAGGTTGCATGAGTGAGTCAGGTATTAAAAGGTATGATTTATCAGTGTGGTGGAGATGGCATCTACTTGATCATGAAATTTATTTCAGCAGGCAACTTTTATAGCTAATACAACTTGCTTTTGACTGCTTCAAGCACTCAACAGTATCTGGAAATACCAGATTTCCAAATGGGCTCTAACAAAGACATTCCAGTGGAGTTAATGATTTAATGAAGTGATCGAATTCTTCTCTTATTCTGTGAGCCACAGTTATTGTCTATAACAATTAGAAGGATGTTTTCAAATATTAGTCAAGTTGTTTTGTGGTGTTAAAGAAAGTCAGAACTCATCAGATTTTCTCATAGTAAATCACTTTCATTTGTTCTGTAGGGATTTTTGACGCCAGGAGAAAGAAACTATTGTTGAAGGAATCAGACACCAAAAAGAAGCGGATGCCAAGAATGGCTCCTCGGATTGGGGTGTGGTTTTAACAATTTTTACTATATATATATTTTTGTGTTGTCTTTACTGTTATATAAAGACATGCCTATTAAATACAAACAAAGAACAAACAAATCATTCTAAATAAAAAATAAAATTTACTCAATCAACTTTCTTTACATACAGCATTCATCTAACTAATTTTGTCAAAGTCAGTATGACCCACTAAAGAGTTGCAGTCACATCAGCTCATTGTAATGATTTTCTCCATTCTATTTTTTTTCTTGGATAAAGGTTAAAGTTCAAAACAAATTGCATTTAACCAACCATATGATTAAATCATTTGGCAATCCGTCATCATGCATGTAATGCAAATGATCTTTCATTATTCCGATTTAATGTGTAAAAAGCAGTCACACTATCTGTTGTACTTACTTTATTAATGGTTTTTAAGCATATTGTAGGATATTCCCCTGCATCCTGTGGTATTAAAAACAGGCAATCTGAGAGAGAGCCTAAACACATCACTCTTAGGATAATTAAACCAAATTGAAATACATTTATTCATGTTTAAAAACAGTAAAAGACCTCTTCATTATTCTTTAAAATGATGTTCAGGTTACTCGCATGTCTGTTTTCAGCACTTTGATATATTTTTGATGAAGAAAATAATTCATTACAAATATAAAAGTGGGGCACTTTAAAGTTTGTGTGTTTGCCATACATTTAGCGCTTTATACATTTTGTATTAGATGATGGAGCACAAACTCAGGAATGATATATTATGTAAAATGCTTGAAAGCATAAATGTGGAAGTGACAAATAAGAGATAGCTTGATGAGGGAATATAGAACAGGTCGGACTGCTGCACTGAGATAGGAAAGAGAGAAGGACAGAGGGGAAAAAGACTTTTTAATTATTCATCCGCCAATGTGAGAAAACACGTTTTCACCAGTCTGCCTTTTGATCCAGTCTTAAGCACTGTATCAATATTTCAGAGAAAACTCCAGATGTGGTATGTCCGACATTTCAGAACTGGGAGCATGGCTTTAATTTTCCCCCGACTACTGCATGTATGTGTTTTGTTTTGTTTTTCGATATGAAACAGAAACCCAAATCTGTGGAATGTGGAAAATCATAGTTCCTTAAGAAGGGAAATAAAAATGAAGCCCTACAAAGACACATTTTTAGTAATACACATTAAAAAAATTCTAATCTGATGTGTTATAGTCAACTTTCGCTGATGCTTTATGAATATGTATTATTTGTTGATACAAACTTAAGTTGTTAATTGGTAGTGGTGTGAACTGAGGCAGTTTTAATCAAGAACTGTTATTTTCAAAGCCATGAATGGCTGTTCATTCTCTACAGCAATAACTAATAAATTGTGTTTTGGGGGGAAAACACTCAACACAAAACATTGTAACCACACTAGAAAATGGCTTGTTGTTCACTTATACTGTAGCTGTGAAGGTTTTTCTTTGTAATATTGACAAAAAAACGTATTTCTTAAACGTGTATGTCTAGTTATTTCTTCCTTTTTTTAAACATACACCAATAAAGCCTTAAAGTTGCACATTCTGATATGTTCTGTTAATGTATTATCAGTAATTTGTAAAAAAAAAAAAAAAAAAAAAAAAAAAAAAAAAAACCATTTGTGTATTACATATAATTGCCAATGTACCAATGCCGCTTGTGGAGTACAGTATTATTCATGGCAAGGTATGTGTGCATGACCTGTAGAGTAATTTGGGTCTTGTTTGGTTGACTGAAGTCTCACAGGGCTTAATTAGATAGCACAGCGGCAGTCCTATCGGTGGCTCACCTTCTCTCCATTGCTTTCAACTTGCAATCTGTCTTAACTCAGATTAATATAGATCCTGATGGGAAGGAACGCTTCAGAATCAGGTGGTTCTTGCTGATTGAAAAAAGAAACTCACCAAAATTAAATGCGCTGTTTATAAATGTGGCATGTATGGATCTTTGAAGTAAGTGTTGTCATATTTTACAGTAATACTCCAAATTATTGCTATCTTGATGTATACACTTGGTTCAGTTATTATTAGCATGATCTCTGATTATTAACTTCTAAGATTTGTCAAACAAACAGTGGCAAATCAACTTCATGCCTCAGAGGTGAAACTATCAAAATATAACATTAGAAAGAGTTTATCTAAAAGAACTCAGAAACACTTAACAGAAATACAGCTACAACTGACCTTCTTAATAGTTTCATACTGCTTTCATATAATCACAGTTAGCATATCTGTAGGTTTAGTTTGAGAGGTCTGTAAAGAAACACTAGGTGGAGATGTTTGTCAGTACAGCAAAGAAGGAAACACTAAAGTGGTGTAATCTTTTAGAATGATCTGTAATCCTGTATTAATTTCACCTTAAATATTATCCAGACTAAGTTTTAAACAAAGAGTTGCCAAGCCAACATTCAAAGTTTGACAAACTTGTTTTTCTAGTTAAAATATATTTAAATCATTTCATTGTAAATTCAAATTGGTACTTTGCATCCTGCTTGCTTCCTCAATTCAAATCCAAATCAGAATCGGGAACTGTAACTGTAAACTTGTTCACTTAGCATCATTTTGCTAATCTTTATTCAAGTGTTACTTGCAATATTCGGTGCTCAGTATTTTACAACAATTGGTGAAATAGTTCTGACAGGATTCTTTTATTTGTTTAAGGTTAGGGTTAAAGGGCTAGGGTTAATGATTTACCTCATTTTTCATGTAGTGTTTATTTTGTGAATTCAGGATTACTGACAATACTTAATGTGAGACACTGCTTTGGTTTCCTGAGATCTCTCAAATAATTGTTTCATGTTTTACAGCTGAACAGTTGAACAGCTTCTGTGAGGAAGAATATTTTCTTACAGTTTCATTAAACACATCCTCATATGGCTTTATGACTCTTGAATACATGATTTTGGTTGGTCAGTTGCAGCGATTAAGACCATAGTATTGCAGATAATTAAAATGTGAATAAAAGTTTTCACAAATGTTTTCTGTACACTATAGACAAATATTCTGCTCCTCTTAAAGTATACCTACAGGCATTTGGCACAATCTGAAAAGTGATTTAGAATTATTTCCTGTTGTATACTGGGTGATGACTAAGACTGTCTTGGTCAGCGGATAGCAATCACTGCCGTAGGCTTACAATGTAAAAAAAAACTGTCTTTGTGAGATGGAGAATGAAGGAAAGACAGATTTCAGAGAGTAGTCTGCCCCCTCACCACCCACACATCGACCCATCTCAGGTAAACAATGCTCTAACACACAACTCCCGTGAGATCTTTTCCTCTTACTCCGCTTTCCCTCCATCTCCTCCTGTCCTCCTGAGCCTTTTCTCTTCTTTCCCTTACATCTCTTTACTCACCAACTTTCCTCTGTCTCTGCCTGAAGACAATATGCTTCTACATTAGCCCCAATTGGTTTCAATCAGCTTCAGAGATATCGTTAGCATAGAGACTTCACATGATGATTTCCATGCTTGCATTACCTTCTCTATCTGTTTCTGATTAGCTCAGTCACACTGTAACTACTACCAGTGTCTGGATACTTCATTGTACCTGCCACAAATATACTGTACATTCTTACAGAATCACTGGATGCACACGATTTTCTTTTACCTAACACTAAAGGGATAGTTCAGCCAAAAATTCCAATTCTGTCATCATTTACTCACCCTCAAGTTGTTCCAAACCTGTATGAGATTTTTCTTCTTCTGTTGAACACAAAAGAAGATATTTTAAAGTATGTTGGTAACCAAAGAGTTGCTGGTAGCCACTGACATCCATTTTTTTTCCATACTATGGCAGTCAGTGGCTACCGGCCTGTTTTCTTTTGTGTTCAACAGAAGAAAGAAACTCATACAGATTTGGAAAAACTTGAGGGTGAAAAATGTCATTTTTTTATTTTTGGGTGAACTATCTTTTTAATAACCAATAAGAAACAAAGACTATATGTGTACCTACTAAATATTGTCTTCGAAAAACAGATGAGAAAATCATGTGTTGAATGACTATGGTAACTTTAGCTGCAGTATTATTTGTAGATAGAAAGAAAGAGAAAGAAAGACATTTCTTTGGATAGCAGCAATTCAAAATGAAATCAGCAAAAGATGCAGTGTGTTTGCATGCAGTCTTAAAGTCTGTATCGTCATTTCCCCTATTAACAGTATTAAGATTGTACCCAAATTACCACATTATAATGTACAACGTCATTAACCCAACTCATGAAATAAAGGCCCTAAAAAATCCCTAAATACTGTTATCTGTTTTTACGCCTTCAATTACGCTTTTATTTACTGACCCTTAATAGCAAGCAATGCATTAATTTGTTTTTGCATGTCCAGTAGTTATCACACTTGTGCAAAAGAAAACGTTGACACAGCATCTTATGTGGCATTAGTTCAATATGAGCAGACATGATTTATGAATGGGCTTAGCACAGTAATTAGCTTGCCGTTTTATGTATCCAAGGGGAAACGGCCTGCCATGGCCACAGCTACAGTATATTCACGATGTGAAGTAACAGCTAGAGCGCCACACTGCTTTGGGAAGTCTGATCTGTGACTCGACTGAGAGCTCTCAAACCCATCATTTCTCAATAATATACTGTATGCTTCAGGGAGAAAGAAATATTTAAAGATAAAATGTTATCTAAAAGGAAAAAAATTACTTTAAACATTTAACTCATTGTGCAGGATTGTGGAGCTCTGTTGTGTGTTACAAGGAGTGGTTATCTGTCTGATGACCTGACTGCAGTTCAGTTCTTCCCTTTATTGAATACAAATTCAATTATTGGTTCTAAAACATACAGTATGTCATAGATTTCCTTAAAATTGGTTTAGGAAAACAAATATGTAAAATCACCAAACACAAACGTTGGCGGACAGAACGTCAGCTCTGATGTCTGCTGTTTTACTTTTTCAAAATAGAGCACTGATAAAAGAATCACGTGTACATGCAAGAGCAAATTGCAAAATTTTTTTTATTTTTTGCCATATTTCTACTAAGAGCAGATCACAACTAATTTTATTACAGTTGTTTATATATACATATATATATATATATATATATATATATATATATATATATATATATATATATATATATATATCGTATATATATATATATATATAATATACATTATAGTAAACATAACAGTTCAGTAGGCTGTTATATTAAAACAATATTTAAGTAATGAGTTTGAGAAGCTTCAAATGCCTTTAGCATAAAGGTGGTCTGTATAAATTCAGCTTTGTCCTCTTGTGTCACACTTCCTCAAGACTGTAGTGGCCACTGAGAGTAAATGCAGACGAGATCTTGCATTGAGTCAATTATTGTCCGTGTACAGAACACAAGTCACTCATGATGACTGTTGAAAGACACGATAACAATGGCAATGTCTCACAGCCTCCTTAAACTACAATCAAGAGTGCTGTCCAAAACAGAGTGGCGTCACTGCACTAACAACTACCCGTTTAGTTCACTTCTGTATACACATAATGCATGTTTTATCTAAACTGTGCTGTCACTACCTGATTTTTGGGAGTAAACTAAGTTGTAGAATGTGGTTTACTCCGAGAATTTACTGTCTGTGTACAGAACTCAGTTAAAGGGGTCATCAGATGCCCATTTTCCATAAGTTGATATGATTCTTTTTGGTCTTAATGAAAAGTCTATAACAGACTTTGGTTAAAATTTCTCAATGGTAGTGTAAAAAACACCCTTTTTACCCTGTCAAAATCAGCTCTGTTTGCAGCATGCAGTTCTAGTCTGTGTTGCTTTAAATGCTAATGAGCTCTGCAGACCCTACCCCACTCTTATACTCACTTCTTCTGTAGATGAAGCTGGATCATGAATGATTCGTGCGAACATAGACACATTTAGGCAGATCTGAGATTGGCGCATTCCTTTCAAAAACAAAATTAACATTAATGCTCTGCGTCTTCAGCGGCTCAGATGTTGGGAGTAAATAATGACTGCTATGTTCATTATTACATCCAACAACAAAACACCTCAATCGCGTAATCGGAAAACATTCTACGTCATTCTGACAGGAATCTCAGAACAGCCTGATTTGATTAGGGAAATAGGGATTTTTATCATTATAACTTCCAACACACATTTATGTTTAACAACAACAAAAGTAAATTTTGTATCCGATGACCCGTTTAAGAAGAGTGACAACCATATTGATCTGTGTACTTGGCCTATGTAGGTACTTACAACAGAGCTACTGAGCTATAGCTAGGGAATAACTAACTTTGTTGTAATGTAACATTTCCAGTTCACTGGACATGTAGGCTGAGTAAATCTGAAATCACTGAAAAACACTAACAAAGTAATTATTATAATATACTGGAACTGTACTGAAATTAAACTGAACGTGATGTATGAATGACAGAAATTTGAGGCTCATTGATGTTGGATTTTTGTTTACAACCACCTGTCCATAAGTATGCATCACACTGTAATTCCCTCAGACCTTCTAAGACTTAACATCTTCTAAGACCTTCACGTCTGATTCACACACTACAATATGCTGGTACACTAGTGATTTTATGTTTTTGAAGCTTGTTGGAGGTTCACTGTCCCAGTGCCATTCTATTTCAGATTTCAACAGCTTCCCCCTACAGTGGTAGCCATAAACCTACACCTTCCATAAGTTTTATGAAAGAACACAAGAACTCAAACTGTTCTTACATAGCTGAAAGTGCCAAATACTTGATGTGTGTCCAGACCACGAATACCTTTGTGGTAACCTCTGCGGAGTTTCATGCATTTGATGAACTCATTCTTATGGCATCATCAAAATGCATTCATTTCAATGCAGTTTCTGCATTGCTTCTCTGTTTGTTTTAATGGTTCCAAGTTTCTCACGAACAGCACAGTAACAGTAAATGTTTTGTTCATTATCACAAATGTTTTTGAACATTGTGCTTTTCCAAGTTTTTTTTTTTTTTAGCTAGTTTAATTTCATTTAATATATAACCAGCTTTCTATTGTACATTATACTACCTCTGAGAGTACAACTTGCCAGGATTAAATGGCTAAACTTGATGCTGTGTAAAAAGACACCCTGGAAGGCCATAATTCTTCATGGTCCTAACATTTTACATCATATAAATGCTAACATTTTATTTTCCTATAAAGAAACTCTGGGACAATTTTGCTGCTTACAGAGAGAACATGACCAACTGATGTTTATGTGGTAGGTAGTTTTGTGCTTAAAATCTCTTTTAAGTCAGAGACTGTTATGAGTATAACTGCTTGGTTAGCACCAGTTGCTGAACAGCTGGTTGACAAAAACACCATAGATCAAATTTGACCCAAGTTACACTGCTGTTTGGTTTGCCCCTGAAAAATATAAACTGAACAAGATACTCAATTTATGTCATGGCTGATGGAGCTGTGTACACTGCAACATCTGTGCACTTCACTTTACCACCTGCAGACAGACAAGAGAGGTGTGACTGGGATAAATGTAAGAAATGTCTTTTATTATTTTCATTTAGCATTATTTTTTCCCTGTTGTCTGGCTGATTAGGACAGACCTGCAACCATTTTTTGGTCTTCAGAACTCTTCACATTCACTTGACAAATGCATTGCTTTAATCTTCCATCACTGGAGAGGATAATTGTTGATGTGGACTGCTCTGGTCTCTTTGTCATATGGTTCACTGAATATGTCAACAGGTCAAGTGGCCTGGAAAAAATAAAAATGATCAGAATTCATTATCATGTACTGGTGTTGCGTGTTCCTGGAGGAGCTTACATAGTTCTACTACCTCAGCGTGTCTCTCTTATAAAAATACTGGCTTGCTTTATTATTGCTCCTATCACCTCTAGAACAAACTTATCTTTTATTACTTTAGTTTTGCTTCTAGTGGTAAATTTCACAAAAATATAGCTCAGGTTTCTTACCTTTTCTTTTCCTCATTTTTAGCCTCTATTTTTCCTCCTACCATTGTTTATTTTAGTTATGTGTATTTGCTGGTGATAGTAAGTTTGTCCTACACTTGAGTGTTCACTGCTCCCTACACACTGAGCAGGGGATATCTGTAGAAACAGTTAAAATAATTGATAAGTTTGGAATGTCCTGAAACATCATCAAACACTGACAACGCTGCAAATTAGTATTTTTGAGTAAGATGATATTATATACTACAAATAACTATTATATGCTTATTATATATGCTTATATATATATATATATATATATATATATATATATATATAATATATATATATATATATATATATATATATATATATATATATATATATATATAGTACAGTATACACACATATATATATAGTATAAGTATACAGTACATAATTATATACTATAATAAACTACATTATTAACTATAATATATGCATATATATATATATATATATACACACATACACACACCCACACATATATACATACATGCACCCAACGATGAAGCAAGATGGCCCCTTTTAATAATTTTCAGTTTTGTGCCATTACAACTAAATTGTCAATTGTTTCCATTTGATGCCCATAATAGTATGTTGGGTGATGCATTACGATCCTCTGCATGCTAAACTCATGTACATTTTTCAGTATATGGACATTGTTCTTAAGGGAGGCTTCTTCCCCCATCTTACCCCATATATAGAAATTACATCTCATGTAGACACCCATTTATACACAACATTAAGCAGTAAATATAAATCCTTTTATTTAATGCAATTGTTGCAATTTTAATACAAAAACAAATGTGTTTTGTCTTTTTAACTGTAACCCATGGTGAATGAACTGTAACTGACACGTGTTTTATACTCACTTAAGATGGCCAAATACCACGTTAAAATTCACTTTGCAAGGCACTATTGGACGATTGGAGCACACCCTGCCTGTGCTTCCCAGTTGTCTAGAAAAACACTATTCTCCCTGTCCCTCTTCTCCACTCTCACCCTATTGGTTGAATTTGATGAGACTTGAAAGTTCCCTATAGGCTGAAAGCCTAGTGGAGAGTTGTTGCTGTTGCTAGGTTCCTGTTACTAGGATGGGCTGTCGTATCGGAAGGGGGGTGGGACACACATAATGAATTATGGATGAATGATTTTTTTTTTCTTTTTTTTGTGCAGAGTAGAGAGAGGACTCATCTGTGATGCAGATGAGAGGGAAGTAAGTGAGAGAGAGAGAGAGAGAGAGAGAGGGGGGGGGGAGAGGGGGGTGTTTGAAACCCTAGGGCAGGCGTTTGGCACAGTCCTGGTTGCTGTGGTAACCAGCTGCAGAAAAATGATGTTGATTCTCATGCAAAGGCGAGGTTCAGAGATCTCTATCTGTTATTTGTTCAGCAGGAGCCCCGGGGAGTTGACCTCTTGATCTTTCCTGACCTCCACTAACCTAAGAGATTAGCTACTGATGAGTGACAAGACACTGAGAGAGGAATAGAGAGTGCCGTAGTGGGAAGAGGGAGAAGGGAAGGTCAGACAGGAAAGATCTAGAGGAAAGTTGGAAAGGAATAGGGATGAAATGAGATGAAAAGAAAAAAAAACATCTGAGGTATGAGGGGAGAGAAGGATGTGGCTATGTAACAGCAAATGTGAAATGGGATGAGACCCTTATTGGACCACTTTGGCTGCAATGAAAAGAAAGGTTACATTTAGCAGAACACTAGAGGATAACGAAATGTCTGTCCAAAGAGAGTCTGAGCAACCCTTTCGAGTGTTTTATATTACTTTGTCAGAATGCAGACTCAGTTGTTGCAGCTTATTCTGCATGGCACATTTTGTCTTTCAGTCTTTTATTCACCTTTTTCTCGCCGTGATTCACATTAAAATGCATAATCAGCTCTCCACCTCAGTCTAAACGTGCGAGTTGTCTTTACAATGGCTGCGAGCATTTTTAATAACACGTTATTGAATTTTCACACAATGAACATTGGGAGGGATTTAGCAGTGACAAGCGCATGCTATTTCATCCTTTATCTAAGAAAAAAAAAACAACAACAACAACACAGATGCTTGATACAAAGGTTTTTATTTAAATTTTTTTTTTTTTTTTTACTGGTGCAGCTGTTCCTCTATAAACCATTTGAACCTTTCATATGGAATCGGGCCGACTAGCCTCCTGTGCTGAGAAGGTATAAAAGCCATAATTACCATAAACAGATGAAGGACAACATGGAGCCTGCTGTTTCAATGTCACAAACACAGAAACATATGCACATACACCTACACGGTGACAGCACATGGTCTCACACACACACAAAAAAAAGTTCACTTGCATTGTAGGGGGGAGAATAAGTCAGTGGTGTACCTATTAACCAACTAAAAAACAAAAAGTACACAAATGCGAAAAAAACCGAAAAAACGGCTACATGAACATAATTTGCCTAAATTAGACATCATTAGTCTTTGGTTATTCTACTTAATTCTTGTTAGGATTTTCGAGTAAGACTGTTTTGTGTTCTTTAGGGTATTATGTGCATCACTGCTTGTTTGGAGTTTCTGTGTCACAGATCTTAACATTAATGATCCTTCATTAAGTTTCAGAATTTAAATAACCTCTTAAGCCTCCCGTATCATCATTGACCTCTGACTTCCAACTGCAGAATCCATATCATTTAGGTGTCTAAATACGTCTGTGACACTAATATACCATGACATTCTTGTTAGCGCCACTCTTTATCGTTGATAATTATGTGAGCACGGGGCGACGCCTCCTCGACTCCGAGCAGGAAAGGGAGGGAAAAGCCAATCTCAGTATGCAGATGGTTAAAGTCCCTGCGGAGAGGCTGGCCGATTAGATGTGTGTTGATAAACTCACTTACTCTGAGTGACAGTTTGCAATATTGGGGTCGCGGAGTTGACCTCCGTCAACGACACTGATGAAAACGAGGAAAAAAGAGGAGACAAAATGCCAGAAGTGTCCCCTGATGCATGATGGGACAGGGATGAAAGCTTGTGAAATGTCAGTCTGTTTTTTTTCCTTCTCGTTCATGTTGTCAGCCCCTCCTTGTGCTTCCTCTATGGTTAACAACCGTGCGAGAGCACGAGGTGTAATGAGAGGAGATTCTTATTCAGATCAGGAGATTTCCCTTATCTAACACTCACTTCCTCAACATGTGGAAGTCACCTTGGGTGTTAAATCATCCGGCTTAGCCAAATGTATACTGTATACATGTGCATGAATTCATGTTATATCGAAATAAATATTATAGTGAATACACAAGATACACTGTTCAAAGGTTTGGCATCAGTAAGATTTTTTTTTTTAAATTTGAAAGTCTCTTCTGTTCATCAAAGCTACATTTATTTGATCAGAAGGCTGCATTTGTTTGATCATTATTATAATTTAAAATAACTGTTATCTCTTTTTAAAATATTTTCAAATGGAATTTATTCATGTGATGTCAAACCTGAATTCAGTGTCACATGATCCTTCAGAAATCATTGTAATATACTGATTTGGTGCTCAAGAAGCTTTTCTTATGATTATCAGTGTTGATAATGTTGCTTAATATTTGTGTGGAAACCATGGTACATTATTTTCTTATATTGTTTAATGACTAAAAAGTTTGAAAGAACAGCAGTTAAGTGAAACAGAAATCTTTTGTAAGATTATAAATGTCTTTACTGTCACTTTTGAACAATTTAGTGCATCCTCGCTGAATAAAAGTATTAATTTCTTTAAAAAAAGAAAAAAAAACTAAGTCAAAACTACTCAAAACATTTTAATTTGGATGTAAATATAATGTTTTGTATATATAAATCGTGCTATGTTTGTTATTATTTTCATTTCATTCATTCTGAAATCAACCTATTTACTCTGTAATACATTGTCTGTAAAAGAGCCTGGTTATAAGTTGGTGAGGTCATTAAAGATGCTCTATAAAGAGCTCCATCCATATACCAGCATATCAAGGCAATGGGGAGAATGGGAACGCTTGTGTATGTGTGTGTGTAAACTCCTATTCATGTTTTCTGTTCATTGGGTCCATTGCATTGGAGAACACGGTGAGAGTCCCTGCCTTGTAGCACCATGTTTAAAAAGCTTGTTTGTGTTTTATTGGAGATCAAAGCAAGCAGGGGTCTTGGCCAGACATGAGACGCTACTGCTGCAATCTGCTCCCCTCTCATTACAGCCTTGCACATTCAGATGGGAGAAAACAAGCCCGGCTTCAGTCAGCCGTCTCACGGAGACCTGGATCACTTCCCACATGGCTCTTCTGGAAGTCACCCAAGCCGAACAGCATCAGGGTTCACCACTGTTTTTTAGGGGTAAAACGGGCTACCTGTGCAGAAACAGGTACTTTTAAAAGCAGCCCATTTTAAAAACTGCTGCTGCTAAACCAAGAAGTGCTTAGATTATTTCTGATTTAAAACCAATGAACTTTTGCACTATGCCTAAAGATATATTTATTGGAAGTATCTATACTAGTCTGCAAAATGGAAATTCACACAGCCTAGCATTTCAGACAGACCCAACTGGCTCTCTGAATACATCTTAAAGCTATAGTAGGACATACTGTAATATAGCTGTTATGTCATTATATGTTAGTGGGATGTTGTTTAAATATTAAAATCAAATGCAATTATCCACTGCTTAAGTTTTTCCACAGTAGGTTTGAATATGCTTTGATTTCGGAGTAAATACAAACTGCTTTTTAACATGAGATTCTCTTTGTCGTCTTCTTTGGATTGACTCAGCCTATTTCTTACGAGGGCAACGGGTGCAAAGACATGATTATGAGCTGGATTGGAACTGAGCTTGAAGTGCTATTGAAGGGAATCTCCTATTGAAAAGGGCCCTCTTAAAGAGCTGGGATACTGGACCAGTGATTGTCAGAGGAGACTTGGGCATAATATGGAAAGATAATTGGGTTTCTAAGTGAGCTTCACTACAGGGCTCTGATTGAGTCATACTCTTGAGGACTTCTAATCGTAACTTTTAGTCCGTTCACAGTGAAAAATTCGGAGCTGGGAAATCTCATTTTCTTCACATCAGTAAGTGCTATAAGAATATTGTGGGAACCCTTACACATGAGATGGGGTGACGATGCTCAAAATATCTGTAACACCAATCAACTCAAATAATAATAACAACAAAAATACAAAACAACAAGGAACAGAATGAGAATGCTGATGGAACATCCATAATGAACAACCCCAGACAATGAACACAGGAAACACAAGGGCTTAAATACACAAGTGTAAACAAGACTAACTAGACACAGCTGGGAACAATCAGACTAATGACAACCATACATATGTATAAGTAGATGCCATATTTAACCACTCCAGGCACGTCGACACGTCTGCCATATTGTGGGGGGTGGGGGGATTTGCCCCCTTTAATCGCCGGCGCAAAAGTGCCCTTTTGGTGTGATCTAGGTGCCCTTTCTGTGTGATCCAAGACTGCAATTTGTACCGAGGGGGTGTGGGCATTCTGTGTAGCTTTATGTCTTTCTGTATATTCTCACCGGTTTCCTTTCTATCATTTAATGCAGTGGCAGGTAGAACTAAATCTCTTATGTAGTACAGGAGCACACAAGGTCATTTGTGATAATTAACAGTAAAATGCTTATGTACTGATTTTAATGGGTGTTAAACCAATTAGAACATTGTTTTAATCGCTCTGCTTTAAATATATCCCATAAAATGGCATTTTGGATGGTACTTGTTCGATTTAATGATCATTCGCAAGGCACATCTTTCAGTTTGAATCTATATCTTCCATTTAATCATATGTGAGTTTTGTAATTCTAAGGATACCAAGCTTTGAATTTTTTTTATGCTTGTGATATCTAACATCAACCTCCATGACTTGCAAATGAAGTTTTGTGGACTTTTGGAGGTTTTTGGTTCACTTGAGGTCTTAAGCTGACAAATTCAAGAAAAACATGCAAATAGGCCATCATTTGCAGTTCTAGTGTGTCAGTGAATGTAATGAAATTGAATAATTTAGGACTAATAATACTAACAGTAATACCTCCTCTTTGACTCAGACATTGTGGTGGTAAAAATGAGATATCTTCATGTGAGAGAGAAAAGAAAATGGATAATGACATTCTGATTTAAGCAACTTGGAACAGACGAGAATAATCATAATGCAAATTATCAAGGACAATCTAAATGGATGAATTTTAAAAAGAATGATAGTGAAACTAAGTTAATTAAAAAATCAGCTTGAGTTAAACTAGCTGTCGCCAAATGCAATAATTAATCGTGTTAGCAGTGCTGAACGATACCAGGAAATATGAATTCCCTGAACGGGATACGACAGCATATCACAATCCCGCATAATACTCTAGTTGCTGCAGGAAGCAATTACCATCCATAATTTTTTTCTAATAAACCTGTATCCCTCTGATGACGACCAATTAAACATGCACAATTATGGTTACCATATAGTTATACAAAATAATAATAACACCCCCCCCACACACACATATTCTCCACACACATAAAACACACATTAAAAGACACATACACATACAAAAATCACACAAAAAACAACACAAAAAAATAACAAAAACACATGGAATTCAAAAAGTGCTGTCAATAATAGCACTGCAGACAGGAAATTAAGAGGTGTGAATATTTATGTATGCGCCTAAGTGAAAAGTTTCCAAATCATTTTTAACAATAATACATTTTTATTATTTGGACATTAGTCTATACAATTTATTCAAGGATGAGCAAAACTGAAAATTGTCCTTTTTTTCTGTTCTTGTTCAACTCACCAGAACAGATTTTAGAGAACTGAGCGACAATTCACGTGAGGATAACTGTTGGTACAGTCTCTCTCATTCAGTCTTTCTTCCTCCATTATACATAAAATGATTCACGAATGCAATTATCACTCAAGCTTCAGCATTTTGAGATTTATTATGTTACTTTTAAATTGCACACACGAAAATAATATGTACAATTACATTTTGCCAGAGCTTTTTTTTATCACATTGTTCATTCTGTATGTATAATCAGTTCATCTATATGTAATACAATCTGTTTATTAGTTGATCTAGAAACAATATATCACAATAATGAAAGTTGATACCAAGATCACAACTGAAGAACACTAATATACTGTAGTATTCTCAAAGTCGCATTAGTATTGTTCATCCATAACTTAAGTGTAGTCACATGAACTCACTGTTGAAGAATATAACTGCAGTGAACTAATACAGTGTAATACAACACCGCTAAGATCACATATGCTTCACACAAATCACAACTAGTGGGTATGTAGACACCAATCCGAGCAGCAAAGACAATCTATGATTGCATGCCTAGCTGGCTAGTTGAATATAGTTCTAAACATTTATTTCAATGCTTTAGAATTTTACACACTTAGTACAAGGAAATGTCTCATACAATACAATGCATCTGAATTTGGAAAGAGATTAAAATGGTGTCAATTTTCATAATTATCCAGGTTACACAAAAAAGAATATAGGTTGGAAGTTTTTGTGAAAGTCTCCTTCACTGAGGCAGAGCTTTGAGGATGGCGTTCACCTCTTCTGCTACAGCAGTCAATGCAAACTCAAACTGTTCCTGAAGACAGAAGGAGAGAAAGTGGAAGAAACTCAGCCAAGTACTTGAAAAACACCAACATTTTACACTAAGCACAAACACATGCCAGTGATATAGCTTGTGGAATAAAGGAAAAATGGACCTAAAGAGAATCATCAAAAAAGCAGTCAGAAGAAGATGTACTGTAATAAGTTGCTGGAAAGTACATATAAACTGTGTGTGTACTCTTTGTGTAGATGTGTGTATTTAAAGCTGCAGAGAATGTGCTCTGTTCAAACTATGACTCAAAATCTGTCTCTTCCCTGAGGGGCACCCTGTGAAGATCGATCATTGTCTGAAGAGCGACCCTCAAAACTAACGTTTGAAACCAAAGCCTCCCACTGCAGGCCATGGAATAAACCAAGCTAAAGTGGGCGTTGAGTCAGATGCAAAGCTTCACAAAACAAGAAACGCATAAAAATCCCTCTTGAATTAACTTAACATGCACTTTGCTGTATTTTGAACCAACATAAATTAGTCTCTCAAATAATGTGGTATGTAGCAAGTAAAGGTAAAGGTTTGTGAGGTCAGTACAAAAACTAAACAGCTTGAATAAATATACTATTTAGCGGTAAAAGCTTGTGCTTAAGACATGGACCACCTAATGCATGCAAATGATCATAAATGCATGAGAAGGATTTGATCATTTTCAAAATTATCATTCACTGTCATATGCAAGGCGATTTAAAAGGCAACTGCATAGTAAAAGTGTAAATGTGACCATTTTGCCACTAGATGGTGTCACATTAATGCCTCAATGTTCTCCAGACATGATGAAGTATTGCTGTGGATATTTATCTTATCAGGCAAGCTGTTTATGAGCTTCTCTTCCAAGGTAAACAAAAGCTCATGGAGCTGCTAATGCACAAAACATTTCTATTCTGGGCCAGGAATGGAGAGGGTAGAACGGATTTTAGGAGGCAGACCAATTTCACACACGAGCACCTGCTTTAAGAGTGTTCTAAACGTGCAGGGCGAGGGGACATCCTTGGGACATATGTTGCTTTTTGGAGCAACACAGAGCTGAAATACTAAATAAGCAGACCAGAACAGTAAAATCACAAAAACTGTACTGAATTAACAAACAACAGAGCTTGAGAGCAACCTGTTAGGTTAAGGTAAATACTTAAATAAATATATTATTTTTTCTTTCTAATGAAGTCCCAAGATGTACAAGGATTTTTAATTAATTTAAATGACTTGATTATAATTATATTAGTAATACTAATAATATTTTGCTCATAAATAAGTGGAAACAAAACAGAAACAAAAAAACATATTATTGATTAATCAATCAAATAAAACACAGCATAAAAAAACAACAACAAAATAACAACAACAATATCACTAGGAACTGATGAGGAAGATGAGGACTTGCTCAGGAAATAACAGCAGTCATTTTTTCCATCATGATTTAAAAAAAAAAACCATATTTTACATTCTGACAGTTGTTAACTTGCAGTTACATTAGAAACCATTCAATTTACTATTGGCTGAGGAAACAACTCTGGCTTTCATTCAAATATTAGGAATTCGTTGCACACCAAAAAATTAATAGCTGATTATTCTGTAAAGTAGGTTGATTGCTCCAACAAAATGTATTCACTAACCTGAATATATGAGAAAATGAATAAAAATAACCTAACAGAGAGGAAGCTAATATTCTACCGAATTACTACTTATATTATACCTCTTATATCTTCACTATTTTCAGTATTCTCTAAATATAGATTGGCAGCTTTTCAACCTAATCCATGGAGGCTTAATATCTCAGTTTACAGGGGCTAACCAGGTAGTCAGGTCTTTATCTTTTATTAACAGCAGCTAATGTAATTCAGTGTGGCTCTGAGGAGGGGACTGACATTTGCTCATCTTTTTATCTCCAAACAGTAGAATGCTAAATATATGTTTCTTTAGCATAGTTTATAAAAAAAAAAAAAAAAAAAAAATTATCTTGTATCAGTCAGTACTACGATGGAGACTCTCTAGGCCCTTCTGGCTGATGTTCAAAACATTGTTGCTTGCGGCATCAACAGGACGTATTTGTCATGGAAGAAGAGATCAATTACAAGTTAATTTTCTGAGCCTGCCTTTTGCTGCTTTATTGACTATGTGGTTTTCGATTACAAATCAATGTTAATTGTAGCAGTGTGGTTAGGGTCGTATTGTACAGGAGGTCTCGGGACGATGTGTGCAGGTGTAATTGCACTTATACTCAGTCGCTTAAATGGGAGCTGACTGAACTTTCCCTTCTGATGATGAACTTATCACTGTATTAAATTGAATAATAATATTGGCATTAATATTGAATTATTGTTAAAATGCTAGAAATGCACCAAATAAGCGATAAATCTGCCTTGAACAAACATATTCATGAGAGAAAATTTCAAAGCAATAACAGCAGTGCTACAGAAAAAAAGCCTACACTCACAGAACAAATGTTTAATTTCTAAATTTAAAACAATTTTTTTTTTTTTTAAATATATATATATATATAACAGAGACCCTAAATACCTGCCCATCACCTCGGACTTCCACACTGTTCTTTATGCAGAGTTTTACATGGTGTCTTACCTTGGTCTGTACCATGCCAGATCTCTGGTCCCTCAGGTGCTCCAGGGTAGCAGCGATATCAATCTCCTTAGCACCTGCAACAGAGCCACATAACATGAGTTCAAAGTACTCCATAATCATAGATCATCTTGCACTCTCTCCAGCACCCGCTTTTTCTGTGGAATTACATTCCCTTTACAATGTTGGACAAAGCTTTTAGACAGTGTCTCTACCTTGTTTTTAGCTAGCCTTGTTTTAGTAAATAACTTCATGGCTAATTCTAGAAGAAATTAAGTCATTTTTTAAAAAATAAATACAATAATACCAGTGATAAAAATCTCATCTATAAAAAAAGAACAGTAATTGTACATGCCTAAAAAAGCACAGAACATTAGAGGTGCTTGAGTTTTTTCTACCCAATCTGACTCTTAAAATAAATGTTCTTGGTGTAACAACCTAGTCAGATTGATTCAGTTATATTAAATCATATTTTTTGACTTGAATAAAGCCATTCATTTAGATTTTGCAGGTCACCTCTTTTTACAAGTCTTATATACTTCAGCAGGTTTAGCCAAGACCTGCAGATAAATTGAATTCTAACATGAATAATTACCTAAAATAAGAGATTCTGAGACAGTGGTTAATACCAGTAAAGCTCGTGAAAACACAGATACTGAACCTGCACACAGTTTACATAAGACTGCACTCATGTAGAGCTGTTGTTTTTGTCAATACAAATTTACATCTGCATCACTGACTGAACCAAAACTGTAAAGTGAATATGACATTTTTCACATGGCAGTAAGAGTGAAAAGGCTGATTAGCAGAAATCTCTCCTTTCCCTTTAACTTGAATGACTTTTTCTCCATGTCCATTGTTATTTCTCCACATAAATGAGCGGAGAGCAGTAGAGGTCTAACAAGGCCTTATTTCTCATTCATTCATTCATTCATTCTTCAAAAAGAAAAGAAAGTCTACCCCTCCCTTCTGCACAGATTGATAACGAGAGAGAGAGAGAGAGAGAGAGTTTGAGGGTGAAGGAAAGAAAAAAGCGGGAATCCTTAAGAAAAAAAAAAAAGCGGGGGGGGGATCCTTATAGATGCTTTCTGAAAGGGAGCGAGTGCAGCTGGGGCTCCAGCCTCAAAAGTGCTCCAACACTTTCATGTCTTAAGAAGTGAAAGATTCCGAAGTTTAGGGGGAAAGACAGAGAGCAAGCAAAGGAGGGGGCCATCTAACAAGGAAAAGGCTTTGGAATTAAAACAGCATTCTTCACTAATTTACAATTCATTCCTGGAGATGAAGAAAAGCGAAAGAAAAATACGACAGGGTGTTTGAGAAAAAAGGGAGCAAGAGAGAAGGAGAGAGAGAGGAGGAAGACATGAAGAACAGGAGAGAGAAAAGGGGAATGAAAGAGGGAGATTTCTGTTGCTTAGGACTTTCTGGGGCTTTGATCACACAAGTGAGCACTGAAAAGTGGGCAACCTGGGAGCCCCTCCTCCTTCCCAGAGGGCAGACAAAAGGGAGATGGAGGGGGCCACCGAGGCTCCAGGCCCCTGACAGCATGGGAAAGAGGCACAAATGCGGAGACACTCTCCTTTGCATCTGGCCTTTGATTCCTCATTATGGAAAACGCTACAGACCATGGTCGGGTCAGGAGTAGGGATGGACTGGTGACCAGAATAGAGAAGGATGGGGGGAGGCAAATGCATGGGTGACCTCACCAGATGGGGTCAGGAAGAATGGTGCCGGTGCTGGAGAAATGATTGGACAGGTTATGAAGGTACCTTCTGTCTCCATGGCTGGACACACATGACTAGTTAAACTCTATGCAGCACTGAACGTTTAATATTTGCATGTGAAAAAGTCAAACTGAAACCCTTGCATTTGCTTACAAATGCAAACACACAAGGAGAAATGTATTATGACACGAGCCACAAAAATCACATACACGCTTTCTCTGTCCTTCACGTTTTCATGCACTTTTATTCATTAAAGACCTCAATCATCCCCTAATGCACGACGAGACCTTCCTTGTGTTATGACAGCACCTCCTCATCTGTGCCGTGTGCTCTTACCTTTGGCCATTTTATTTAGAACCATGTCAATCAGGATGTAAGTTCCACTCCTTCCAGCGCCATCGCTGCAAATGAAGACAGAAACTCGTTATCATTTCTGAGAAAAGACCAGACCTGTCTGAATGAACATTCAAATATGCCTGCTGAAACAAAAACAAAGCGTTCATTTCTCTGTTGTGTTTCAGCTGCATTGTTTGCTGTTGCATCATCCTTCAGCATTCACAATAATTCTGTCAAAGACGTCTGCTGACTTGTTTTTCTGTTCTTTGGAGAACTAAACTGTATTTGCAAAAAAAAAAAAACTAAATAACAACACAGCTCTTTTAAGAGCAAAAACAAAGCATCTGAACACAGTGGGATTTGAAGTGACTTGCAAGAGCATTTTAAACTCGTTTTACCTTCTACACAATCTACTAAATTGCGAGAACCAACCAAACTCAGATGCAGGTGGATGGTAAACTGCATTCTGATTTGAAATCAAGGTTACTTTTCAAGACATGCAGCTGAATATTATGAGTGTATTACTGAATGAATGTGTGTGTATGCCACTTTCTGAGGTTGCTCAAGTTTAAGCACACACACACACACACACACACACACACACACACACTCAGCTTAACCCAAAACAGCAGACACTGAAGTTAAACAGGATAACATGTGGGGGGTTTGGGAAATGAGAACTATTTAGGGAAACTCTTCCCTATCCCCTGATATCATTCTGAATTATTCAAATATGCATGACAGCTGTGAAGCCTGTCTTCCCCACAATGCACAACATGTTAGTCATTAACCCCTGAGTGTTAAATAACATTTTCACACTTTTATAATACACACACACTCCAAAACCCCACATACACACACAGAACAAAAACCACACACATTCCACATAATACTAAATAAATTATTTTACCAGTGGATCTTTTTTACCAGAACATGAGAAATAATTAAGACCACTGATAATTTAGACCATTGGACTGAATATTGATTTTATTTTTACATACATATACATACATATATAATATATATATATATATATATATATATATATATATATATATATATATACACACACACACACACATATACACACACACACACACACATTTGTATTAGTATTAGTATAGTGTCATAGTATTTTAGACTGATGCAACTAGCTTATAAATGCATTTTTTATATTATTATTGTACTTGCCTGCAATGAACAATTATTGGACAAGATCTGCCCCGGTAGCACTTGTTAACCTTTCTGTAATGACAGAAAAAAGAGGTCATTAATACTCGAAGTGCAAATAAGTAGATAACGGACATATTTAATTACCATTTTAGAAAGTCTTATAAATATGAGCACATATAAACATATGACATTGCTTAATTTTCAAACATGCTAATGTCAAACCAGAGGACTTTCTAACCTGTGTCTATCAAAATCATAATAAACCAAAAGGTCAATGTCCAACAATTAAAACAATTGGAGAGGTTGTTAAATCCTCCACATTGGGACAGAAGTCATTAAGTAAATGATATGTGGTTAGGTGTCATGATTTAAAACACATTAACCTTGCACAATTATAATGCCTTCAAAACCATAAGACCTTCCAAAAGTATAAGGCACATATGTGCTGTTGCCATGGAAACCTACTGTGTTAACTCATATTGTTTCGCAAAGTATATGAATGGTTATCTTAGCCACACTGATGTAAGTGGCATGCTCAATTAAAATAAAAATAAATAATAAACTACTAAGAAAAAAAAAATCTCATTACTCACATATCCTCTACAGACTTTTAATTCTGTGGAAAAATTACCATGAGAAGGATGCCTAAAGTTTTATTTTTCTTTTAGCAACACAAATTTGAAACATTCCTTCATTGTAATATTCATTTAAAAATAGCATGAGGGAAATAAATGGTTTTGATAAAAAAAAAGTTGAATTTGGACCTTGAAATAAATATAAAATGAAGTCTGATGTTTCCTCCACAATAAATGTGTAATAAAAGTGCTTTAAATATTTGCTCTTTTGCAGTTTTCTTTGAGATAGGGCAGATCTGAAAGAATGCAGAGGGGACTGTCATGCATTGGGCATTAGGGCAGCAGCGTGTGTTTTTGGCAAAACAGAGGGGCAGAGAAAAAGGGTGGGTGAGTGCAAGAAACAGGGACGTCTGGTGAGTCTGAGATACAGGTGGGGAGGCAAGGAAAAATCAAGGGCCTGGAAGAGGAGATACAGTTTCCAATGATCACTTTTGTGACTATGCAACTGGGCTCATATAACTAGCTGCAACATCACAAAAATGACACTGGCAACCGCTAATTAGCTGGCCAACGAAAAAACAAGCGAGGTGAGTGAGCAGCGTGTGACAGATTCTGTGTGAGTCATGGAAGTGTATGAGACAAGACTGTGTCACAGGCCTTTGGGGAGCTATTCAGAAGGGCAACAGAAACCAAAGCAAGTCAAAGAGAAGCACCAGGGTTAAAACCATCTCACCAAAGCCTCAATGCTCAAGGTGTCATTGAAACTTTGGGAGATTTTTTTTCTACAGTGAAAAGAATATTCAGAACACTTTAGGTCTCAGAATGGGAGTGATAATTCAGAATCAAGGATAATATGTCAATCATCAGTGAGACAGTTGATAGCGGATCAGACCCACCCTATTCATTTATCAGGGCACAAGATCCAACATCAGCATTCCAAATCTAAATGTTTGTGCATGATCCAATAGTCTTCCCATGATTCCAACAAGAGAAACAGCACTCCCAATCTGATGCTTACATTTTAATATCATATGACAGGTAACATAATTAACTACATATTAAATATGTATTAAATAAATGTGTTAAATAAAATAGTTAGATAAATGATGGATATACCATGATTCATGAATGTAAGCAAATGAGAGTGAGCTGCACAGAGCTCTGAGTCAACTACAGGAAATTCTCCAAAAGATTACACATAAAACTCCAAAAGTACAAAGCAGACAGTCTGAAATGTAACATGCCAACATAATTTCCCTGCATTCTGTGGTGAAGTAGTGGGATTAATAAACTAAATGTAACAGCACAGCAGAACACATGCTAAATTGTGTTAACTCTGCTTGAGCATAAACAACGGACCTGGAAGACCAAAATGGATCATCCTATTGCAGCTATATATCCGCCTGTGCCAGGGTTGTTAAATTTCTTTAAGTTTTACCCCAGAGGCCTATGAATTTCTTCAGAACGCTCACAGCAGGTGAAAAATTATGTAAGCATATACTGCCCTTCAGGGATGTGCACATACATTTTAAGGGGCACAGGCTCAAGTGGAAAAAATGGAACTTCTCATATTTATTTATTTTTTTCTCTAAACAAAACTAAATATATTAACACAACTCTGACTTACTTACCAATTTATTTTAATTCCCTTACACTCACCCAATTGTTTCATGTTGTTTAATTTTTCAACAGATGTCTACAAAATAATCAGTTCATAATATTGTTATAATTACACTTACTGTACCACGCACACACACACACACACACACACACACACACACACACACACACACACACACACACACACACACACACACACACACACACACACACACACACAATGGTGACAAGAACTTTGTTTCACATTTGAGGGAGGGCTGTAAGACCAATAAGCATACAAAAGGACTCTTGATGTAAGTCATTAACTAATAACTGGGGAAGTTTTGTGGTGATATGCTTTAGTTATTTTGTTTATCCTATTCATCTGCAATACCTTGTCAAATGTATGAAAAATTAGCGCATTTTAATTAATCAACGCCTTATTTGCATATCAATGTGGCTATTCTGATGACGTTATTAATTTTACTGTATTCAGCTGTCATTTCTCCATTAAGTTAGCCTGTATGCCCATGCTATATTGCCTTAACTAAACTTTAGCTAACTTATTACATGGTAGCTCATGAGTCAGAGATGTTAGTAAGACAAATTAACTATGCCTTTTATCTTTTGGATATTTAGCTGTAAATTGGAGGCACAGGTAGCTTAGTCTTTTGTTCATCACCCCTCACCTCCACAGCAAGACAAACACAAGTGGAAAGGGAGGGAGGGCTTCACTTCTGTGGCTCTCTTCGTGTCTGTGATGTGCCGACCACTATGTGATGTGATGTGCTACACTGCTGTGCTGCGTGCCTGCACGGATTTCCCAACCCAACATGATATTTAGAATTATTTATTTTTTTGATGGGGAAAGCTGTGCACAAACAGAAACACACACACGCACACATAATACATATATTCATTTATTTAAAAAAATTCCCAGATAAAAGGGAACTTTCTCTCGAGGAAGAAAAAGGGCAGGTGCTCAAGCCCCCTTTTATGTCTATGTGTGCACGTGCCTGCTGCCGTTGGCTTTCCTTTCACTACTGTTTTACTGCTGAACATTTCACATTTAATTGGAGTGTTTAATTTAATAGAGATTATTGCGTAGGGATTGCCATGTGTTTGCACACATAAAAGGATCTGGAATACAAAAAAGTCTTTGAACAAAACAACAAAAACTTGTTAGGAAAATAAGTACATGGGCTCAAACCTTGATTAAGATGAAAACTGCTTAGGTAAGCATTCATACAGCAGCTGGACACATACCTGCGGAAGTCCAGCAAGGTTCTAGCTGACTCTGGAACATTCTGGTCCATCCAGGACAAGAAGTGGAACTGAGTGACTGTGCGGGTTTCATTAGTCTGGACGTTCTTCAGGTAGAAACTGCGCACCAGGAAATCATCACACCAGATATGCTCAGAGACCAGATTTACCTTCAAGAACACAAGGAGAGTGTGATTTTACACTATCACTGGAAGATTGTCAAGGTTCAAGTTGACAAGGTTCAAAATCGAATTTAAGATTTTGGCAAATGTATCATCAAAAGCTCTGACATTAAAGGTTTTTTTTTTCGATTCAGCATGTATAATGCTAACAAACACAGACAATGCTTGTAGGAAAGACTGTTTTTTTGGCACTACTAATAGGGTAATTATGGAACCTTTTCACATTTCCAGGGTTCTCAGAAGTGGAAAAGTAGTCGGCATAGTTGGTAAACTTCTATCATGGCAAATGGAAACTACAACAAATAAATTTTTGAATTCCCATTTACTCCAATAGCAAAAGGAAAAATCGATAGCATTTCTAAGATTTTCCAAAAGAGGGAAAGAGAAAAAAACATTGAGAGATTAATTATGGTAGTTAGAAGACAGAAAGATGTCAAATTTGCTGTCACTCCCTCAGCTGTTTCATTAGGAACTCACGCAGCAGCGTTTAATAGTTTTCTTAATTTAAATGCCAAGGTAATATAAAACAAAGTATGTGTTATAAACGTACACACACACACACACACACACACACACACACACACACACACACACACACACACACATATATATGACATTGACTTTATATTAAGTTAAGGTATATTAAAAACCTGAATTAATAACAAAAACATCATTCAAATACTGTGTATAAAACCACAGTGTCCACAGGAGCTTTACCTCATATGTGTGGTAGAGGTCTGAGCCTTCATCAGGCCAATACTGATGACACTGTTTGATCCCGTTTTCAGCAAGAGGTGTCAGCATGACAATAACCACACAGCCACTCTCCCAAACCATCTACACAATAGAGCAGAAAATGCTAAATCAATGTTACAATGTAGACAGGGGAGGACAGCCAAAAATAAATTCTCAAGACAAAAAAAAAAAAATCCTTCTTTTATGGAATGACTGGATTCAGAGAGTTTTTCAGAGGCGCTCACTTTAAACATAATTGGTCTTAATAACTTAACCCCACTCGTAACTAATAGAGGTTTAGTTTAGTCTTCCAGCCCACCTCTCTCGATCTCCCCTTCTCCTTGTATAAGGAACCTCCTCAGCCTTGCTCCATTTCCCCTAATCACACTTTTACTGTGTCCTTCAATCACAGAAAAGCCCACTGCGGCCATTATGAAAATGAGGGAAAACACTGACTTTTATGATAGCAATAAAATACAATGATCCTGCTCATAAAATAATCAAACTCATGTGCCACACGTCCCCACAGAGTCATTAACAGAGAAATGTAGAGACATTACACCATGGTAAAAGTGGTTCAAAAAGCAATAGAAAATTATCATTATGAATATGTTATCATTTTTAATCTTACAAAACAATGGAGAGGAAATTGCTGAAAAATAAAAGGTCTTAAATTCATGATTGTATGGTGAGAGAATGGTGGCAATACAAAGTAGCTTTCATTGAATGTAGTAACAGGAATAAAGACAGAAATGTGTTTATATGCTTATCACTGTATACATTAATAGTCAAATAATGTTATTCAGTATTATAAAAAAAAACATTTTTTGTGTAGTTTAAAATTTTCTGAGTGCTCTGTGCTTGGTCAGAATTCTGAATAAAAATTGCACAAAGCGACAATTGAATATTTCTTGAAATATTCATTCCCCATCTGAGGAAAACTTTTCATAATATTATGCAAAGATTAAAAAAAAAAAAAAAAAAAAAAAAAAAAAAAAACGTGGACAAATCTCCAATTCTGACATTCATATTAAAACATCACGTTGTAATGTGGACCTAAAGAGAATCATCACTTGTCTTTAGGAGTAGTACATCTAAAAAGACCTAAACACCAATATGCCATATTCAGTTTTGTTAAATTACATTTTTATAATAATCTTTTTAATAATTAGTTTCTGTTTGGATGTAGACCAGCAAATTTTTTATGAATGACTTCAGAAGTTTGATCAACATTAATGCTTATCACTAATTAACAGTTTGTATTTTTTTGTGTGTGTGTGAATGACAAATTAGAGAAAGTCTCACAACCTCCAGTCATGCCTAATGAAGGAAAAGGTTTGCACCTAACATACAAGAACATATGCATGTATACGTGCCCTATATTAAGGAAAAAACTTAAGACTCTGCAAACTTTTAAAAGCTTGGCTCTGTTTGGTATGAATCATCTTTTCATTAATGAGAAGAAACAGAGACAATGACATCACTACGTTAATTGACAGGGATTAATGTACTCAGTTTAATTTAAATGGAGCTTTTAATGGCCTTTTTTGAATTCAGAACTGGTTTGACTGTCTATAATTCATCTGCATGGAATTAAATCAATTTAGATAATTAATTTTCTGTCAGTAATTGACAAAATGACAAATTCAAACAACCAATGACATCAATTAGTGTACACCCACATCTGTTAGTAAACACAGCTTTGTGATTATAGAGGGTCAAGTGACAGCAACACATTACCACAGTCAATTTATTAAAATGTAGATTATGGTTTGTCTGTAACACCATCTACTTATCTAACCTTCAAAAACAACAACAACAACAAAACAAGCACAAAAGCACAGACATGAAACAAAGTGAAAACACGTTCAAAGCTGCTGCTATCTGCTGGTTGGAAAATATTAATTGAGTTAAAATCATCCTACACATGACAGCAAAAAGCATTTAGGTGTTTCTTAAAATCAACTAAGCAATTAACACTGATTTTAATATGCAAACAAACAAATAAAAGCACTAAAATCTATTTGTTATAATCAAAACTATTATAGTGAGAGACTTTCTCATTCAAAGCAGAAAAAGCTCAGATATTCACTCGTATTTTTAGCACTGACACTGTGCAGTGAGGAATCCCAAATCTTATGGGACCTTTGCCTCTCCTAATTAAGGTAATATGGTGATGTTCATGAAGCAGCTTTCTGAGAGCAGATGCAAAGTGTCCTTTTGCCCTTAACATTACCAAAAAAGGCCCAGTTTTGCCTTATATTAGAGTTCATATGGTGCACAGATGCTTTCACATTATCTTTCAAGTTCTGAATTTGCTTTTACAGATAGATATCAAAACCAATATGAATGAAAAAAGCGATTCTTGCTAATAGGTTTGCATGAGTCTAAAAAAGTAAAAAGGAACTATTCACTCTGAATAGTGGTTTTAAATCATGAATCATTAACCTAACATTTTCATTCTTGCACTTGTGTTTTATCCACATGTATTAGACGTGGACAACACTGAGTATCTTACCTGCCAGAAGTCTGCCACTGTGGAGGGAAGAGGACCTTGAGCGCTGATATAGGCTGGGTTTCGGGGGTCATGGTCCATTTAAAATTGAAAAGACGGAGTAAATATTTCATAAATATTCATGAAAAGAACATTTTCAATTAAAACTGAAAATGAAAAGCAGTCTGTTGATATTATATATCTACTCTACAGAAGGACAAAAACGATATAGCTGCATGCTGGAAAGGACGCAAGTTTCTATGGTGCTCTCCTTTGACATGAAGCCTCTATGTAATCTGCACTGTTTCATTTATCTTATTTATTTGCTTTCTGAGCATTTCTTCGGTCCCCTCCGATCTTTGGGGAAGGGGTAAACAAACTTGCTGCCAAGAGAAACAGAATGTCCACGATTTCTGTTTGGAGTTAAAAAGCTTGGGAGAAAAAAAGGAAAAGCAAATCAAATAAAGAGAAGGCACAGAGGTCTGTCACTAATGAGAGCAGAGTTGTCTCTCTCACGACCACCTCCCCTCTCCTGTCTGTCTCATTTTTATCTACTCCACATCCACTCTCTCTTCCATTTCTATATCGTTCTATCATCTCCAGTCAGCCCTTCTTCCTCTCTCTCCCCTGTCTGTCCTCTCCGAGCATGTGCATTCTTTAATACCTCTGATTAAACCAGGCTCTGGGAGTAAAGCAAGGCATCTCTCTAATCAAACGTATTTATTGATGAGAAGCTCAGTGGCTGGAGGAGGGTGCCTGCGTGTAATTCTGTGTCTGTCTGAGTGAAAGCTGTCCTGATGGAAAGAAGCTAATGATGGAAAGAAAAAAAAACTTGATATGTATATGGACTATGACATTCATCATGCACTAGCCACAATTAAATAATGACAGGCAAGAGCTTCACCAGCACTTCAGCTAATCAGCAGCAAAATCATAACAAGCAACAGTAGATTTTAAACCGCAGCAAATGGACAATCCACCTCTTTTAACTTATTTAATCTAATAGGTTTGCAAACTATGTCAGGGTTTCTCAACCTTCTTTCCATCAGTAAGACTCAAGTATCTCTTCACTGACACAAACTAGAATGTGTTCACTCACTGTTAAAAGTGGTATCTTTAATTGTTACCATAAGGAGCTGTTTCTACCTGATCTAACCCTTAAATGTAGTTTTGATATAGTATAACCCTGTGTATTTACACTGATACGTTTTGACTTGGATAAAACCAACTAATTTAGATTTTTAGATTTAGATTTAATATTTTGTTCTGTTCATACTAATATTATGTATTACCTTAATATTATTTTTTAAATAATATCAAACTGAATTTAATTTAGCATTATTAGAAATTTAATTCAACATTATAATATTAACATTAAAAAATATACTTTTTATTGTTTACTTAGTTTTGATGTATACCGTCTTTGCTTCGTGTTTACTTTTGTTTTTCATAATTTTTTCTCTGTTTATCTTTAGATATTTTATGTACAGTCTCAGATTTACATTTCACTGCTGGTTGTATTCTGTAAGTAACTGTGTATGTGCCAAATAAAAATCAAATCTTGAATCTACTGTGGATGGAAAACAAGCCCAGGAAATCACACATATATTCTAGGGTACACGTAAACTCGATTAACAATTACTGACTTATGCAGTGCAGGAGAATGGTTAGAATGGGGCATGCTATTGATCAATTCTTATTTATTAATCTGTGTCTACAAGCTGTGATGACCACAATTCAGAATTTAGCTCTTATTATCTGTGTCTGATGTATGGTATCCGGTCTTTCGCTCTGACCATTAGTCCACACATTCCACTATCTGTCCATCAAAGAACATCAACACATCATTCTTCAGGTCTAAAAAAAAGGAGAAGCAAAAAAAAAGAAATAATAATAATATAAAAATCACTGATTGCAACATCCTGTCCGCACTCATATTTGAGGAAAGATATAATGGTCTGGATGCATTACCAGAGAACATGATCCTGACCTGAAATGAAATGTCTCCTAACACAAAGAAGCGAAAACTGTCATCAGATTGGAATGTGCTCATTTTAAGCTGTAACAAAAGCGTGTTTGCTGTAAGGGGGTGAGGTATGCAGTCTTGTTAGGGTGTCAGATGTGTATGTGTTTGTGTATGTCCTTGAAGCTTCAAGCTAAGGTCATTTAAAAAGTATAGTCCTTTTGATAAATGTGGCCATTTTTCACATCCAGAAAGTTCTGATTTGATGAATATTTCACCACATCGATCAAATGCTACAGCTGTCTGTGAGTGTGTGCTTGATAGTGTGCATGTCTGTCTTTGTGAGTGCGTTTGGGAGCACATATGACTTAAAAGCACAAAAGCCGATCATGAAGCCTTTCAAAACTTTTGCTAAAGTAATTGCATGGTTCAGTACTTCTGCACTAATTTCTCTATAGCTTCACAAAAAGATCAAACACCACTGCATGAGAGAGACAGATTCATACCCCATGGTTACAGTGAATGACATGCACAACCATTAGCATGGCAGAAAATGGATATAATTGCTTTGCACAACCTTAATTGTTGGCAAGAGCAATTTAAGGGTAGAACAATTATATATACACAAGCTGGCTAATGCTGGCAGTCTATATGAAACAGTTTTTTGACTACCCGCTCTCTATAAAGGGTGTTATTATAGTTGATTTGTCATTTGACACTCAGAGAGATTATCACACCCTTAAAGTCTAATTACTTTAAGACATCAGAGACTTTTAGCAGTTTATCAGTAAATTCAGCATCCTCTGATGCTCTGTAAGGAAAGAAAGAAGAAGATTAGGGCAAAGTATGATTTGTTCACAGGATACATTACCTTGATATGTGAAATATTATTTATAGCGAAACAAAAATATTAGGAGTCAAGATTGATGGAACAAAAAAAAAAGAATGTAATATTGTTCACCTGGTTTCATTTATTCAATATTACTGAAAGGAATGAAGCGTTTCTAAATATCATCCAAAAAGCTTTATCTGCACCACTCATACCTTTTTTGTGTTTGTATGATTGAAAGATATAGAAATAAAGACCCAGAGCATAAGTCCAGATCCAGAGCATAACCCCAAACAGTCACCAAATCTGAAAGATAGGGTGTTGGTGTAAGGGGGTTGTGAAAAATATCATAAATGATTTACTTTGAGGCCTTTTTCTTTCTTGCAGCTAATGAGAAAGAAGCCACAAACATTGACAGACATAATTATCACAGTTTTTGAAATACACATTGCCAAATCCCTGCTGCGCTTTAATTACCGTGCCTCCATGCATTTGTCTCCGCACCAGCGGATCAGTGCACCCAACCCCGACTTCAGCGCAAAACCCTCGGGGAGGGAGGGCTGACTCGCTTATGCCTTTTGTTTCATCTTTTGACGAGTTGGAGTCCAAAAATAACAGCATGTAAAAATGACTCAGTTTGACTTTCTCAGTGTGATATTGCTGCACAGGTATTATACTGATTAACATATGTGTATGTACTGATTAAGGGGCCAAAACAAAAATGATTGTGTCTGTGATGGAGATGAAATCACAGTGTTTGGTTTTAAAGCATTCATGTGCTCTGTGTCTTATGTTACACACACAAAAAGACAAGCCTTCCTTTTGGCTCATAATGTTTGCCGTGTTTATTTTTGTTCTAGAAATGAATGATTGACTATTTAACCCTACTTTCAGTTTTTTTTTCTTTGTGTTTTCTCAGTCTCTCAGTGTCTGTGCTTCTACATATACATAAAAGAGCCTATTTAACAGTATGAGAAAGGTCACTGTTGATCCACAGTGTAAAGAAGGGAAGGAGAAAGGGGGAACATGTCTAAGAGCAAATAAATAAAATATAACAGCAAGCCTCCGATTTCACAGGAGAGGTTAAAATAGACCTGGCATGGTCCAAACAATTGGCACAAACAGACAAAAACACCTTTTCAAAAATAGTCAGTGTTTCAGGCACGTGAACAACCTGTAAGGGTGTTTTCACTCCCATTAATGGACATGATGCGTAAATATGTAAATAGCGAGTGTGGCTACTTACAATGGGACTGGCGTTGATGTAATCAGATCTGGATTGGTTATTCTCCGGCTTCAGGATGACCCTGGAGTGATCATCTACAGTATTCAGAGACAGACAGAGACCAATGATGACGTAACTACTAGAGCATCAACAATTCAATAACACACTTCTCTTAAACATGTGATGACTCCTTTAGTAGAGAATGCAGGTTTTTATAAAAATGAAATGGATACAAAGTTCTGATTAGCGTATGATTAGAAGAGGCCCCTGACTTCTAAATTAATCAAAACAGAACACATTAGCCTGTGACAGGCTGTGCTGCCATCCTACGGCATAGAAACAAATATAAATTCACTCGAGGCAGATACGATTTGCGAAGCACTCACACACAAGGACGCCGCGTGGGCGGTTGCGCTGGACATTCTGTTCCTCCTGACCCACCGCACATGCTGCTGGCTCAGCCTGGTAACTACAGAGAGCCTCCCACTCCTTATCCAAACGATCTTTATTCTGCAGGTGATCCTCCATATACGACTGCACATGGGAGAAAGACACAGAGACAAAAGTTGCTTGAAAGGTCCTGATGATGTTATAGCGAATCAAATATTTCCTGTAATTTGCATAACTCAATAATAAAAAAAAAGCATACCAGCCCAGACAACATATAAAAGAATGACGCACATATACAGAAGAGGATTTCAGTTCAACGCAGGGTTACATTTATTGTTTATACAACGTAAACAAGAGCATGAACCATATTTCTTGTGCTTATGCATTTCATGTGCCGTTGCCTTCCCGTGTAAATGTTTTTGAATTAAGTCTCTGTCCCTCCCCTAAATCCGGTGAGAAAAAAGCTCCATAGCAAGTTTCCATTTGTATGCTATAATCCAGCTTTACCTCCAAGGCCAACCTATCGCTTTCTGTGCTTTCTTTTTACCCAACAATACAATCACTCACCTATCCATCTTCAGACAGACAAGAGCTCAAACCCGTTCAGCACAGGAATCGTAGACAGTAATCCTAAACATGCACCACAAAGGAGGGGAGAGAGAGAGAGAGAGAGAAAGAGAGGGAGAGAGAGTGAGAGAGAGAGAGGGGTAGAGAAAGGGGGGTTGCAGGGAGGGGGCTTGTCCTGACAATCACACATGCAATTAAGACTCCTGAAAGGCCTGGGCATGCCAGTGCCTCTTCAGCCTGCTTCAATCACTCCTTTTCACTGCTTGCACAAATGCTGATAAGACTGTCTACGCTTAAGCCGCCTTCCCAAGAAGCCCAAATTGAATTCAACTGAGACAAAGGGGAGTGGATGGAGAGACAGGGACAGAGAGAGAGAAAGAGAGACAGGCAGAGAGCTCAGAGGACTGTGTTGCTGGCCAGAGTGTAAGAGCGTAAGTGTTGTTTGGCGGTTGGTGTCTTGTTTTTTGGCTGCTTATTTCTGGCCTCCTATTGTTAACCCACAAGAAGGGGTTTACCTTGCGCATGTTGGCATGTGAATGTGTGTTTATGAGTTTATTGTGTGGAAACCAATTACACACTCATAACCTAATGTCAAGAATCTTTTTGGCCCGTACACAGACAACAATCCGTAATCTCGGAGGGCTTTGACTCACAATGTTCCTTCATGCCAAAAGTGCTCTTTTAAAACATTTTAAATATATAATTTATAGTACATCAGTTTCTTCACACCAACATCACTTGTATATTTATTCTTATTTGATTAGCATTTTGCACTCCTCTGAACAGTGGGCATGTGTGTGTGAGACCTTGTTTCAAGAGGTGATGAACCGTGTGACAAGTAGCTTAATTAAAGAAATTATGGTTCATATGGAATTCATGATTTGGTGAAGGAGAAAAGACTTTGATTAAATGCCACTGTAATAAGATTAACTTAAAGAGGAGAAAAAATGGGGCCAATGGCCAAGAAAATCTAGGTGTCAGAAGGCTTGACACAAATACCATTGCTATCATTTTAGAGCACAGCTATTACTCAAATTTTCCATAACAACTACAGTATTATGTTTGGGGTCGGTAAGATTTAAAAAAAATAAATAACTGTTTGCTATTCAAACATATTTTAAAATATAATTTATTCTGGTGAAGCTGAATTTTTAGCAGTCATCACTCCAGCCATTAGTGTCACATTATCCTTCATAAATTCTTATTATCAATGTTAAAAATAATTGTGCTGCTTAATATTTTTGAGGAAACCAGGATAGAATTCTTTGATGAACAGAAAGATCACAGTTCTTATTTGAAATAAAAATGTTTTTGTAACATTATAAAAGTTTAATTTTCACTTTTGACAATCTTTGTTGAATAAAAGTATTATATTAATTTCCTTAATTTACTCCAAACGTTTGAACAGTACTGTAAATACATGAATAATAATGCACACGAATAATTAAAAATCTCCTGCACAACAATCAAACTAAGTCATGATCTCTACTGATCTCTATCTAGCTTAACTTAATAACAGCCAAAGCACTTTTCCACAAAACCACTACCATTTTACAAGCATAAACAGTGACAGGCAGTTGCACTTAAAATGTTACATATTATCATAAGATAAATAAATTACCCAGCAATCAGTTTACTTCTCCAGTTCTGCCTGAGTGCCATAAGTGGACAAACAGCCAGTGTAAGTGGCCACATATGGCTGTTATGAGGACAATTTGCTTTTCTTAAACATACATCTGACCTTCTGGGCAGAAGTTTTTCATTATTTTCTCCTTTAGTTTTTCTTGTTTATATGTTACAGATGGTTGATAGAGCATCTGCCTATGTGTGTGCATTTCTGAGACCATATGTAACAGTTACTCTCTCTATTTGCCTTCTCTAATACCTCCTCTATTAGCAAGATGATGCGTGATTTAATCAGAGACAGAGGGATTTGGCAACTAGCCAACCATTTAATCACTGAGGTACTTCTCCCTGACAGACAGCAGACCCTTTTCTCTCCATTCACACTGAAAAAATTAAATAAATAAAAATCACCCCACCTCTTCTTTAAGCAATTTTAAATAAGCACTAAATACTACAGGGTACTGATGGCTTTCAAATGCACACACACATTTAATACTGAACATATCAAGGACTTGTTGCTCTACTCAAAAATAAAATGAAAAGGCAAAACCTGTCTCTCTCCCACATTATCTTTCACCATGTCCGTGCTGCAAGTGGAATAATTAACACAGAATGCAGTGGAGCAACAGCAGTGAACTGTGGCACTGTCCAAGGTTCTGAATTAGTTCTTCATGATCCCGCAGTAGCTATATATAATAAAAAGGTCAGATATCTGGGCTAAATCTCACAGTGTGTCCGAAATTGCATACTATCTGTGCAGGTACTACTCAGACTTACTACAGAACCAGTAAAAAAGTATGTTATATATAATATGAACCAAATTGCTGACCTACAGCATCAGTAATGTCACTGCCAAATCACAAATCCTCTCCTGTGGCCTCATGGGAGAGTAAAGTGCCCATCGAATGCACCCTTTAGAATCTTGCCGAAAGTAGTAGGTCATCTGGGTCGTTTTCATCTACTGCTTTTAAAGTACTTTGTATTTGGACATACTATTTTTTTTGTGTGTAATTTGTTTTTCGCATACTATTAAACCTATGATACTTCATAATATCTGATTTAAGCCTCACATTTTCTGCACAAAAAAAACATGCATATCTGATCCATTTAAATGTACAGGAACAACAGCTGTAATAATGTATTAAAAAAATTAGCAGTATATTCATGAGATTTCATGAGAAATCAAATGCATAGTATATATTAAACCAAAGAGAAAAAAGCTGTAGGATTGTCAATCAAAATATGACAGCAAAACAGTGGGCAGCTCCATATGAGGCTGGGCTATGGAGAATGCATTCTCTAGCTTTGCTCTTATCCTTGAGGAGGGATGAAAACATGCCTGATAGCAGCCTGACATACTGAAGGATTACGCTATCAGAATAGCTATTATTTCATAACCTGTCTTTGATTGCACCCATTGAGAGCTGGATAGTGTACAAGCAGTAACCTCTGATAGTACATTGCACTAGCTGGTATTGCAGTCATTGCTTAGAGATGTGATTTTGAAGTTTTCTGTAGCACATCCACCAATTTGGATTTTTTTCAAGGCCGATGTTGAGAGCAGTGTGGCTGATGGTCGATATAAAGCCAATATAGGATATCACACAATTTAATTTAAAGATTTAAAACATGCTGCAATTAAGAAAACATTTTTAAAAATAACATGGATTTTTTTTTTATTATTTGATTAAAAACTTATTTGAAATGTTTCAAAATTCTTGATTCTGAAATCCTATTATAGTATTTTTACAAATAAAGAAATATTTAAATATCATATACAAGTATAATAGTGTTCGCTTTTCTTTAACTAATAATAGTCCTTTTTCATATATATTTACTATTTTGTTTAACATTACTGTCTAATAATTTATTAAATTGAACAGTTAAATATATACAACGAATTAATGGAGACAAAGAATGGAAGTTTCTGCACATCTAAATAAAAGTCTAGGAGCTGTCAAAATAAAAGTTCAGAAAAAAAAGTTGTTCAGAGCGCAATGCGCATATATGCATCATAACATTGAGAATGTGCACAGACAGTTTCTATGGCTGAACTACATAAAAAACTATAAGAATCTTTTTGTCTCTAACACAGTCTATAGGAGTAACCTGCCTAGTGTTTTACTATCATTGCTGTGTGTGTGTGTGTGTGTGTGAAGACAAGATGCTTCAAAACATCTGAATAATCAATTAAATAATTTCCACAGCACTTTGCAAACTTCTGAATGCTTGAACAATGGCTTTGTAATTGCGTACGCTTTAGCACAAGCATCTCTGCCTAACAACGCACATGGTTTTATTAGCTGCTGAAAAAACCTTAAACAGTCTCAATAAGGGACATCCATTACAGGAAAACACAATATGCTAAATGAATCAACTCAGTGGCTGTCTTTTGCTCCACTGCTGGATGTATGATAGATTCCCTGCTCGGTAATGAACACAACGCTACCAGGCACCTATCAGTCTTTCCTGTCGAAGCTGTGCTAAGATTAATAAAACAAAAGTCGGGGCAAAATTAAAACAATCCATTGTGTCAGAAAAGCCAGTGTCCATGAAGCCCTGCAGTCTCTTTCAGAGCAAAAACAAACCCAAAATCTGAAATAAATGACTGATGTGAGATAGAGGTGAAGGAAAAACAAAGAAAGAGAGACAGAAGCAGAGGCACATGTTTGGATATCTATAAAGTGTATTTATCTTCATCCTGATTATGACTGCAGTGACACAGGCTGTGTATGGAGAGTGTGGGTAGTTTAAGGCACTTTGTTTAATAGTCCCTGTCCTGAGTTCACGTAAGCATACAATATATTAAACTGATTACCAGTATCATGTGTCCAGTGGAGATGTCCATGTTGGTTTGGGTAGGCTCTTCACTCCAGGAGGATGTGCTGCTGCGGGCAGAGGGACTCTGCATCGGCCCATCACTAAACTGTGAGGACACGCTGTTAATGCGTGACGTGTGCGATGGGTGAAACACCTCTGATCGGTCTCCATGCTCTGATGTCTGCACAGCCATGCGCTGACGACAGAGATCCTATCGAGAAAATGGATGAACATTAGTCTTATCTGTGAAGACATTATCTGGGGCAAACTAAAACTGTTCTAAATACTAAAATGATCAATCACACAAAATACAACATCAAAGCACTGATTATTATGCTTAGAATATTATAAAAGGTATTTAAATAAGAAAATCACACAAATACAAACTGATTCCGCATCAGCATTCTGGATCAAATCAACTCTATTTCATTTTTCTCCACTTTGCATCTCATGATACAGCCCACAACACATTACATCACTGTCTGCTCTAAAAGATGAAATCAATCATCTGCATAAACTCACGACCCCCCAGTGGAGCAAATAATTGCTATATGCTACCAGTCATATTTAAACACAAAGTTCATAGATAAGGGTTCAACCTCTAAAAGAATACTTTTACATATTTAATTAATCATTAGTATGCATATTTTCTTACAATATGACAGTTGATGACTAAGTTCTTCATAAAATGCCACCAAGAACATTCCGAATTAGCAATTAAAATCAATGAAACTGACTAGAAAATACAGCTAACTCTCTTTCTTTCAGAACAAAGCCACTGCATTTATCAACCAGCTAAAAACTGTATTTACTGCAATACTCACAAATCTTTCCTTTGGCCTTAATGACTACATTTCCGTCACATCACCCACGCCATTCAAGAATTATAATTCCAAGCTTTTATCTACCATTTGTCACTTCATCCAAATGAAACAAAGCAGCAGACTGAAAGAACAAAAGTAGATACAAACAGCCCTTTGCTGTCTGCTGGTGATTTTTCAAATCACCTTCCCAAGGATCAGTCACTCTATGAGGATATCAGATGTATGTTTCAATGTACAAACTGGATTCTCTCACAGATGTGTCATTAGATCCCTGCTAACCTGGCACTCAACACATAATTGCTGTGGGCAATTATTCATGGAAGAGCACACAGAAAATGTCTGCACTAGATATCGCTGAAAAAGGAGAGCTGAGATAATGTCTGTTATAAATTCGACAGTAAGACGCTATTTTTTAAGCCAATCAGAAGACAATGGGATGCTCTCTGCCTGTCAGTCATTTTGCCCGTTTGATTCGGTGAGATCAGGATTGATCTTTGGGGGAGGGAATTTCAAAAGGGAGGAGGGCAGTCTAAGCCAGTGGCGGAAGATAGTGAAATAGCTAACATCGCTTACAGCACTGTTAATAAAACAATTCTGACTACATGCGCTCTATAATGTTTAAAATGATTTACAAGAAATTAAATCCATTCTCAAAAGCTTCAAGCAACAATACACATTTTCAGGCAAATAGCATCGAGGTTTCTTGGTATAACACAACAGCATTTTGTAATATTTTTAAGCCATTTTAAAAGCATTAAAAGCTTCACTTTTATTGAGTGAAAAGCCTTTTGCGCATGGTTCCAAATTGTGATTACTTCTCTTTTTCCTTTGGTGAAACAGAACAGACAAATGGCTTTTTGAAGCAGTTGCAAGTGACAACAGTATGACCCTATCTGAGATCAAATGTTCAACAGTTAAAAAAGCGCCCAGATAAAAAGAGAGAGAGAGAGAGAGAGAGAGAGAGAGAGAGAGAGAGAGAGAGAGAGTAGAGTGAGGCTGACAGGGTTTAGTGAGGGTCAGTGAGGGAGTGTGGGGGTTGGAGGTGGAAGTTTAGTGCATCTCACTAATGGAGCTCCCCAGTGAGAGAAACCAGGAGGGAAGCTTGTGGGGGCTAAACAGAGGCCACAGAGCTCTAAACCCAGTCACAGACTAGAGGATGGTGTCCACCCTTAATATTAATATCTGAGCTGATGTCCATCATGAGTCATTCTGACTTAAGATAAGTAAAACTGCTACTAAAAAATCACGTCCATGTTACCCAGCACAAATTAGCACATAAATTTGCTTCTCTTATAATCAGTAAACCAATAAGTATCAAAATCATTTAGCATTTGCATTTAATAATTTACCAACCATATGCACCTAAAGCAATTTCCAAAACTGATCAGAAAAAAACAAAACAAGACAAAAAACAGGCTGGAACTGTAAATAAAGTGAAACCTAATGTCAGAGAAAAGTGCAAGAACAGTTGAAGATTTGAAGACAGTGAGTCAAATGCTCATTGAGGACGTGTTTTAGATGTCTCTTGAAGGTAACTAGAGACCTGTCTGTTCAGGAAAAGTTGGGAAGATCATTCCCCCATCAAGGAGTAGTGAAAGCTGTATAAATAAATAAACTAAAAGTAAATGAATGAATGCATGTTCTTGAGCACATTTAACATTAACATTTTTATGCATTTGGTAAATGCTTTTATCTAAAGTGACTTTCAGCGTATTCAAGGTGTACATCATCATGTTTGTTTTCATTAGTGTTGAACCCATGGCTATGATGTTGCAAGCGCCATGCTGTAGTCTACCAGCCTGCACTTAGTCTCATAAATCAATCGCAAAAATGATTTGATCCTTTAATATCTAATTCTTTAAAAAATTATTACTTTAACAGCACATTTTTGCTTTAAGTAATGTACGTAACTATAACCTTCGTATAATGTCAAAATAGTTTATAAAGAATGCATGGTAACACAAATGGAACTATTTTTCTTAATGAAAAATTCCTGGTGGATACTGGATGGATATAAGCATGGTTAGAATATGACGAATATAAACAGGATCATGAAATGTATTTGAAAAAACATCAAAAGAGTTGAAAAACTACTGTTGGTCTCATAACACTGATTTTTTCCAGATTTTGGAATTAAATTTCAGGCAAGATACAAATTAATGACTTAATATAAATTGCTTCAAATATGAACTGTTTAAGCCTGTTCCACCTTTGACTAAATACAAAGATAAAATAACAAAATAAGTCAGAGGAGTGGAAACAAACCCAAAAAGTATCTTTGCTATACTTTATTACAACAGGAAAAAATCTTAGATTAAGAAATGTATCATATATTAGCAGGTAGAACAAACTAGTGTGAAAGTACGTGAGTGTGTTTGATGAAGGAATAAAAATAAAAGTGTAATAATGTGAGAGGGTGTGTGTGTGTGTGTGTGTGTGTGTGTGTGTGTGTGTGTGAACAAGAGAGAGAGAGGAGGTGGGTGGCGATGGTGACGATGGTGTGTGTGTTTTGATCTGCTACAGAATCATTGCGGCAGAACTGATTCTAATTGCATGTTTCACTGTAAGAGTCCCTGTGCACAAGGCTGCATTCATTCCAGCTGCAGCAGTTGGGAAATCCCTTTCAACTACACAGTAAGAGCCCTGTCTACGCCTTTAATCTTATTCAGTTAAAAAAAGAAAAACCTAAGCAACCTGGCAGATCTAAAGGGCTGAAAGCACTCACAATAAACCACGATACGACAAAATTACACACAATTATAATCAATACAAGGTAATTGAAACCTGAAATGAAAACATTACAAAGGTGTCGAGATATAACGTGTGGCAACACCATAATAATATTGAGAAACAATGATTATTTTGCCACACTGATAGGGACGACGTTTATGGAAGGGACTTCTTGACAAAGTGTGAGAGGTTTATTAAATATTGAAGGTGGGGGAGGAAGCCAAGTGCTTGCACCCTGCGATCCCGTCTCATTGAGTACAGCTGAGCCCAACACAAAATCAATAAGCCTTCACCGCAAGCCCTCCCTCCAGGAGCCGTGAGAGAAAGGTCAGACAACAAACTCATTTCCCTGCTAAAAAGGGCTCTGCCTCAATTAGGATTCATATTAAACACTGCAGTCGTGCAAGGACATCTGCGCCTGCTCCAATGGGTCATAGTTAAGGAAAAGAAACTCTAAATGAATTTCATTGCCTTTTTTAATGAGCTACAATAATTTTGGAACCATTATTCAACTGGTGATGATCGCACATTTTGGCAGTGTTACTTAGAAAAGGTTAGCTGAATGGAAGGTAAAAATAACCTTGGTTGAGGACAACTTGTTCAGTATATCTGAAAATCAGAGATGCTTACTGTATTCATATTAATCTGCACAGATGAATGTCAGAAAAAAACACGACTGGCTGAAGTAATCTGCCTGCACCTACCTGATAGGCTGTCGTGGCATCGTGGCCTGTGTAGCTTCCCAATCCAGTGAGCTTTTCCTTCAGCTTATGGTGGGATCGATAGCGCAAGCAGTACAGAGCCCCTGACATCCCCAGCACCATGACAATAAAAACCATGGAAACCACCACCAGAATCAAAAAGTTGCCTGGCTCCACTTGACTCTGTTTGACCACGGGGATGTGGTTCAGTTTGCCACTCTGAAATTAGAGCAGAGAAGAGAGAGAAACACTTATAAACATTGTGAACTGAAAACAAGATAATACAGACACACATTATATATAAAATATACAAAAGCATTAAGAAGAACAACTGTTATCAACACTGATAATAATAAGAAAATGTTTATAGAGCAGCAAATCACTAAATCAGCACATTAGAATGATTTCTGAAGGATCATGTGACACTACAGACTTCAGTAATGACTGCTGAAAATTCAGCTCTGCCATCACAGGTATATGTTACATTTAAAATAAATTGAAACATAAAACCGTTAATTGTAAAAAAAAAATTAAAAAAAAAATTGAATATTTCAAAATGTAAGATATATATATATATATACTGTATATATATATATATATATATATAAGACAAATATAGAGGATGTATTTTATATATATATATCACCCAGCTGATCATAGTATAATGTCCAATTTGTGTTTTCATATAATACTTTAAATTAGTGCCAAGAAGCTTATATATTGCTTATAATTATTACACACTGATGTAGATACACCTCAAGCCGACACCTGGGAAGTGAAGGCCTGCTCCATTCTTGTCTTGGCAGGTTGAAGCATACCACCACAGAGCAATAGGGTCGGTCCCTCACGGTACCAGCTTGTTGGCGTAATTAGCCTCCAAGTCTTGGGTTGGTCGGGATGGGGGAATTGTTTTTTGATCTGCTACAGAATCATTGCGGCAGAACTGATTCTAATTGCATGTTTCACTGTAAGAGTCCCTGTGCACAAGGCTGCATTCATTCCAGCTGCAGCAGTTGGGGAAATCCCTTTCAACTACACAGTAAGAGCCCTGTCTACGCCTTTAATCTTATTCAGTTAAAAAAAAGAAAAACCTAAGCAACCTGGCAGATCTAAAGGGCTGAAAGCACTCACAATAAACCACGATACGACAAAAATTACACACAATTATAATCAATACAAGGTAATTGAAACCTGAAAATGAAAACGTTACAAAGGTGTCGAGATATAACGTGTGGCAACACCATAATAATATTGAGAAACAATGATTATTTTGCCACACTGATAGGGACGACGTTTATGGAAGGGACTTCTTGACAAAGTGTGAGAGGTTTATTAAATATTGAAGGTGGGGGAGGAAGCCAAGTGCTTGCACCCTGCGATCCCGTCTCATTGAGTACAGCTGAGCCCAACACAAAATCAATAAGCCTTCACCGCAAGCCCTCCCTCCAGGAGCCGTGAGAGAAAGGTCAGACAACAAACTCATTTCCCTGCTAAAAAAGGGCTCTGCCTCAATTAGGATTCATATTAAACACTGCAGTCATGCAAGGACATCTGCGCCTGCTCCAATGGGTCATAGTTAAGGAAAAGAAACTCTAAATGAATTTCATTGCCTTTTTTAATGAGCTACAATAATTTTGGAACCATTATTCAACTGGTGATGATCGCACATTTTGGCAGTGTTACTTAGAAAAGGTTAGCTGAATGGAAGGTAAAAAATAACCTTGGTTGAGGACAACTTGTTCAGTATATCTGAAAATCAGAGATGCTTACTGTATTCATATTAATCTGCACAGATGAATGTCAGAAAAAAACACGACTGGCTGAAGTAATCTGCCTGCACCTACCTGATAGGCTGTCGTGGCATCGTGGCCTGTGTAGCTTCCCAATCCAGTGAGCTTTTCCTTCAGCTTATGGTGGGATCGATAGCGCAAGCAGTACAGAGCCCCTGACATCCCCAACACCATCACAATAAAAACCATGGAAACCACCACCAGAATCAAAAAGTTGCCTGGCTCCACTTGACTCTGTTTTGACCACGGGGATGTGGTTCAGTTTTGCCACTCTGAAATTAGAGCAGAGAAGAGAGAGAAACACTTATAAACATTGTGAACTGAAAACAAGATAATACAGACACACATTATATATAAAATATACAAAAGCATTAAGAAGAACAACTGTTATCAACACTGATAATAATAAGAAATGTTTATAGAGCAGCAAATCACTAAATCAGCACATTAGAATGATTTCTGAAGGATCATGTGACACTACAGACTTCAGTAATGACTGCTGAAAATTCAGCTCTGCCATCACAGGTATATGTACATTTAAAATAAATTGAAACATAAAACCGTTAATTGTAAAAAAAAAATTAAAAAAATTGAATTGAATATTTCAAAATGTAAGATATATATATATATATACTGTATATATATATATATATATATATATAAGACAAATATAGAGGATGTATTTTATATATATATATCACCCAGCTGATCATAGTATAATGTCCAATTTGTGTTTTCATATAATACTTTAAATTAGGTGCCAAGAAGCTTATATATTGCTTATAATTATTACACACTGATGTAGATACACCTCAAGCCGACACCTGGGAAGTGAAGGCCTGCTCCATTCTTGTCTTGGCAGGTTGAAGCATACCACCACAGAGCAATTAGGGTCGGTCCTCACTGTACCAGCTTGTTGCTAATTAGCCTCCAAGTCTTGGGTTTGGTCGGGATGGGGGAATTGGCTCAGACCTCCAAGTTAATAAAATGGGAGAGGGGCTAAGCCGAGGGGGAGAACCTAAAAGGTCCGAGCCCCACTAACGTTCCACTGTAGAGGGGGTTGTCAGGCTTGTTAGCCCCTCGGGGGGAGGGCTGACAGCCGGGGCTAAGCTGCTGGGGATTGGTGCCGTATTGTTTCCAAATGCCTTGTGAGGCTGAATAGACTGAGGCCTTTAGAATGGGGTTCAGAATTTTTTTAATCTGCCTCTATTCGCATTCAGTGCTATAATACCAACTGACTGATCACAGAACTATAAGGCATGCGAGCAAATGAGATGCCATCCTACGACTGATTTTTCTGATCGTTATTTTAGAAACGGTGACTATTTTCTGTTTCCTGAATCATACTCATAATCTACTTCACATTTTTTATTGCAGTATTATTTTTCTTAAACCATAACATTTAGGACTGCTACACCTTGTATAACAGAATGCAAATTTGAGAAGCACAAAATATTTAAATCAAGCTTTAATTACATATGCCACTCCATTTAATCACATGCTGAAATCCCCCATACACTGGCTACACGTTGCTGAAAATATTAGCACCTAAATGTGAGGTTTAGTAGTTTCTAAGGATTAGTTTCTACTTTTTGTGATTGTGAGCTTTTGTTGGTGTAGAAATGATTTGCTTTCCACCCCTCAAACGTTGCATGGAGAGTGTGTAGAGAGGAGGGTGCCTTCAGCTGGAATAGAATCCCCCCTCTCTCCTTCCCTCCATCCCTCTATAGGCTTAGCGCTCTCAATTGAATTACATGAAAAGATCTCTAACATGAAAAGCTGGCTCTGAAAAGAAAATTGTGCTTGGCTAAATAATGTCTGCAATTAATTATAACTAAATAGAATACATGCATTAGGCATTTGAGCAAGGGACTGGAAAATGAATCTAAAAGTGAGAGAAGATATAAAAGAAAAATTGAAAAATGTTGTCCTGATATAGTCTATTCCCAAGTTAAACGCAGATTACAGTGCATTTGAAATGAATGATGACTACGAAAAATTAATTCTACAGCATATTTGTATATACATACAAAAATGGTTCTAAATGATTTGCACATAATTATTTGGTGCATGTACAACTGATATATGTAATTAAAAGCAAAAAAAAAAATAATAATAATAAAAATAATAATAATAAGTAATAATAAAAAAATGAGGGAAAAACTCAATGTCGCTGAGGAATTCTTAGAAAAATAATAAGAAAAATAAATAATCAGTTTATGCCATGCCTTCTCTTATTATAAGAGGACAACAAAAATGTAGAAATACAATGCAGATTCTACATGGCATGTTGTATTGTGGAATTACCTATATCTTTACTCTCAAAAAACAAAAATAAATCTTTAATGAAGAAAACAAATCTGCTGATTATTTCAATTGAAATAATGTGTCAAATCCTCTCTCTTCCTGCAACACATTTAGTCTTAGTAGAAAACCCACAAAGACAGTTCACGTAAAAGCAGAGAAGAAAACCGAAACAAGGGAAAAAACAAGTCAGAAAAAAGGTAAAAAGTGAGGGAGAGACAGAACCCTTTATGCTTTTATGGTTTTGTTCTTCTGTAGGGAATAAAATTGGACTTGCAAATTTCTGATTTACAGGTCTACTAAAAAAAAGACACAAGTTCAAATAAAGCTTTTTCTCTAGAAAAAAAAAAAAAAAAAAAAAAAAACTAGGGATCTCAGATCCTCATTTAAAGTAGAAATACAACGAATTCTGTGCATGTAAATCTATAAAGTATCTAGAATTCCACATAAATTTGTTTCAGTGAAGAAATGTTTTCTTCATACAAATATATAATAAAAAGTTCAAATAAAACAAAACCATTTACTTTTAAATTTTTTAATCTAAATAAAAATTTAGACATTTTTTATCTATTTTTTTTATCTAAATAAGAATAAGAAAAAAAGATTTTTTTATTTATTTTTTAGAAAAACGGATAATATGATAAACATAAAAAAAACACAAAAATTGAAAAGCAAGAAATGGCAAACAAGAGGAAAAATATGTTACTTGGTGAATGTGTTCCTGGATTAATGCGTGTGTTTGCAGGGTCATCAGATTGCTTATCCTCCGTTTTCAGATAATGAATCTCTCGAATGAAACTTTACCAAAAATGCTGATAAATCTACATTTTAAAATAATTAAATATAATTAAATAACAACAACATTTGTAAAACAGTGATTCAGTGTCCATATAAAATAACACTTCAGTCCAGGACTACTGTCCAAGCCAAGGTAAAACATAAACTTAACACCTAACAAAAAGATCAATGTACGGCCAGACAAATATTACTGATAGCAATTAACTTCTTTAAGCAATCTGTATGTACAGACTTTTGATCTTTATGAAGTTTTTTTACCCTCTATTTTTCCACTCTAAAAAGGATAGAAGATAGTCAAAAAGATTTGAAAAAAAGGGAAATGGATTTGGGATGCTCCGGCTGATTTAAATCATTGAGGGAAGGGTTGGGTGGAGGAGAGACTGTGACGGGGGAAAGGTTGAGACAAGGGCCGCCCTTATATCCTTTCACTATTACACACAATAATCACTCTACTTTAAAACCATCCACTCCAATCTCAGCTCTATAGATCTTAAAAATATGAGGAAAATAAATAAATAAATACACTGAACTAAAAACTTAGAAATAATAAAAAAAACCCATCATGCACACGATATTAAACAAATGAAAATCAGTCTTACAATCTTTCTAATATGCACTCCTAGTTCTAATATTTTTGCACACCACAAAACTACACTAAATTTGTATTAAGTGAGAAAAATATTCTTGTTTTACTATACTGTATATAGAAAGATAGTCTAAATTGCATTCCCATTAATGTAGGCATCCTATTAGATAAATTCAAAGTTACATTGTACATCAGGGAATATATGCAAATACATCGTGACTTTATTTATATCTTATATTTCACTAATTATTTCACTCAAGTTAACTTTTCAATGTAAATTACAGATTAGACATAGGCAATGTGTAAAAAATATTTACATTAAACCTCAAACCTTACAGCTGAATATATGGAATAAGCATAGAATGAATCTCTGATCATTGCACCTTGAAGTTTATACAACATTAGGACCACAGGACTCATTCCATTCTTTAGCACGTATGGAACATCTTTTAAAAAAATTACATTTTCAGAGATAAAGAAACTATAAATTACCACCAAATAGTGCACGGAGTTTTTTGTATTTATTTCTCCACCATCAACCTACCTATTCATCTTTCTCATATTATTATTTATTTTGGGCTCCAGATCATTTGGAAATTGCAAAGACCCACGCAGACTGAACACACCGCTTTCAGTGCGATCGATTCCCACCTCTATAAAGAAACAGAATGATGTTTCTGTTTGTACTCTACCATTTGCTCAGCTCTTACTACCACTCTACATTGACCCACGACCCATATCAATTACATAACGATCTGCAAACCATCTTAGCCATTACATCGCACACACTACCCACGAGCTTCTCTCAGCAGAAAATGATTTAAATGAAAAGCACGATGAAATGTGTCGTGCTGGAGCACCGCCGTGTAAGTCTTGCAGGACAGTGTCACTCTCATTATCAGTCCAGATGCATCCGGATGCGCAATAAGTTTTAGGTGACGCTTAATGGCGTTTTCAGAGCCTCCTAACATTTATTTACCCACCACTATACATGCGCATCAGCAGACATGTGCAAGTGCAATAGATAGTTACCTAGTTCCATTTTCGGACAGCGCGCGAGGGATGCTTTTCAAGATCCTATTCCGCCTTTCTACACCAGATGTCCGACTGGCGACTGCAGCCTCCTTTCGCAATCCCGCTACCTAAGAAAAGTTCTCAACCTTCCCGGTCGCGTCCACCTCAACAAAAGACCGGCGGGTATTTTATTATTATTATTTTTTTTTTACATAAATGGAGAGGAAAAAAAAAGGATTTTGAAAGAAAATGACTGAGGCAGAGCGGGAGAAAAAAGGCGAGCTAAATCGTCCTCCACATTTCCCAAAGACTTATAAGAAGCTGCAGTGGGTTGTCTGGTCCTTTGAATGATCATGTGCGACTGAAAAGCCAGGTTTTTTTTTTCTTCTTCTCTCGGAGCCCCTCCTTATATTCAGCGAGACTCGAGTCGCTGTCTGTAGCACATGTCACATCTTCTGGTTGCTATAGCGATGCCTCCACATGTTGTCCACAGCGCGCGGGGCGCTAATCAGAGCGCTCGGGGTACAGGGCCAGCTTGAATGCACGGAGAGCTTGTCACTTATTTGTTCAACTATTCGGGATTTCTGTGCCTGCTGAATCGCTCGCGCTTGGATTTTCCCCAAGCTTTCTCCCACGTCTTTAACCCGTTATATTACAATCAGAACTAACTAATGTTGCAACGCCTACTGCCAACTACAGACTGTACGAGCCAGACTGCGAAGGACGCTTCACTCACCACTGCCTGTATCGACCCGACGTTTTACGACTGACTGTAAAGAATATAAATCAATTACCATTTAATCATTGTCTTGCATATTACCTTATTTTTTAAATTTAATATAGCACACATGACTGGTATTACACATACTTAGATACTAAATATGTAGCATGCACAAATTTTTTACAATGTGTTTATTGCAAGAGGAGGAGTTTGGTTTCTCTCAAGCTTTTTTCCTCCTTCTTTACCTAAACATCTAATAGAGATTTATTTTCTTTCCTTAGTAGGATTTGGTTTGCTCAGGGGGCATTATAATAACAAAAATAAAGCATTACATAATACAATAAAATAATAATAAACGATGCATGAAAGTACAGTTTAAAAAAACTGTTTTTTGATAGATAAAATACACTGTAAAAAAATTGTTAAAGATGTTAAAGAGCTATTTCTACCTAATCTGGCCTTTAAAATTAGTTTTGTTGGTGTAACCTAATATGTTAGGGTTGATTCAGCAATGTTAAATAACATTTTTTATTTGAATAAAATCAATGAATTTAAATGGTACCACATGAAAGGATACCATTTTTTTTTCATTGTAGGCCAACAAAACACTTTATAGTCAGTGAGATGAAGCCCATGCAGTGAAGTAGCGACTAAATAAGCAAAAAAAATGAACTTATTTTATTCTTTATAAAAATGACAATTTTGGGGGACTATTGTGAGGTTTGAGGAGGGCAACAGCTGCAGCGAGCAGAGAGGGATTACCAAGTCTAACGAAGAGAATAGAGAGAGGGAAAAGAGGGGAGGGGGAGGCTTGTTTGAGTGTTTGTGTGTGTGTGCGAGAGAAAGAGAAAGCAATGCAAGCGCTCAGAGAGGGAGAGTGTGTAAGAGCTATACAACGTGCCCGTGAGGTGTAAGTGGCTGTGTGTGTGGGTGTGTGTGTCTGTGGGTTGGAAGAACTGGGGGTGGGGTCCCGTCAAATGCAGATGACGAGTCTGCGAAAGGGTCTTCAGTTTATCTTTGGTTTCAGCTGCACTCCTCCCTCCGTTGTCCCCTGCTTACCCCTCTTTGTCCCACAGCGTGACAGCTGGAGTTGGCAGAAATGAGAGAGGAACAAATAAAGTGGTTCACCCATTCCAGAATCTCGAGATCAGATAAACACACCTCAGACATACTTCCACCTTTAACCTCACCTCGCTTTATTTTCCTTTCTTGCTGCAAGAATCTGGGCATGCTGTAGTGAATGATTTGTATAAAATAAGATCTTTGACATGGACAAACTGCACAGAAGCCCCAAACCATGGGATGCTCAGATAACCACACTGAGCACAAAACATTTATTCCATAATTTTTTTTCTCTATCCATTTTATGACCATATGCCTATGTTGTCTATACGTTTTTGTGATAAATTCCTGCAAGAATGGTACATCTGTGTCCTAATATGCACTGAATCATTATTTCACAGCTTCAAGCAATGATGCATCAACCATTTGTGCAATTTTCTAGAGAACAAAATCTGGATGACTAAAAACTTCACTGCCATTTCTCAAAGCACACACACATACAGACAACTGTTCAAGGAATGATATGTGAAATTATAGAAATTTAATGTCACCAAAAAATGCAATATCATTTTTCAACAAGGACTTTAACACTAACTTGTAACTAAACCTAGAACTGCAGTGTCACTCAGCATTATATAGAGACAGCACTGCGTGTTTTCAGGCTGTAAAGAGTCCTGTGGTGACTGACAAACAATAGCACCATCACTTGATGTACTCTTTTAACTGTACTGATCAATCTAAATCACAGACTGCAGAAGGAGGGAGTGATGTTTAACAAGCATCTGCATAGAGGGTGAAGTCAGGCTGCCTCCAACCATACCCACAGCACCACCTGTCAGTGTCTCTCCTCAGGTATAACCCCCAGTCTCAAATGTAGATGCTTGAACAGTGTATAGTGAATGTAGGCTTTACATAGAATATTGCTTATTTTAATCGGTTGTGGCAAATTGTCTGATGCTAAAAGGTGCCACGATTGTAGATTGCTCTACAAAAATACATTAATTTGGATATTCTGTTGATATTTGTTCTGTTCTGCTCATCTTCTCGGTTAAAATGTGTCATTCTCCATGCTTTCTCTCCCTATGCTTCTTCTTTGTTTAATGCATCTAACAATCAAACCCATTAACTTGTCTAACCCCTCTAATACTACACAGCAAAATTGTGACAGGACTATTTATTTCCCAACAGGGTAATTGATTTTTGATGTTGCTTGAAAGGATGTTACAGCTTAATTTAGTATTAGGTGCAAAAACTGAAAGTACATATTGTACACTCCTGATATCTATCCTTACCAAAGTTTGTGCATTTTATTCATTCACAAAAGTAAGACAAAGAGCAACATGCTGTTTTTTAATGGAGCTGGCTAGTCCAAGCAATTTGTACAAGATGGTGAAATCAAACCTAAACTTAACCATCATTTTAATAGGAAAACCAACTATTAAAGACATACCTTTCATATGACCCAATTCGTTTGATATCATAAGATTTTGCTATACTCTATTAAGTTACCATGAAAGAGTGTTGACTGTGATGGTACAAAGGTGCGATCACATTAGTACCATTTTGTGAACAGCAAATGTGCAGTTTAGGCTGTTTTTAATGACTTGGCACAAAGCGGTAACATTTGTTAAACAGATCTTTTTACAATGTTACCAGGCAATACTATGTAAGTCAGACTTTTAAGGATTGTCAATTGATTCATCACTGAAATCATGTGTCCAAATATAACTTAGTAAGATGCATGTGTAAAACATCACCAATATTTGATGTCCTACTCTCCATATTCTTAATTTCAACCACGAAAATTCACCTGAAAAGCTGTAAATGTGAGTGCACCTTAAAAAGGAAAAATAGCCTAATCAAATAATTATTTGACTCAGCATTCCTATATGAAATATGAGAAAACAAGCATTTGCTTAGTAAATATCCTGTCTGTCAGAGCATTTAAACACTTTGCATTTTTGGCTAGTTTTAGAACATGAATCCACTTCACCACTGATGAGCCAACAGCAGGATGTCGTGTGACATTTTCAGGGCATTTTGGAGTGAATTAACTTTACATTTCCTTCATGGATGAAAGAGATTTGGTGGAGGGGAGAAGATGGGGAATAAAAACAACCCGTCTCTAATCCACGCTGAACACCGCTGCACTAATTGGCGAGCGCTAATATTTGGCTTGCTATGTCTCATACATATATAAGGCTTAAAGGACTAATTTAGGGAGAGATATGTGTCGGCCATGTCGCTGCAGTCTTTGCTGTAGATTAGCTTGTTAAAATAAGCTCCCTCATTGTCTGAATCTAGGCTAGAGAAAGACCCATGCCAGGCGGTTCAAAGCTATGAACAAGCTAGCGATCAAGGTAAATGCTACGCTTGTCATCTTGTGTATATGGACTCAGCATGATCAAAACCCAACAACACACAACACACACAGCTGACTTACGTAGCGACAAAATAACATTGAAAAGCAAACCAATAAAGAAAATCAAACCAAGAGACGACACAGTTACTAAGAATAAAACTCCATGGAATATGGTGAGTAGGATGTCAAAGGAATATCAGCACTGCTTGTGCTGTTTAACACTAAATACATCAAGTTGAAACATTCGGACACATGATTTCAGTAAAGAAACAATTAACAATCCTTAAAAATCTTAGACTGATGTGGTATCAGCTCGCTCCCCTGTGAAAACATCTATTCACCAAATTTTACTACTTTGTGCCGCGTCATAAAAATCCTAAGCGGCACAATTACTGTTCCACACTGCTGCTGAGCTGGTGAAAAATGCTGACTCATGGTTCAGTCCAACTTACTCGAAGCTGCTGGGGCTAGGGCCAACAATTAAAATATTCCCTTAATGCCCATATCAATACTTCTGATAAGCTCTCTTTAAAGTTTAAGAGTAATGGATTTCATTAGGAACATTGTACTCTCAGGGCCTTCAGCCATAGTTATTATGTTGAACTCTATTAGCAGTTCTTGCTTTTTAAAGGACATGCTTGGAAGCCACTTTGAAATGAGATATGACGAAATGTAATGATGAAAGTGCAGCACATTATGGCATTTAGGACACTTCAAACATCAGATGGAAGGCTATGATGAATCTGCTCAAATGTACAAAGTGTAATCAATTTTGTGTTATTTGTTATTGCTTCTTTTGTGCCTTACTTTTCAGTTGTGCCTTAATTACACATTAACTATAACTAATGTGTTAGTGAGGCTAAAAGGTTTAAATTCTTCATTATAGTTAAAAAAAGAAAACATTTATAATCTGTCCCCTAAGAAGAATCTTACAGATTATGTATTTGGAGCACAGATATCCCTTTAGTTTAAAACACCCCCGCACAGAGTATAAGGTGCCACGCTCTCTGATTTGTGCCCTACTTTTAACTGCATTTAAAACACAGTCTGTAATTGATAAACACCACTTTAAACTTAAGCATTACTTCTGAAGTTAAAGAGAAAGCCCAGTTTTAAAAACCTTGCACAGAATCAGAGAAGCCTTTTGCTGAAGGTGTCTTACCTCCACTAAGAGTCTGCCAGATGCAGTAATTATAGACTGCTGCTCCACCACTGCCTCTCAAACCTCAAAAGACCAGTGACCTAAGTACTGTGATCTACCTACTAAAGAATTTGGAGACTTTTCTCAGAACTTATTTCTTACTGCCATTATGTTGCCACAGATGAAATGTCTTTACTTTATGGGTCAAGTCCCGCAGTTACGTTAAAAGCAGTCGCTGAAAGTCTAAAAGTGTAAAAAGAAAGATTACTGTGATGCCATTGCTGATAAGTCAAGAGATGTGAGTGGTTAGTGGCTACAACCTTTAATTCATCTATGCCCACAAGGAAATTATAGAATGAAAAAAAAAACATATTGCCCTAAAGAACTACTTAGCTCACACAGGTATATACTATATTCCTGACTCATTTTACATCTGTATAAAGCTAGAAAGTATTATTTGCACATACGGACAGCAGATGAAAATTAGCAATTGGCTAAACCTGGCGCATTTACATCAGTGTGATGCTTGAAAAATATGTTTTGTTCTTGACAAATAAATAAATATCATGAAAAAAAATAATAATAATTTAGACACTGGAGTTTAAGTCATATTTGCAAAATTGCAACATGGCCAAAAGTCTGTATAAAGTACGCCTTGTAAATAACAGGTTTGGCTATTCCAGTAATTCCACTGAAAACAAATCTTAATGAACATACAGTATACAGTGTTGTAAAAAAATGTTTGCTCCCATCTTGATTTCCCACGTTTTTGTGTATATCTCATACTATTTTTTTTTTTTTTCAGAAATTAAAACAAAATCTAACATAAAACAAAGTAAACACAAAATGCAGTATTAAGTGCTAATATTTATTGAAGCATAAAAGTTAATTAATACCATCTGGGCCAGTGTGAAAATGTTTTTGCTCATACTTCACATACTTTTCCCCCACAAAACAATGATACAGCCAGTTATTCTACTTTGAAATGTGGGTTCATTGTCTGAATGGACAACACTTGAAGGAACTGGATATTGCTATATGCTCTAATGCACTGTAGACCTCTCTTACATCAGTGAAAGAGTGGCAAAGCAAAAACCACTGGTAAGGCTGGTCCGAATTTTGCCAAGATACACCTTGATCCTCAAACCATTTGTCTACTGTTTTGTCAGCTTAAATGTTTGGAAGATAGGGGTCCCGTTACATCTGATATAAACCAAAGACTAAATTCCACAAAAGAGGTGTGCTGGTATGGGGATGCATTGCTGCTTCAGGGCCTATAGGAGACTTGCAGTAACTGAGGGAAACATGAATTCTACTCTCTACCAGGAAATCCTTAAGGAGGATGTCTAGTCTTTAGCTTGTAGGTTGAAGCTCAAGAGCAACTGGATTATGAAGACAGTGATTGAAAGTATAAGAGAAAGTCCACCACTGAATGGCTTAAATTTAGCAAAATTAAAGTTTGAAGTAGCCTAGTCAAAGTCCTGACTTGAACCCTATTGAGATGATGTACTGTAGCAGGAACTTAAATGGGTAGTTCATGCTTGAAAACCATCCAATGTGGCTAAACTGAAGAAGTTCTGCAAAGAAGAGTTGGCCAAAATTCCACCACAGTGCTAGATTTTTAAGAAGTTTAAGGGGGCATTATGCTTTTCACTTAATAAATCAGATTTTTTTTTTAGCTTCAATAAATTAAATAAATAAATAAATAAACAAAAACTGTATGTTTGACCAGGTTGGCTTTGTTTTATGTTTTATTTAGCCTAAAGATCTGAAACAGCAACAACAACAGGAAAAAAAATGTGTGTGTTCTATATCTTGCTATCCTATTATTCCACTTCCACATAGATACTGTCAGTCAATCTATTAGATCTCAATGGTCAATCATCTCCTGAAGCAGAATCCTAAAATGACCTGCAAAGAATTCACAGATCCCAAGATCTCTCCAACAAAAAACTTATATACAGTAGCAACAGCTACTCTGTAATACACTTGGAGCTTGTGTGGAAGCTTATATTTACAGTTGCAATGTATTAAACATACATGAATTCATAAAACATACTGTATATTAAACAACCTTAGAAAGAGTTGGGTAATGTTTTTAAGACAGTCCATGATGTTTTCTAGAAACATCCGAGGTCTGTAAACTGAGGATTCTGAGACAGCTGACATTAGCCCCTTTCCCGGAAAATTGCCGGATCGCATTCTGTGTGAATGCAAACACATCCCAGGACTGATTCTGGGATCAATCCCAGGTTGGGGGCCTAGTAACATTGCCGGGTTCAGTCCCGGAATAAGCTCTGTGTGAATAAAAAGCCAGAACCAATGCCGTAAAGGGTGTGTCGTTGTGATGACGCACGTTATCGTGTGACTCTTTTAGCAGGTGTTTTGAAGGCAGATCAACATTCACGACGAAAAAATATGTGCAAACTGTAATGAACCAGAGATCAGTTAGCTCCTCACTATCCGCGCTGAAGCTGAGATCGTTCGCCAGCTTAAGTCAAAGTTAATGTGCCTAGTGTTTTCGACTCGTACATTACTCGTCACATCCTGATGTCACGTGTCATTACGGGACCTTTACGGGTTGTGTGTGAACGCATGCACATATTCCAGGAAATCACTGGCAGTGTGAAAGGGGCAAAATCTAGCGATCCGGGAACAATTGCTGGGACACATTACCCGTGTATTTTCCGGAATCTCAGTGTGAAAGGGGCTATTGTTACACCATCTCCACAGACATCATTACTCACCATCCATACATCAGTGTCAGATCTGCCACCTTGTTCCTGTATGCAGTCTCATTACTGCTGATTAGGACTCTCATTCACACGTGACACCTTGTTTTTCCCTTGATCTGGTAATGGACATTTTTAAAAGCAGCCTGTGACTATAAAGAAAGACAGTGAGGGTTTGAAAATAGTGAAGAGCTATCAGGTCATCCTCTGCACATACACCAGTTGACTGGAAACTAAAGAAAACAGCCAGAAACACCTCTAGCAGGCAAACTGATGTGGGGAACTTTTACATTCGAGGCATGTAACAGATGCTCTTATACAGAGCAACTCACAAAGAAGCTTTAGCATCGCATGAGACTGTTGTGATCAACAGATACAATGCATGTAATTTGAAAAAGGAAGAAAGTGCTTTTGTACAAATACAAACAAGTACAATAGTACCAGTACAGTTGTACCATTATTATTATTATTATTATTATTATTATTATTATTATTATTATTATTATTATTATTATTGTGACAGTCCATACCCCTACACTGTGGCTTTAATTTGTTTCCTTTTAAAAATGTTTGATGGACTATGTTGAGTTAGAAATGGCTTTTTTTTGTATAGTCATCCATCTAAGAATTACATTTGCTGGTGAGGTCCTTTAATCTATTTTGCATGTCTCTGTTAAATTATGGCTATGACCTGATTTTCATTAGGATACAGCTAGGAAACACTATTTTATAGATTATATTATCCACATACTCTTTCATGAATCCTTAATGAATGCTTAAACACACCTTGATCAGAAGTTGTGGATCATTGCTCCACTTCTGTTAACAGGTTTTGTACAATATTATGTGTGAATGCCTCTTTAATGTGGCAGTGTTTAAAGTTCAGCATCATACTTAAAACACCCGCCAGATGCAATTTTTTCTTGCTTTCTGATGATGCTTAAAAAACTCCTTAACAGCAGCTTTACTGTGATACACTTTCTTCAGCATAAAACTGCATTTCATAGCATGTACACTGCTTTACAAATGTGCATCCCCTGCAGTCAATGTATACAGAATATTGAATGCATAAATAATTATTTTATATATGACAATTTCTGGCCATCCTATCTGCCTATCCTATCCCATCCTAAGTGCCAATTCCTAATACAAAAAAAAAAGTTCAGAATAATACTGTTATTACTGAAGCATGTTTTACAAGAAAATACTATTTCAGTATTTCTAGTTCAAAATTCACATTTAAGTCATTACACATTTATGTGTTACTTGTCATTTCTTTGTAATTAATTGTGGAATTTATTTATTTTATATTTATTAATATGAATATTTCTATTTCTAAGAGAAAATTGATTCTACACCATTTTTTTTACAGAGCACAGCGAAGGTTACTGGTCATTCATCAGTTTTTAAGTCAAAAGATTTCAAAGCCTTTTCTTGTTTTGTAACTAAATTTCAAACAAGTCTGTGGATTTCTTAAAAAACGTCTCCATGTGCAGATGAATACGCTTTACATAATTCTACAATTCGCATAAATGTCTAATAAAATATCAGACATCAGAAAATCTTTCTGATCTTTCTGGTGTAGAAGGAAATATATTTTGCACACACACACACACACACACACACACACACACACACACACACACACACACACACACACACACACACACACACACGTTTGATTCACTATCTTAGTGAGGGTATTGCATAGACTTCCACTGATTTTATGATCATGTTAATGATATTTTCTATCAGCTAACCCAATCCCTACCCCTAAACCTACCCCCACAGAAACATGTAGAACACTAGATTTAAATAAAAATATAAGTCACAATAAAATTGAGGACATTTGGTCCTCACAAGTATAAAGTGGACACACACATACAGTGTTGGGTAAGTTACTAAAAAAAAAAGTCATTGATTACAAATTACTTATTACTACTTGAAAATTGTAATTTGATTACATTACTCATAACTGCATGGAAAAAGTAATAAGATTACTAATTACTTTACTTTCAAGTTACTCTGAAAACATATTAAACCAAAAAAAAAAAAACACACTTCAAAGTGAAAATTGTAGTTCTTTCAGTAATTTATTATTGACTGAAATATATTACAAAGGTATGAAAACAGCAACTTGACTTAAAGATTTAATCCATTTCTAAAACGTAACATTCTTAGTATAAACCACGCGTGCTGAGTGTGAACACATTACCGATAATGAATTCAAACAGGGAAAGATTGTACATCGCGTTGGTTTCATACAGATTACTTAATCAGAGAATATTTGTTTTAGATAATACTTCATTTAAAAGCAGACACTTCAAGCTTTCCATAGATATGTTTCTCGAGTCTATGTGTGAAGTATTCACTGAGTTTTGGTTCATTTTAGTGGTTTATTTTGATGCATTTCAGAAAGAAGTTTGCAGAGACTGAGACAGCAGAAAGCACACCCTGTTTGATTTCTTTATTTTACAAAAGCACAATGTTTTGTTGATATTGTGATTGTATACAAATAAAAGTATACCCTTCACAGATTCAAATGATGTATCACACTTATATGTACGATCAAAACTGGCGGAGCATTTTTTAATTCTTTTTACTGTTATCAGGAAAAAATGAAAGTGATTGCGCCAGTGCATCCATCGAAACGGTGCAAAACATGATTTTAAAAGGCAAATAAATATTTTTTTTCTTAACACTACATTTGTAACATAAGTAACATAATTATATTGACTACACAAATTTAAAATTCAATGTGTTACATTACTGTGTTACCAGAAAAAGTAAGTAGATTACAGTAACGCGTTATAACCAACTCTGCATATATATATTCAGTTTTTATTTTATATTTTGAACTACACGTCATTTGAAAAAGCTTATTCAGTCCAGTACTAAATAAAGAACATATAATTTTTATGATCCCTTTTAAAAATTCCTCATTTATAATTTGTAAATGGTGACATTTACAATAGGTCATATTTAATTGTTAAATGTGCTATTACTGAAGCATACATTCAGAAAATGTCATTTGACAAAACATGTTTTAAAAAAAGTGCTGTATACTGTACATTCAGAGTTCTTTGTACATTTTCAGACAGTCTATGTATTTGCAGAGTTCTGACACTGGTTTAGACCAATAATCCTGCCACACCCTCCATTAAAACCTCAAGTCCATTTCTTAAGACAGCAAACACTCATTATACACATTTAGATTTGACAGATACCTGCCACAAAAACAATACAGCAAAGGAGAGCTACAGCAACACCAATAACAACAATGGCTGCTGATGTCACACTGCTGACACATGCTCTGAATTCTCGTAAAATGTTTACTTCATTTGTACATTTCATTTGTCTCCCCTGCCCACCACTTCGCTCAACCACAGACTCACAAAGCACACATTACTGACTGCAAGAGAGGTCAGTCATTAAGGGAAGAGGGTCCAAGTGCCATTACACAGAAGGCAGACAAAAAAAGAGAAGAAAAAAGACAACATAATGGTCACATAAATTCTCATTAGCATTTTCATTACTACAGCGCAACCAGTGGGAGAAGACATTTCCCTCGCGGCCTAGTCATTGCCATGACAACATGACTGAAACACAGCTTGATGACTATCCTCTACATGCGTTGCCTGTCTATCAATCATGCAACTGAGTTTCTTGGGAAGTGGGTCTGTAAGGTGGACAAATACATTGCCTTCTCTGTCTGTTTTTCCTTTTCCCCTTGTGTCTGAAGAGTAAGAGATGGTCAAGAGCATGGAACAGAGCCAGGCTAGTTTGATCCATCAACTTACAATTCCTCCTGACAGGCCAACGCTGAGACCTGACTCGGTGCCAATCACTCTGATTTCAACGCTTAATTACTGCTAATCTAACACAGTGTCACAACTGCTAATGATGCTATGGAGCCTGGGCTTCTCCCTCAGTTCATTCCAGAGGACTTCGACCAGAGCTAATAGTGTCTTAAGTTCACATGAAAGCTGTTCTCTCTTTGCCTCGAGGCAAAAGACCAAGCTCATCTCAAGCTCTGGTGAATGTGTAATGAAGCCTATGCCTATGCGTGTATGTTGGCAGGAATTGCTATGAAGAACAGTCCGGCTATATTTGTCCTTTGCTAAGTTCTACCACCAGGCACAACATTAGAGCAGTCAGATAGTCAGCAGGTGTTGGTTATGGTGGTTTAAAGCACATTAACCATAGCTAAACTGTAGTAAAACAAAATTCTTGACATTTTCAAAAGATTCACAGGACATCAAGCAAAATATATGTATATAAGAGCATGCACTGAACAAACACCACAGACAATCAGCGACATATTCGATTAGCGCACATTATTACTTCATTATTTTTAATGATCAGCTCATGTTGAGACGCCTTAAAAGCCCTGATTATTTTGCAGTGTTTCCACAATATACAGTTGTATTAGCAGCTCATTTAAGCTGAATAACCTTAATGAAAGACATGCTGTGGAGAAAAACATAGCATCAGTCATATGCAAAAGCATGAATGGGCCAGACATGCATTTAAGGGGTCATGAACTGAGAAATCAAAATTCCCTTGATCTTTTGACATATAAGAGGTCATTGTACTATAAAAAACTGTAAGTTTCAGAACTCAAAACTTTGTCTTTAGTCTGAAAACAGCTTATATTGAAGCCAATCTGCCAAAATGACAGCTTATGGAATGTGCCGCTCTATGACGTAATAGTGTGGTTAAACCCCGCATCCGCAGAAGAAGATCAACTTCTACAGTATATCACTGCCTGTTTAGCCCCACCCACTGATTTGCACATGTAGTACAGTAGATGAATAACAAGAGAGGCAAACGGAGGTCTACATAGGAACCAAATGATAAAGATGCTCCGAATACAACAAGACACTGTGCAGCGCCAAGCTGTGGAAAAACACAGTCTTTGCATTGCCTTCCTTCTGATCCCAACATTAGGAAAGAGTGGATGAACTTTATTTTTAATGAAGATCAAGACTGGTCAGTCAGAACTTGGTCCTTTGTTCACTTCATTTTACCGCAGATTCATTTACAAACAAGGCACAATTTGATGCAGGATTTTCAGAAAAACTGAAATTAAAAGACGATTCTGTGCCGACAATATTTGATCCGACAGTGTCCAAGTGTGAGTAACTGTTTTTATTATGTGGTCACAAATGCTTTGTCTGTTATTACAGATCATTTGATATGTAGTGAGTATTTATGTGTTTTTAACCAAAATCACAGCAACGTTCATCTATGAAGGATATGAGCTGTCAAACATACACAACTGTTAGTCAATCATTGCGGTGTGCGTTTACTTCAGAGTCTACAATCCACCACACCTATTCAAAAAGAGTGTTCTGATGAGAGGGGGTCAAACCGAAAATAACCTATTACAGCTAAAATGTTATGATGTATTTTATGTAAAAAAAAATGATAACATAAGTAGACCTCAGAGTACAGTACAAAATAATAAAAAAGGCAGTTCATGACTCCTTTAATAAAGGATGACAATTTCCATATTTCATATGACAAAAATAAATGTGATATTGCATACACTATACTTTAACATGTCAAAAAGCATAGGAGGCTTCTTTCAAAGCCATAAAAAAGTATCAATCCCAAACTTTTGAACGGTAGTGTACCTACAGCTCTAGTGTTATTAATGAGCACATCCATTTGGAATTTATGCCTGCATGACTCTGAAAAAAATTCCAGATACAGTATTACCACAGAATTTGAATGCCCGTCATTCAAAAAGTTATACACATTCTCTATTTCCTTGTGTGTTTGTTCATTTATTTATTTATTTATTTTGGATGGCTAATTTGTTAATGCTTTCAGAACATAATAGGTACTCTTAACACATTTACCCATGTAAATATCCAATTCACAGAATTTCAAATATTTCTCCAACCAAAAAAATGTGTTTTATAGACAGACACTTTCTGGGACTACTGGCCAGTTTAAACAAATTCATTGTTTGTTTTTACTTTTCTTTTCTTTACACAGGTAATTTAAGTAAAACCATGCACTGAAATGCTCAATCCTTCCACCATCTAACATGTAGCGTCAAAGTCCCTTTAAGACAAGTCATGTCACTCGGCGGCCATCTTTGAAATGCCTCTCGGGCATGCAAGTGCAACACCTATCTCTTTGAATGGGGAAACATCAAATTCTACAAAACTGTTCACTAGGCTTATGATTAAATTTCATATTTGAAATCACCAAAGAAATGTGATAACAACTGTGTCATAAATGTTGTTTATTTTGCTCAAATAGTGTTATAAAAAGCTTATTATTCAGGCTAGATCAGCCAGTGCGCATGCGCAGTCCTGAGCGCACGTCTCAGAACGCTGACTGTTTCTATAGAGACCGGACGCTTCTAACGGCAGCTGCAGTGACGCGCTGACTTTACCGATTAGCGATTGGCTCCTTCATTCAGAAGGCGGGGCTTCCTGCGATTGAGCGCTGCATTTTTTCCCATTCAAAACTATACGAGTGACATGTCTTGGGTATTCTATAGTCTTTGGTAGCGCTAGCAACAGTACTGACCTTTGATTTTAACATAGTGCAGCACTAATATATTTAATCTTAATCACATCTTTAAAGTTTTAATGATTAATTTACTCAAATGCGTGTTGCATAACCCAAATCTGCACCTGCTTTTTGCTATAGCATGGACAGCAATCTGAAAATCACCAACCGCTAACACATTCGCAACACTATGATATAGCTACACAGTTTGAGCTGAAGTCAGTGTATTTTTAATGTACTTGGTATTACAGAGTGTTCTGCTGTTAGACTCACAAAATGACGCCTGCCGTGAGAAACAGCAGTCGACCATTCACTGGGTTTCAGGCTTGCTCTGCCTCTGACCCCACCAGTGCTTTACCTTGTGACATATCCCACAAAATGGCACTGAGAGGGAGACCCTGCCAGGCTGACATTTAAACCCCAGCATTGTACCCAGCTGTGACCCGGCACCACCCTCCATCAGTGCCTGAGGGTGCTAGCTCTGTCTGTTTCTTTCTCTCGCTCTCTTTTCTACATACACACAAATGAGACGACATGCTGGGAGGAAAGCTAGACCAGACTAACATGTGGCAATAGTGCATCATTCAAATAACAGCTGGCTGTTATAAACTGATCATTTCACTGTTTTGAAAGGAACTAGCTTATGAGTAAGGAATAATTGATGACGGGCTGTTAAATTATTCGAAAAATAATGCACACCCGAAGTGGTGATGCGGCCACGACGCAAAGCTTTACACCTTGGGTGTGCATTATTTTTCTAATAATTCAACGGCCCGGAGTCAATTATTCTGCCTGTGGTTACCAAACCTCAAGACATCGATCCGATGATTTATTTAAAGGGATTCGTCCGGGTTTTGTACTTAAATCGCTATTGTGAGTAGGATTATTTCCTCCGCATCTCATCCAATGCCTCTTTTGCTAGTACCAAAATGTCATTTTAAAGCTGGTAATGGAGGCTTGAGCCGTTGATAGCATTCTAATGCAGTTATTAATGAAGTTATTAGAAAGAGAACGAGAGTGACAGAGACACACACAGAGAGAGAAAGAGATAGAACTTGTGTGAATTAGGCTAACGTACCTCTGTGCGTCTCTAAACACTCTTCTGCTGCAGCATCTCTAAAGAGCGCTGAAATGTCATGTGTAGCCTTTAAGTTGCTACACTATATAGGCTAACTGATAAAATCATCAGGGCAGCGCTGACAACACCTTTTGTGCAAACTGCGTGACCGTTATTACAGTTTTACTATATGCGAAGTGATATGGAACTGTAATGCGGTCAGGAGAGCTGCCTGGAACTACATTCGCCGTGCGTTTCCCAGAAAATAATTGCACACCTCAGAACGTCCGTCAGCCAATCAGATTCAAGCATTCAATGGCCCGGTAGTATAAGACAAAATAATTCACAGACTTTTAACCAGTGTTGACACTAAAGGCCCGTTCACACCAAGAACAATAACTATAAAGATAACGATATTAGCATCCACACCAGCGAACGATATCATCTGTTTATTCTAAGCGCACTTGCGTCTGCTGCTTTAAATTCTCGAGCTTGTGATAGCAGGATTGATTTCTGATTGGCTGTCAATGTTTTTATCGTTCATCAGCTAGAAAAAAATCATTCTGAAAGTGATTCCAACGATATTGTTTCTCTGTGCCTTTATCGTTATGGTTGTGGTGTGGACTCTGCTATTCTTTAATACTGAGAATGAATTTTAGAACTATATCTTTATCGTTATCTTTATAGTTATCATCCTTGGTGTGAGCAGGCCTTAATAACTTAACTACATAACTAGCTAAATTTTTTTTCAGTAGCGTGACACATACCAAGACATTTGCCTTTCTGATATGTCGTGATGGATTCTAGTGAGTCAAATCATCCTAAATGGCCCTGCTATCTAAAATTTAGATTTGATTCATTAGTGAATCAATTTTTTGGATGATTAATGTAAATGACTCCCCAGAAACATTCACTGAGGCCCTGTTTACACTAGTGCGTTTTTGTTTTAAAACGGTGTTTTAAAATGAAAACGATCCTCGTCTACACTTGCGTTTTCACTGCGTTTCAGAAAGGATCTCGGAAAGGACCTCCATAGGGAGGGTCTCGATTCATGCAGGTACAACAATGAGAATGCTGGTATTGTTTACACAGTCGTCAAGGATACGCAGATCAAATGTTGGCAGCCACGTCATCATTTTCAAAAGTCTCAGTTTGATCCATTTACACTGAAATTCCCTGGACTATATTTCTAACAAGTTATGTTCAAAGTTATGAAAGGTGTTAAATGGTTTTCATGTATTTAGTATAACTTTACCTGTTTTTTTAGTTTACACCCTAATTGAGATTTTTAATACATTTCAAAGCCTTCATTGTATACAACTCTGATTAAACTATAAATAATATTACTATTCAAAAGACTGGAGTCAGTAAGATTTGTTTTTGTAAGAAATTATTACTTTATTTATTTATAAGGTGATCAAAAGTGACTGAAGACATTTTTGATACATATGATTTCTATTTCAAATTAAAGTTTTTCTTTTGAACTTTATATTTATTAAAGAATTTTGAAAGAAAGTATAATTTTCCACAAAAACATAAAAAATATGTTTGAGCAGCAAATCAGTATATTAGAATGATTCTGAAGGATCACGTCACAATAAAGACTGGAATAATGGCTGCTGAAAATGTAGCTTTGTCATCACAGGAATAAATAAAACATTTTAAAATACATTAAAACAGAAAACAGTTATTTTAGACTTTAATAATATTTTGCAACATTTCTGTTTTTACTGTATTTTTGATCAAAATAAATGCAGCCTCTGTGAACATGAGAGCCTTCTTTGAGCATCATTAAAGAAAATCTTACCAACCCCAAAATTTTAAATGGTAGTATACAACATAAAGTTTTATTTTTCTATTTATAAAAAAACATGGCCTCTTATGTTACCTAAATGTACTTATACTTTATGATTGTATCTTGAAGTGTAAAAAACTACTACAAATGATGTTTGTAGCTCAGTGAGACATGGCTTCAAAGTAGCCAATACTCCCCCAATGTAAGGAAAATATTTGGCATGTTTCAGGAAAAAAATGCCATTATTCTGTTGGATACCTGAGGTTACAATCAATTGAGAGACAATAACATAAGGTAGGGCATTTGGGTTTCAAGGAATAAAATTGCAGTATGTGGGAGTGATGTCTAATTTGAAGCATTTGTTGTCAGACAAGCTCTAATGGCATGACAGCAGCAGCATTTACAGCACTTTTAATGTAACTTCAAAATAGCTGGTTTGAATCCCATCAGCTTAAGGCCGACCTAGCCATTACCTTTTAAAACGGAGAAGGAAAGGAAGCTGTAATGAGGGCTAGATTCAGGTGCCCACATATAACTCACTATTCCCTTTCAAGACTCATAAATGAAAAAAAAAAAAAAATCCACTGCTTTGGAGAGCTGCTTCAGGGGTTGATTGGTGGGGGGGGGAATGCCTGCACAGACTGCCATCAAATGCTCTTTCCCTGACCAAAAGGTCAGACCATGGTAAAAGGTTGCAAGAGTTGTGAGTCCGCCTCTCTTTCCTTGCTTTCATCCATCCTCTGGAGCCCTTGCTCCCATGAAAGAGAAGGAGAGAGAATGAGGGAGAGGAGAGAGAAAGTCGCTCTGTAGCGGCTGCTCCAATATGACATTTCACACAGGGATCCACCACAGCAACCGCTGACATTTAAGTTACTTTTCAAGCAGGCAGACCGGGCTCCTAACGGCATGGCTGTTGTTAGTGTCGGGTTGATGTGCCCGCTGAAATCTCTATCACAGGCAGTGCAGATCTCGGAACATTAGGTTGACTCTAAAAATGCAGCATAAACAAAGTTATAACATCGAAGCTCAGACATGCGCACACACACACTTCATTTGACAGGTTCACACAATATGAACATTACACACCACATTAGCACTCCGGCACCTCATTAACACACAGTGTTTTTGCACAGGAAGTTAGGATGCCCTCCATCTGTTGCAAGTGTAGGTGTTTATGATGTCAGTTAGAGTTGCAAATAATAGCATGGCTGAGCTTTGAAGAACCAAGCGACGGGATCTTTGACCTCTCATTTACAACACCGATAAAAGATAGAACATGGCTATAGAAAATCTTTTTGTCCTTTTTTTTTTGGTTTGATACAACAATAACCTGCCTTTATTAAAATCTGGAAAGGTAAGACAGCAGTTGATCAATGTAGTTTTGAAATAATAAAAAAGACCTTGAGTTTTGAGGTGCTGTTGGAATAAAGATTATCATAAAGGGTTCAACATGCCACAGCCACTTTACATTTAAATGCTTAAAACATACACAACAGGATGTGCACATATAAAAAGCATATGCACTAAAAAGAGAGGACTTTCATCTCCAGACCATTGAAAGAAGCTGGGAAAAAAAAGAAAGGAGATGGAAATAGAGGAAACAGGGTTAAGCTTTGAAGTTGTGTGCCGCACTCTTGGTATTTCAGGATAAGTTTATTATCTGTGATTTCATTTCATTTGTGTTACTCCCTCTTTCCTCTGCATTAGGAGAACAACATCATTTGCTTTGATGTCTGAGGCAGAAATATCATGGCTCTGCTGTGGAGATGTAAAGAATCTCTGGACTGGCACAAAAATCTAAATTATGTCCAGACTGGCTCAAAGTGGACAGTACGACATGTTAAAGTTTGAAACAAAATGCTTATGGTAATAGATCATGAATTATGATCAATCTGTTCTATTTGTTTGCTCCAAACAACAACAACAACAACAAAAACAGACACAACCATGACCTGACTTAAAGGGATAGTCCACTCAAGAATGCAAATTCTGACATCATTTACTCATCCTCATGTCATTCTAAACAAGTATGTATTCTAAGTACAAGTATTTTCTTCTGCAAATAATTTTTGTCCATATAATAAAACACAATACAACATTGGACCTCACTGACTTTCACTGTACATTATACAATGTAAGAAATGCACAAATTCCAGTAACTGAATTATTATACATAAACATGTCTAGACATGACGACGTCACGTCAGGATTTCATCAAAAACATTTTGCTTTTAATAAATAACAGACTAAAGCATAATGCCATGTGGGCCTGTTAGGAAATGGCTTAAATTTTTAAATTCGTATAGTGTATTTTTACAAAACATATTTTTCCAAAACAGCTTTACTGCCTTGCAAATCCCCCAGTAATCAAGTTAAAGGCGATCGTAACAAGGAAAAACTATTGAAGTAGATGAGGAAGAAAACTTGTAAGAAATCAGAGTAACCTCCTCCTCAAGCTGGCACATATTTAAATAAATTATAAACAATTAAATGTACAAAATAATATTGTGTAAATAACAACAGTAAGAAGTTTCACAATTATGTTTTGTCATAAATTTCAAACTGAGCAAAGCATCCATCATAAATTCACATGCAAGACCGGAAATAATTAGGTAAATATTGATACTTTTTATACCCCTACTTGTACAATGGAAGCTCACACAGGCCTTTTGTGCAGCTGCTTTTGACCTTCTGTTCCTGAATCAATAATAATCTGATCATTCACCTGATTAGATTGAGGTGATCTTCACAGCCGGCTTTCGTCTGTGCAGTTGTGATCTCCCTCACGTAAAGTGTACACAGCAAACTGATGTTCGATCTAACCACCAATGAAGCCCCACATTATAGAGCGGTATCGGGTGCACAAAATCTGAAAGCCACCATTAGGGGTAAAGCAGATATTCACTGCACAATGGACACAAAGGCCATATTTGTTGGCCTTCAATGAAACAAATATGTGTTGCCATGGTGATCACAACTTTGTCTCTTCCTTTCTGTCTGGCTGATTATCAACTTCAAGGTCATTTCTAATAAGGCAAAGAAATTTATCAAATATCCCTTTGATACAAATTGATGTACATTTCAGCACATTCCACAGTTTGAGCTCAGTCTTGCAAACACCTTTTAAGTAAATACATTTGTGAATTTCACATTCTGAGCAATAAATGTTTAAAAACAGTATATATATATAAAAACGTTGTCTTATAATTTAGTGTAAGATCATCACCACATCCAACTGCTTGAATAAAATAAAGCACCAAATGTGGGAGAATAACTGAAAATACAAACCAAGCGTGAATGCCTTTGTCTAGCTTCGTATTCCTTTTTTCTTAGTATTCCTGTCTTCTGACTGTCTAATATCTGACACACGTGTGACTCTGAGAAGCTTCTTAATGAGTCATGAGTGCGAATGGGGATTTTCACGGAAACCCCATTTACATATCACAATAGAAACACCAATATGTTCCCCCAAAGACTTCTCAAGTGCTGCGGTAAAACATCAGCTTACACACCAACTGCAGAGCTGTTAAATTAACTGCTGTCTAGAAGTGCTAGAAGTGTGAGGCATTTTCAGGTTTCAATTTAATGCCTTAATTACAGTATTAGAAAGAACCCTGATATTGTTCAAGACCAGAATGGACAGCAATAAAACATCTTGAATAACACTAAGCCGAATTATAGCATAAAGTTGTATTTAGTTGACTCTTTTTAGCTCACAATAGTTCACAAGTCATTAATTGCCACTGAGCTTTTACTGCGGAAATGAGATGTGGGTGCATATTGCATTTGCGCATATGACAGCATGGCACATATGTAACATGATGTGTAACACTAGCAGGGCGAGGCAGGCAAAAATCTGTAATGAAGGTCTGGTGAAAAGGCCTGAATCTGTGAACTTACTGGAGAAAGCTCTTCCTGTTTTTTCACCTGCAAGATGTGATTTGACAGCAAATCCCTTTCTTGGCATGTCATAGTATTATATGCTAACGTTTATTTCCACTTCTACTCTCTTGTTGGGTTGGGGGAGGGAGAGAAGGGAAGAGAACGTCAGTGTAGGGATGAAGAGAGAGTCTGGGAAGGCTCTCTGAGGTTGTGCTCGCATACATATACAAATACAAATACACACTAACGCTCTCTCTTTGTGATGTTTTGATGAAGTGCATGGCTAAAAACTCATTTAATAATTTTTTGCCTATATGTTATGTCTTTTTATTAATTTACATGTTTAAATATTCTTTATAACAGCTTTTAATGATTACTGACTTTTCATGTTTCAATTAATTTAGCATTCTGTCTCCAGTCTTTTATTTATTTATTTATTGTTTGCTGTTGTATTTATGGTTGAACTATCTCGTTACCTGCCAAGATCCCATTCTACAATAAGAATTTGCATTTTAAGGGCCTACTTGGTTAAATTAAGGGGAAATAAGCGAAAGTAAATAAGCAGATAAGGTTTACAAGCCTTTCACTAAGACTATTCTATGAAAACAGGCATGTAGACATGCTTAATTTTCTCCATGTAATGTATATACAAAGACACGCACACACAGACACACACACACACACACATCAGGAAAATCTCAGTTGAGATTCCTGCCTGTCATAGATGATTTTCTGCTCCTTCCTACATTATCTGTTGAAGTGGTGCTTGGAGAATTCTCCTGCTAATGGCTGCATCCATGCATAAACAACCTGAAATAATTCCTGCCCCAATTTATTCACATACTCAGTCATATGTACCATTTGACAGGATCTGCCTCCTGCTAATTTGAGAATAAAGTAGCCAACAGCAGCGGCTCATACATACACATCCTTCCCTCTACCTGCTCCTGTGCCAGATGCCATCACAGCCCATCCCTCCTGAAAAGCTTCTAAACTTTTCTTCCAGCACTTCACTGATCATCACATGAATACCATTCTCAAACACATCTCTTCTCCTCTAAAATACTTCACTTGACCTTCTCCAATCATCCACAGTTTCTTCACAAGTGCATCCAATGCCCCATCAAAGTAGCCTACAGAATTTCCAAATGTCAAAAAAGTCCAACTCTGACCAATCTGATAGCAATACTTACAGGCCAGTCTTTCTTCATTTATATTTGTGTCCTCTCAGCCTAAGCAGCCTGCTTTATATTTTATTTTCTTTCCCCTTTTTTGAATTGTTTTGATAATTATCTCATACACAAAAAAGCTCAGTTTTTTACCTAGTTACCAAGTTATTATTTAACTAGTTTTTTTCTTGATGTGAGATTTGCAAAAACTGTTCAGAACATTCTGTTTCCACAAGAACAATGAAAGATTTTGTATTGTTCTTCTTTTTATTTGGAATTTAAATCTTTTCCATCCCATATATTGCTAGGAAAACTTAAACAGCTGTAGTTCAAAAACCCACCACCACACTACCAAAAATGCTAACACTTCATAATAAGGTTAAATTCATTAAAATTAGTTAATGCCTTCGCATTAAGTATTAAACCCCAACGATAGATATTTCTTTTACAACATTTATTAATCTAGGTTCATTTTAATTAATAAATACCATCTTTCATTGTTAACTGATGTTCATTCCTAATATTTTGTACGTTTATTTAATTATTTATGATTTATGTATTACTTAAATGTTACAAATTATTTAATATATGTATAGTGATTAATAAAAGCTATAAAGATTTTGTTCATTTTTAGTTCATGTTAGCTTTTTCATAAATGAATGTTAACAAATTGAACCTTAAATTCACACAAAAATATTATCTTGAGGCTTTTGGGCAGAGAAAAACAGACAGCTGGTTTTGTATGATGATGGACGGTTCTTTTTAAAGCTCTCCTTCCATCACCTCTCTACACCTGGATGTCTCCCACACTTCCCACCAACTGCTAGGCAAAGACTGAGTTAACGATAGGCCTGTGCAGCTGACATAGAGTGTTGGGGATTTAGTCGCTATGGAAACCCCTATCATAGCTGACGTGGGGTGGCAGAGTCACTGTCGCTATGACAACTGGGCCAGCTGACATACAGGTGGTCAGGGGGCGGGTGATATCACCAGGTGTTGTGTGCCCCCGTGACCTCTGGCTGTGATAGAAAGAGGGAAAAAGGTCATGCTTTTCCTATTGCCTTTTATGAGCTATGTATATCTCTTTCACGTTCCCACTCTCATATCCCGTCTTGCTCTCCCTATTTTCCGTTCCCTTTTATTTTTCATCTTTTGTGCATAACCCTGTGTTTCTTCATCCCATCCTCTCTCTCTCTCTCTCTCTCTCTCTCTCTCTCTCTCTCTCTCTCTCTCTCTCTCTCACTTTTTTTATCTTTTAATCAGAGAAGGAGCTATAAAGAGGTTCATCTTTTAACAGGGAGAAAGATATGATATACTGGCCAGCAAATGAGTTCATTAAAACATTAATCAACACATTTATCAACTATCAACTGAAAAAAGAATTTTTCCCCTTCCCTGCTTCCATCACACACTTTTTTGTCTTCTCATCTCTACCAGATTTCACACATATTCAATATATTCTGTATATCGATATGAAAAAATCTCTACTGCCACCCTCTGTATTTGTATTGCGCAGAAAAAAAAATACACCTAGGTACAAATATCAAAACAACAGAGCTCTACATGCAGGAGCTCTATATGACATTCAGACATCACATCAAATAATCATGTCTTCTTTTTAAATGTTGCATGTGCCCACATGGAGGTGTGACCTGTGGAAGGCCTATCGATCCTCCCTCCTTATCTCTGTGACATTTCCTTACCTCAGTCTACATCTACCACAGTCACATCTACCACTGTCATATCAGATCTCTAGCTAAGCACTTCTGCCATTACTTTAGCAGAAGGAAACAGAGAGAGATTTCAGTCATGCGTGAAGTGAGAGCAATCCTATGACTTGATTGGCCCCCATGGGAAGGCATTTTTCTTTTTATTTCTTTTCTTTATTTTTTTCTTTTCCTAGATCAGTCATGGCCCTTTAAGATCTGCTTATGATCCTTTTCCTTTGTCCTACAAGTATACCCATCTTTTTCTCCTTATGCCTTTCATAACCTTTGTCAGTCCACCTACTGTCACACACTTCTGCTAGGTAAATAAGCAGACAAGGTTTTTGTCTTTTTATTTTATTCAGCACTATTCATCTGAGCACATTCAAACAGCTGAGATAACTTCTCTTTCCCTTCCAGCTGAGAGTCCTGCGCCTCCGCCGACCCCTGCAGTGCAGTCGTGATTAAGGCTAATTACCAACAAAACGGGCCAAGATGACAAACTTTAGACAGCAGCCCTGTACTCATACAGCATGGTGAAAATAACTATCAGAGGTGTGTGAGCAGAGAGAATGAGAAAGAGAGGGCCAAAAAGGGTAGTATTATCTTTAGAGCGCTGTAATGAGAGCTCTGGGTTTAAAAAAAAAAAAAACCTTGCTGTTAAAATTAGATTTTAAAAAGGGTCAATATGGATGTTAAACATGTCCAGCAGATCAATCTTATCGTTAATTACTCTTCATTTTTATAAACAACATAATATGTTGTCAGTCGGCGCTGAAAAATGTATACACTCATGAATAGTTTGCAAACATAGTTCTCAAATACGCTCATACCAGTAAAGAATAAAAGCTGTTTCATGACCCTGTCAAATTCAAATAATAATGTTGATGACAAATTTTACTACCAACCCAGCAGTTACAGTGGATGAAAAGATAATGGATGAGATGGAAGAAGCGCAGCTTGTTTTGCGATGTATTCTCTTCTTTGCTTGTTTGTGGCACACATACTGAGGTCTTATGGTCACATTCTCTATTGGAAAGCTCATTTAGACCAGGTTCATAAAGGCTGCCGGCACATCAATACCCTACTTGATTACATTCTCACCTCCGCTGAGAGGCCTCGATGAATATTTATCGATGTGGATGCACACGCACCCTCTCCTTTCATCACATCTGTCCACTGCCCCTCAAAACCTTCTTCACTTAATTTCTTTATGAATATTAAAGGCTGCATTATGTCAGCTCACAGACTGACAGCACTTGAGCTAATCCTGTTATTGTCTTAGCGAGATGGCTGCATCTCTTGCTTAATGTGTCAAAAAACATGCATCCCTTTATTTATTTATTTATTTTCCTCTTTCTATTGTTGTGTTTGTCTTATGTTGGCATGGAGACAACCCTAAGTGGATCGGAAAACAATTTGTGGAGGTGGGAGGATGGGTTATCAAAGTGCTGCTTTCAATAGGAATATGCCTGACGTTAATTCTTGGCAAACAATCAATGCCTGGATTTTCATGTAATGGAAGCGACGTGGCAAACAGCAGAGGGAAAGAAGCTTGAAAATTAAAAACATCTATCTCAGTGATTGTCCAAAGTCACACACACAAAAAAAATAAAATGTTTACATTTGACGACACATGCAAATCATCAAAAATATTCCAACACTTTTTAAAACGCATTCCAAAAAAAGATTTTTAAACTGCTTCCTGCAAATCACTTACTGTCATGTGCTGTGAATGATTAAAACACAACATTTTACCCTAAATACTGTGGATGAATGCACCTTGTTTTCAATGCAGTGCAAGGCTACCGGTGGCAGCTGCTTCCATTATGACCATTATGCTGCTTTTTTGTTATAATATTATTTTCATGTATTATTGTAATCATAAACACACTGGGTTGTAGTGAAAATGGGCTTGGTGTTTACTGCACCTTATTGTTCTTCTTGTTATTTATATAGCTTGTTTCCTAATCTAGATTTCTAAACCCGACAATGAACATGATTTGAGTTTGTGACAAACTGCTTATGATCCTCTATTTTAAGTCACTTTGCAGCTAATGAATCGGAAGTCTCACAAATTTACAGGAAATTACTGACTTGAATGCTGAAAAATAAAAAGAAATTGACGTGACGTGGCCAAGTATGGAGCCCATCTGAATTTTTGCTCTACATTTAACTCATCCTAGTGCACACACACACAGCAGTGAGTGCTGAACAAACACACACAACATGAACACACACCTGGGGCAGGGGGCAGCCATTTTTCCTGCGGTGCCTGGGGAGCAGTTGGGGTTCACCTCCCCGAGAATCGAACCCACAGTCAGACTCTCTAACCATTAGGCCATGACTGCCCCATGAAGTGGATTCTAAATAATTCCATGTCTCTTGTACTCCACTGACAAATTGGTCTATACAGAGCAGTGTTTAAATTTTATGGAAATAAAACAAAAGCAATCCCATATTCTCGATCATTTACAAACATACTGTATGAATTCTCTATTACATTCTCTGAGAAATCAGTATGTAAGTGACACATCATGTAAAATGTGTATTAATTTTAAACCACAAAAAAAGTTTCATCATTGATATTAGCTTAATAAATGTTAATTTACTGAAATCAGCATGAAATCATCATCAAAAATCTAGAATTCATAACACTTCTCTTTCTGACAGTGGTCAAACAGGCAATGTTGCATCAATGCAATTGTTAAGCAGTGCTCAATGGGTCGCTAAAGATCTACCACCAGAACAACACAGACTTAAGGGCAGGTGGTCAATGGGTGTGAGATCAAATGTCCTAGGATAAGAACAGACTCATTCGCTCTGTGTTTCCTTAAATTCTGAGAACAATACAATGATATCCTCTCTGATTATTATCCCAAAAAGCAAAACAGGTTTTCCCATCTTTAATCTAAGATAATCTACCCAGTTGTATATACCTGTGCAGTATAGTTTATGTTTTAAATAGTTTTATGTTTCATGCATCACAGCACTTTTAATCATTTTATAGTAAAGTATCCAGTGAAATTGCCAACTGTCTACGTGTTAGGCAATAGTCTCAAAACATCTCTTTCCATGTATTTGACTGAGATAACTAATAACCATCTGTCCCTCCATCCTCTCTCTCTCTCTCTCTCTCTCTGTTGTGTGGCCGTTTTGATTGACAGAGTATATTTGGCATGTTGCCTCTGCAGCAGACAGCGAATTGAATCAGTGACATAAAGAGCCGCTTAGCTCTATTTAATGGCAATCACAGACATACACACGCACACAGAGAGAGAGAGAGAAAGAGAGAGAGAGATAGATGTATATAAATATATAGCACACAATCACAGAAAGAGGTTTAATGATGTATCCTCATTCCTTCGGGTGTAAGATGTGTTGGGTAACCAAACTGTTGTTAGTCTCCGTTGACTTCCATAGTATGGAAAAAAGGTACTACTAGAAAGGTACTTATTTGTGTTTTAGAAGAAAGAAATTCATACAGGTTTGGAACACCTTGAGGGCGAGTAAATGACAGAATTTTCATTTTTGGGGGAACTATCCGTTTAATGCTGGTGGTGCTGTTGCTAATCCATGAAATTTCATTCTAGAGTTCGATATATACACCATCTATAAAAGAATGCTAAGTTAGGGGACAGATTCTGTGAGTAAAACATGTTCAATAAGGGCTTGCACTCTGGGAAAGGAGGATGTCATCATTGGTGAGGGAGGAAGAGGGGAGAGAAAGAAGACTCCTTTCTTCTGACTTACATCACTCAGTCCAGCCTCAAGTATCTGCAGACCACTCTCCTTCTCCAGCTGTCCTTTCTGCTCAACTGTCAAAGAGAAAAAATGGTGACTGAGTGAGAGCACATCAGAGGGTATACAGCGTGTCATCAGTGCTGAGATGGAGGTGTGTGTGACAGGTGTGCTTGAGCTCATCTGTTGTTTAAAAATTACTTTATATATTAGAAAATACTGAAATACTAAAAAGATATATGAAATGACAAATATCTGTGAGAAACAATCAAGAGGGTCTGAGGAAAATGATAAGTGGGTGTGTAAAATGCTCTTCAGGATTATTAGCACTAAAAAAGGATTTTAGGGACTTTAGTGTATTGCTCCAGGGAGACTGACATCTTCTAAAATACACCAAGCAAAATAGGTTTCAGCCTGAAACATGCGAGTACAAACATTTATCCTACTGTGTGGATCTGGGGGCAGTGGTTAAAAAAGAGCACTGTGTGGTTGCAATAACTGAATTTTCTTAGACCGCTGTGGATGTTGTAATATTTTCAGCTGATGGATCAGAATTCCGGACCTTTTTTCAGTATGTGACTATTTTTAAAGCTTTCAGAGCTTTTGTATTTTATGAAAAAATATGACACCCTGTGTGTGGGCTTTTTTTTGTCAAAAGAAAAAAAAGGATTTGTTTTCAGGTAACAATTTGTCTTTGACTAAGCAGTTGTTTCAGATGATCAGAGATATCTGTTCTTTGGTAACTTCTGAGAACACTAAAATCAGTGGTTCCTTTCAATAATGTTGTTACATGTTTAATCCTTAAACACATAAATAAGGATAACACATACAACAAGTTTTTATCCATGAAAAATGGTAATTATTTGGAAAAACATGGAAATTGTATTTCTTATTCTATTGTTAAGTCCTATTTGTTTGCTTGGTCAGTGGTCTTTCAGAGTTTTAGTTCATTTGCTGTTGTAGACTGGAAGAAGCTTTGAACTAATAATTTAGTGAAGTGATACACAGTTGTCAGACTTAAAACTACTGCATAGCTGTGCATTTACTGGAAAATAATTGCACACCTTAGAATGAGCATTAAATAGCCATGGATATAAACTGTAGCAAATATTCTTTAAGAATTCAACAAAAGTTACCATACATTCTAACCAACACCCTTTTCCTTTATTACTCCATGACTGTCTGGAACACATGATTCTGATGACCAGCTTAGAGATGAAAGCTGAATTTTTGCTCCTAAAATCCATGCACAAAAACATTATTTTTGAATCAGGCCATGCAAATGTATTTACTTTATTATAGCTAGTCACTGGGATAAATCTGTGATAAATCAATTTTAGCATGTAACTTTTATTCATCCTAAGGATGTCTTTGATGTCATGAAGCTATTTTCATTTAGTGGCACCAAAAGCAGAAACTTTAATGTTGACATTCTATATTTTTAAATGAATACTCTGAAACACTGCCAAGTTAATAACTGAGCAAAATACTAATGAGGAAATACTAATATTACCCTCTTTTCCGGTGCTCTGTCTGGTTGTCAAAAAAAAAAAAAAAAACCTGCACAATTAACAGTTTTCAGCAACAAATAGGGCATTAGACTTATTCATTACGAGAGGTGGGAATCTCTCAGTGATTTACTGATCTAAATGTGCGAACAATTACCAGCCATGTTCTATAAGCCATAAAGGAACATAGCACAACACAAGTGTGAGAGTGTGTACACTCTAATAATGTATGTGGATTGAAGCATATTTTAGGATGATAGAATCAAACAAAATGCATTAGTTAAAAAAAGCTTAACATATAAGATGAAACACTTTCTCCTACTTTGATTCTCAGGCAAGTTGCTCTTTTCAAGCACAGCTTTGATAATGCATTTAGAGAGAGAGGGTGAATTAAAAGGCTTTTTACAGATTACACAGAAGGGAAAATAATTATGCAGTGTGGAATTATAATTGACTTTGTTTACTTTGCCGGAGCAGGAACGACAGAGGGAGGAAGCGGGGTTAAGAGGCAGTACTGAGATAGTGGAGAGAGAGAAAGATATATAAGAAAAACAGACCGTCAAACACGCAGGAAGATAAGGCAAGAAAAGTGTGAAAATAAAATGGCGATGCAAGGAAGCCAAGGTGAAGAATCTGGACATTCCGAAGAAATACAGAACAGAATGAGTTGAGCAGAAAGAAAAAAGAGAGAGAAAGACTTCTTTAAGTGCCCCCAGATGGCGTCTATGCTAATGACACCAGCTGAGTTGGTCTCCGAAGCTGGTCTTGTCTGCTGGAGATTCTTTAATTAGGATTTTAATCTATCCAAGCCCATTCCTCTCGCTGTACACTCTTAATGCTACATTCCATATGATTAAGCACGATGCCTCAGAACAATCAACAAGCGGCTCATCTCTCCTTACATCACCGTCTGTCTGTCTTTCACTCATCAAAGAACTCCTTCTCCCACTCTCCCGCCTGTGACAGCATTAAAGCCCGGTCTCTATAAACAGGTGTATGTGTGTGTGTGACAGAACGAGAATGAGGGAGTGTGTGAACTAAAGTGCCTATCAGCTGCTGCGGTTGAGAGAAAATGAAAGACACTTTTTTTAGTGTCTGGGTCTCAAATACAGCTGAGCTATTCTGCACCACAACATCACTTCTTGAGACAGAGATCATCCAAGCTCGCTAAACATATATCACTGCCATATAAATACTTTTTTTTGTTGTACAGGGACAGAAACAGAGGCGGCAAATATTCTCTCTGCTTTACAAATAATAATAATAATAATAATAACTTCACCCCTAAACTGAGTATTAAAAATGTCCAAACAAGAGTCATGTGATGCAACCAAAATCCAGAAAATTAAACCATAAAACAGGAACTGGTCACATGGAGAAGACCCATGCAGACCCTATTGACTGTGTCAAGGTCAAAGTCTTACAATATCATATAATTTGACCTTTGTTTGGGCAAGTTCAGGTTTTTAAAATATCATGAGCCATTTTTTAAATCAGAAATAATGAAATCATGATAAAAAAAAAATCTCTTTAAAAAAAATATCTTAAAAATATTTTAATTTCACTACTTGACATCTTTAAAGTATTAATTCTTTTTTTTTTAAGTGATTAAAAATTTAACATGAAACAAACATGACTACAAAGAGTATGGTGAACGTGATTTCACCAAGAACAACATTCCAATCAACCAATCAGAATTGAGATCTAACTTTTCAGGAAATATCTGTTTTAGGCTTAAAATTAGGGTTAGGTGCTTCTACACCCTTGTTAATCAGCTATCAGTTCCCACTGATTTTAGGAATAACTTATGGGTAGGAATTGGGTTAAAGCTATATTTTTGGACAATAATGTTGATCCAGGATCAACAAAAGATGTTAATCTAGGAACATGTCTTACTTGGCAAAATCACAGTAACCAAAGAGTATATTTCTAAGCACATGTGTTTTGATATTTTTTTTTTTAAAGGAGATTTTTAAAAAGATATTTTTACTTTTCTTTATCATGGCCAATCTTATGTCACTGACCCATTTTTGTTAATGAAGTACCTAGATAATGTTAAATAATTTAAAGGAATCTAACTAAATCATACATATTTCAGTTTCACAACTAGGAATTTAGACTATATTCACATATGGCATACAAGAAGAAATACTGGGCCACTATCCATGATTTGCTAATGTGTTTTCTCCATAGAGTACTGAAGAAATGCTAAATGAGAGCAAATGCAGCCATGTTAACAAACATGCCTTCTCACATTGCATATTCACACATGAGGGACTAAATCTCACTCTCACCTGCGCTGAGCTTTGACCCACTCTTGCGAATGAAACTGCACCCAGGTTAACCTTGTGTCACAGCCAATCCCCAGAACCCCTCAGAGTCTCCATTTATTAGAGCTTAGAGACTGTGGAGGCCTCCTCCATCCACTTTGCACTCAGGCCTGTCTGCAGCCACTTTAAATGTAAATGAAAGGCTGGGGACAGAGTCAGGGAGCCTGAGCGTTTCTCAGGGGAAAGGGACTGCATGAGGGTAAGATGCCCTGCTTTTCAAAAAAATAAAATAAAAAAATGCCTCATGAAGGTTTGTGTTTTGTTGCATTTAGGACTGTATGCTGGATTTGGATGAGGTTCAAAGGTAATGAAAGATAAACAGAGAAAAGATCTGTCCACAGATGATGAAAGAAGATAGCAGCCAAATGATCAGGAGCGGTGGTGGTCTTGCAAAGCTGCCATGAAGAGCAAATAATGAGGCCTTTAAAAATGAAACATATTTTCATCAGATTTCATACATGACATTTGTCATATTGACAAATAAAAATATAGTAAATAACATAAGCCCATTTCAGAGCAGTATGTGAATTACAATCTGTTTCACACACACACACAAACAAATTCTGGAAACTGCATATTTTATTTTGTAAAAAATTGTCCCGACATTCCAAATTATTCAAGACAGCCCATGGAAACATGTGTCAGGCTCGATTTTCAAGTTGTTTTTCAACTGGTTTTAATTGGCAATTGTATCAGTCACTACGCTTTTATTCCAGATATGCATTTCTTAATGTACCAGCTGTTCCAACACCTCAGTTGTACTAATACATCATGTTTTTGAAAGTCCTCTCAAAGACATAAATAGCCAATTTAAATGCATTTAAAATTAATTTGAAATGTTTTGTTTTGATTTTTGATTAGAAATTGATCGATGGTGAAAGTTTTGGCTCCCTCAACCTCTCCGCATATTAAGCCAAGACCAGTGTAAATTTTTATATCTCTACAAATTTAAACAGTTAAACTGAAACAGATCTATCAATGGTACCATTTGTGTGATGGTATGTAAGTTCCAAAACTTGGTTGTAAATGTAAACAACAATTTATATCCAAAGATTCATTGGACAGGGAACAAGGACAGCCTGTTCGACTGGCTCTGAATCAAGCTTGATTTGCCTGTGGGTTTTGAACCAGGGGATTTTATCTAAACCACACTACTCATCAGAAACAAGTGCTACTTCTCTCTCTACACTTGTCCTGCAAAAGTCAAGATGTCTGAAGGACTTTTGGAAATTGTGGCCCACTTTAAACAGAAAGTTGAGCATGACAGTAAAATGTAAACAAGTCAACAGAACTTATTGACCTGATAAAGACTGGGCTGTGAATATATGTACAGTGCGTGTCTGATTAATTAACTTTGGTCACTTTAGTGACATTGTTCAGTTTCACTAAACAAGTTCTAGCATTTATAGTTGTGTATGTTTTTTATACTGATGGCAATGGCATATTCAAACAGCACTTTACTATAATGTCATAATTTTATGCAACTATATTTTTTAAAGAATACATTTTGCAACACAAACTTTATTTGTTTATTATCATCCTATACTGAGCTGAGGCCTGTGTGCATCTATTTAATTTTACAGAGGAGAGGAAGAGTGACATTGTGTATGTAATGAGGGCCATCCCATCATGTCTTTCCCCCGATCTGTTCGCAAAAATATGATGCCGTTTGAGGATGACAGAAAAAAAGCATTTTCTATAAAGTGCTCATGGATCTTTTAATTTCACATCCTTATCTCATCACCCACGTTCCTCTGCTCACCTATTCACCCAATCAATCCATCCCTCTCCATGGCTGCCAATGAAAACGGCTACAAGCAGAGAGATGATGACAAGTGCCTGCCCGACATGGCTATATCCGTTATCGAACAATCACTCCAGAATTAAAGCAGACATCATGACATTGCCAAACACACCACATACTGTATGAAGCCTGTCTATATGTATCTATCACAGAGAATGAGAGAAAAACAAAAAGAGAGAGACAGAGAGAGAGGTGGGATATATGAGGGATGCTTGTTTTTCAGGCAGACGGGCAGAAAATGTTTAGCAAATGTCATTCAATTAGCAGACAGAATTTCGTCAACTAGGAGTTAAAAACAAAAAATGCAGATTCTAAAAGTGAACAGCATAGGATGGAGTAGACCACAATCCTTGCAAGAAATTCATGAAATCGTCTCGGTTACGTATGTAACCCTCGTTCCCTTAAGGAGAGAATGGAGACGTTACGTCAGTGACTGACAAATTGGGATCTCGCTAGAGAGACGAATCGCCTTTGAGTGTTAACAAAACAAGCCAATGAATGTTGGCGTGCGAGATTTGCATCGCGCACCCCTCCCCGCAGCACGGGTATATAAGGAGAGAGCGTGCAGTCGCACATTCAGTTTTACGCTGAGGAGCCGTGACAGTGTGCCTCGGCCGTACAGTGGTGGTACAGCAACTGTGGCGACGTAATGTAACGTCTCCGTTCCCTTCTTCAGGGAATGAGGGTTATATACATAACCGAGATGTTCCCTTTCAGTCAGTCACGTTCAACATTACGTCAGTGACTGACGAATTGGGATTTGATGGAAAGTGCCACTATTGCTGACCCCCTCCAGTGTATGGAAGTCCCTGCGGTAGACTCAGCCCGCCTGGGGTGAGATCACTATGCAGCAGAGACGGCAGAGAAATCTCTGCCAGGAAAAAGACACTGGCTTAACGTGAGGGAAGCCGTACGTTGGAAGAATACACATGTGGGATCACCCGAAGGGGGAATTACTACACACGGGCACCTAGCCCAGCACAAGGGCTGACCTTGGGCATACACAAGAGTGCTGGACCTGGTATCTGGTGCTCTGCCACGCCTGACTGCCGAGGGTGCGGGAGGAACTTCAACAGGGTTCGCCAAGAGGGAAACTGAACTGCGTAGCACCTAAGCACACGTATCTGGTACGTAGAGGGGAATGGCGCAGCAAGAGTGATTGACACCGAGCCGGTCCAGCATTACCGGCCATCTGAGGTGAGTACACGAGAGTACACAGGCTCTACAAGAAGATTATAGAATCTCGCAAACGTGTTAGGTGTCGCCCAGCCTTCAGCTCTACAGATGTATGCTATCAAGGCCCCGTGCCAAAGCCCAGGAGGAAGCCACAGCTCTTGTAGAGTGTGGTCTCATTCCAAGGGGGCACAGTAAGCGATGGGCCTGATATGCTAAGACTATAGCCTCCACTATCCAGTGGGCAAGTCTTTGTTTGGAGACAGTCTTTCCCTTCTGTTGTCCTCTGAAGCAGACAAAGAGCTGGCCTGAGGTCCTGAAGCTCTGCCTGCGGTTCACGTAAATGTGCAAGGCGCGAACGGGTCTGCCTTCTCCTGGGGCAGCACTTGCAAGTTCACCACCGGAAAGGCATGATGGGAACTTTGGGCACGTATCCAGGCCAGGACAACGTGAGAGTTGGCCGGCCCGAATTCAAGGCACGTATCGACGACCGAAAATGCCTGCAGGTCCCCGACCCTCTTGACCAAAGCCAATGCAGTGAGGAGCACTGTCTTCAGCGACAGAAACTTAAGCTCTACTGACTGCAGAGGCTCGAAGGGCTCCTGCTTCAAGGCCAAGGGGAGATCCCAAGAAGGTACCAAGTGAGGGCGCGGAGGGTTCAGCCTCCTTGCACAGCGTCTGTGCGAGAAGGCTCACTGGGGGAAAACGCATACTTGCGTAGACCCCAAGGCCAGCTGTGTGCCAGCGCATCCGTGCCGAGGGTCCGTGCCGAGGGGATATCGGAGAGTCCAAGAAGCGGTGCTTGTCAGACTCCCTCATATCTGCCAGGGTAGAACAGCTGGCAGTGGGACGTGTCCGGAGAGGCAAACAGGTCTACCAGAGCGTCCCTGAAGCATCTCCAGATCAGCTGGACTGTCTCGGGGTGGAGTCGCGGGCTGACGTGATAGCTCGTCGGCTGCACGATTAAACTTGCCTGGGAATGAATGCCATTGTGAATGCCACGAAGCGACCTCAGATGCTTGTGACTCCAAAGTAGGAGATGGTGGGCGAGTTGCGACATGCGACGGAAGCGTATACCGCCCTGGTGGTTGATGTACACAACGGTCGCAGTATTGTCCGTCCGGACCAGTATGTGCCTGTCGCGAAGCCTCTGCTTGAAGCGGCGTAGAGCAAGTCATACTTCCAGCAACTCTAGGCACTCTCCGTTCTCCCAGAAGGAGGCAACGCAGCCTAATCTTCATCTCCAGAGCCTGGCTCGTCTCCCGATGCAGTGATCGACATCAGGTCATCTGCTGGTGGGCCGTATGAAGTGCTGGGCCCCGTCCTGTCCGAGGCACCAGCATCCGCATCACGGTACACCAGAGGGTACGATGCGCTGGAGGAGTGAGGGGCCCGTGGACACTTGCTCGGCGGGGAAGCCTTCACTGTGGCCCTCAGATCACCCTGGCGATGAGCCAAAGTAGTCCTCCTCTGGGCAGAGGAACTAGAACGGGGCATGGGGAGGGGGACTCCTCCTCGTTTTACGAAGAGGAGCAGTGATCGCAACACCGCAATGTTCATATTACCGCAATGGGAATATGACTCATCCACGAACGCTGCCTCTCCGTGATCGATCATGACCATCAGATGGAGCCAGAAAGCAACCACATCCAGAAAGTGAGTGAAAAGACATCTTTAAAAAGACACCCCGTCACTCATGGAGCTCTTTTAGTAATTGCTCTTTTAGATTTTGTGAGAACAGCGAAGTGTTGAAGTGCCCAGGAGGAGTTGCAGCGTGACCGCAGAATGGGAAGCTGCAGCATGCCGAGATCAAAGCAACAGCACTGGCAACCCCTGCTGACGCGCCGTAACACCAACACTCAACCGTCAAAAGGCTGTCTTGATGACACTCTGCTCAGGAAGCTGAAAGGCTTGCCTCCAAAGCGAAAAGCTGAATGTGCGACTGCACGCGCTCTCCTTATATACCCGCGCTGCAGGGCGGGGTGCGCGACGCAAATCTTGCACGCCAACATTCACTGGCTTGTTTTGTTAACACTCGAAGGCGATTTGTCTCTCTAGCGAGATCCCAATTCGTCAGTCACTGACGTAATGTTGAACATGACTGACTGAAAGGGAACTCATTAAAACAGATTGTGTGAATTCAAATTATGCAACAAGCCACGAGAGGCTATGCGTGACAGTGATTCATCACTTCTGTTCTTTTATTCATGGTAAAATCACATAGTCTTAAGTCCTTAACAGCAAAATATAGCCTGATCTGGAAATCAGGTGGAAATGCACAAAAACAGACAATGTCACAATATTGACAACATATAAAATGTTACAGCATACACAGCTTTAAATAATAAAAAATATTCCTAACTATATTTGCATTATAAATATATTCACATAGCTACATTTGACTATTTTCTACTAATCCATTGTCAGAAATGATCTGTGGTGCATTTCCCGTACAACAATGTAACTCGCTGATTAACCATCATAGTACGATGCATTTTTGTTGAAACGAACTCGCAAGTTACGACTGTTTCCCGAACACGGTCGCATCTCCTTCATTTGAACCACATTAGTTCAACAACATAGGGCCATTGTTAATGACATCGCACACATGTGGTGGAGGAATAACTTCTGCTATTTAACTGATTAGACATCTCTAAGATGCTGCTGTATTGAACATGGCACCTGATGACTAATTTACTATTTTTTTGTTCCCTGTCATTTGATGTTTGATTCATTGCGGGTTTCCTCTTACGTCATCCCCCGGAGTTCCCTTAGGTATTTATGCACATGCGTACTCTTCAAAAATGGCGATTTTAGAGGACACGCAAAAATACATCGATTAAAATGCATTTATATTAGATAGAATGGAATATATAGATTGTACTGCATGTTAGCTTGCTTATTGTGCCCAAGATCATATTTATTTAAGCCCATATCCCTTGCTAACAAGAAACTAGTCTTCTAACGAGCTCTCAAGAGCTGTGGCTCTGACCACGCAAGTTTGTGACGCTGTTTGCGAATGTTCGTTTGAACTATGGTTTCAGGAAACACAGTGTAGCGTGAACCAGACAAATTAAAGATTCGATCGGGAGCCTGGTTGAAACATGAGCCGAATTCCACAGAAAGGCAGGATGTTGTAAATCAACTCCCAGCACCACAGTCTGATAACCGACTCTTTCACAGAACAGCTTTCAACATTAACACCATTAGAACAATTATTGACAATTTCAATTCGAAGAAGAGATTGTCTAATTTGGGGCAAGTAATCGAAGAGATGGACAGTCTGAGCCTCACATGTAAAGCCATGACAGAGAAAACAAGATCGTTGGATTGACTTCCCCCCACCTAGCAAAACCAGACTGAAATTCCTAAGGAGACCTGTTAACCCCTCTGGTCTCCACAGGACATATCCTTACTCCCCAGAATGGCACAGAGAATGCCTTCCAATGCATATATGCACCAAAATGAACTCAAAAAAGACTTCTAAATGGATATCAGTCCATTGCTTAACTCCATATCATTTATGGTAACCGACACATTTGATTTTAATGTTTCTAATCACTTATTGTGTATGTCTTTATAAATAACTCTTGAATAGCTTAAGGGATCATATTCATGTTTAGTATGTGTGTGTTCGAATATTCTTGCTTGAAACGTTTCTGACCATTAGTTATTTGTCAAATGTATCATATTCTTGTTATAGGAATCATGTCCAAATTATACCCTGCAAGAGCGGGAAAATTCGGACCTCGTGCTTGATAAGATAACATATGATTTATGAATGGGTGGGACAAACAATGCAACACACGAGAAAAGACAATATCTAATTGGTCAAGACAACATTTGAGGTGTGGCCAAAAGGCCAGTTTAAATACTCAGGACACCATCAAATTTTGCTTTTAGTTTTTAGCTTTTGTCAAGCTTTTGCTATCAGTCATGCCGGCTTTTAGCTTTGCTTGTAGTTTAGCTTTTAGTCATGCTTTGTCATCACTTTTAGCGTTCTTCGAGCGCCGTTCCAGCGTGCTTCGGCCTGCACGCCTGCTGCTACTTAGCCACAATGAGAAGAAACACTACCTAGTCTCGTCAAACTTTACTTCTTTTCTTTTCCGTTTGAGAGTTTCGTGTTCTGAGTTAAGTTTTGTAACGCCGTGTCTCCGAGTCTGACCTCGCATGCCCGTCTGAAACTTCAACCAGCCCACAACTCTGCATCTTCAGCCAACGCCCAACCACGGGCTTCCCAAGACGTCACTTCAACGACTACTGAACTTCCAGCCAATCAGCAACTTCGGGAAACCCCCTTTTCAGCGACAACAAAAGGGAACCCCGTTAAACAGGCAACGCAAGTAACCTCCAGACTCACATCTGTACTGGTGTTATCTAATATGATTTTAACCTCATTGAGGAACTCAGTGCGAGGGTTAATTAAGTGATTAAATGGTTGTTCATGTCTATGCAATTTCACGTATTGCTGTAAACTTGGGATTTCACATTTTCATTCTCTTAAACTCACTCTTTCCTAACGTTCTATCCTCCTGCAACTTGTGTGAATGTGTGAGTGCGTGTGCTTATGTGTTAGATTAGTTTATATGTCTTAGATTTATCTAATAAAGCCTTATTTATATTGAAAAAGAGAAGTATCTTGTGTTTTGTGCTCACAAGTTAATGTCTTAAACTGCCGATCTTGTTACTGTGCTAATTAATAGTGTTTTCACTATACTTTGGATATTAATATCCAGCGCAGATTTGATGTTAAACGGCTCGTTCAGTGAATCGCTGGCCGTTTCAGTGATCAGCCGTGAAACAGTGATTCTGTTCAAATTCCCTTTAAAATCTTAAATGATTCCCTTTGAGCTAAATTGACCTGTTTCCCTTACAACAGACTCGTTGAACTATGTTGGTAATGACGGAACTTGCGACCATAGTTGGCTAACAATGCTTTACAGAAACGCACTCCTTGACACTCCAACACTGTAGGTTGGGGTGCTCCACCTGAATACTGGTTACCACCTGCAATAAAAAGAAATAATTGTGACAATGCAGTGTGTAGCCACAACTTGACGCACAAAATCATATCAGAGGAGATGACAGGCAAAAGCATGACACTCTACTAGGGGTGTGCACAAATAGTCAAATATTCTATTTGCAATAAGTATTCGAAAAATAAAAACACTATTCGAATTTCGCTAAAATGTTGCTTTGCTGGCCGTAAATGCAGTAAATCCCTGATAAATCCTGTGCAAGCAAACTTTGTCAAGTGAATTATTTAGGGAAGTCGTGGCCTAGTGGTTAGAGAGTTTGACTCTTAACCCTAAGGCTCAGGCCAGCAATACCATGACTGAGGTGCCCTTGAGCAAGTACCGAACCTCCAACTGTTCCCCGGGTGCTGCAGCATAAATGGCTGCCCACTGCTCTAGGTATGTATTCACGATGTGTGTGTGTTCACTGCTGTGTGCGTGCACTTTGGATTGGTTAAATGCAGAGCACGAATTCTGAAAAATGAGGAATCATGAAATACAAACACCGGAACAATGTGATCAGTTGAATGAAGAAAATCCGCGGCACATCACTGCATTCACTACTGCAGGTAGGCACAGATGTACCCCGAGCGAGCCGAGAAGACCAGTCAATTTCTCTACAGCATGCTTTATAGCTGTTTTTTCATTCGCTCTGCGTTAAATGCTTTTTTCTGTGCATTTTTCAATTTTTTTTTGCACACAATGTTTAATGTTTTCAAATGGAAAAAAACACAGGATATAATGTATGAGCTTGTTGTGATAAGATTGTTTGATTAAAAAAATCTTTCTCATTAAATGTCATTTAAATAAACGAATATTGTTAAATATTAAATAAACGAATATATTTTTTATGAGCTCAAATATTCGAATGCAATATTTTTGAAAAATGCCCATCCCTGCTCTTTACTTCTACCCGAAAAAAGTTAACTTGCCAATGTAGGAGTTTTTGGGCATTTTTTTGAACGTTTTTGTATAATTATGGTTACAAAATCTCGCTACACTCATATTTTGACTGTGATTCATTGGTAAATAAATAACCAATTTTTACTGACAGTGATTTTCTTTTTAATTTCTATAGGTTTTACAATAACATTATTGTGAATTCCTTTGCTCACAGTGACCATGAAGTGAAAAAATGGGACAACATAACAGCCCTAATATGCAATATGTATTTACTAACAAGTAAATAAATACGTTTTATGGTTTCTGAGAAAGACAGAAACTTGCAAAATTTATCACAGATGTGTGATTTTTAGTGTTGTACAGTTGCTCCAAACATGATTCATCCAAGCTGTATTTAGACATTAAGACTATTTCATAAACAGAAGAAAACCCACAGACATTACAGACAGATGTTCAGGAGTTGAATCCCCACCCTCTAAGCCCAAATAGGTGTGTTTACAGGCACATCGTCTTAATTCAACCCTTTCATTCAACATGAAATGACGGTCTTGCTTCATTTGTATCATGGTCACAGGGCTTGTTGTGTCTCAGGAGGAAAAACAAGCACAAATTCAAGCCGCTTTCTCCCCCCAACCATTTTAAAAAGCGACCAATCATCTCTCCTCCTGCAGTAATGCATCTCGTCCTGATGTATTTCAGTGGTGATATGACATTGTGCTGGCCTGCCTTTGATAAGCCTATGAGATGGAATCAAAGCAAGAAACCTTCTGCTCTGTGTCCACCAATGAATATTAGAGAGAAAATTAGATGTGATAGTGGAAGTACGCAAAAGAGTGAAAGCTTGAAAGAGAAAAAGATAGGGGGAGAGACAGAAAGAGAGAGAAGGAGAAACAAAGAAAGGTGCGGAATGAAAATGGAAGGGCAGAAAGAGGGACGAAGAGACGGAGATGAAAGGGGAGAGAGACAATAAGATTAAGCAACTATGACAGATGAGAGGTGCAGCAACAAAGAGCTGGTGTTTGAGCAAGCAGCTGATCAGTTAGCAACAAGCCACACAGACCGTCTTACATCTCACAGTCACATCTCAGCCTGCAGATCTGTGCTGTTTGGTCTGGAGAAAACATTGAAATACAGCCTCACCCAGAGAAATGTCAGAAAAATAAGAGTCAGTAGTTTAATATATGGTTAATGCAGCAGTGTTCTGGTCATATGCAGTCAGAGCTAGATGCAAGTAAAAAATTGGATATGTAATGGCTGGAACTGCAGGTTGCCGCCATACTTTAGAATCAAAACTGTTCAATAGTTCAAGGCCACATTAATGGTATTTAGCTCTGAATGCAAAATCCAGGAAACAGTGAGCAGATCCGGATCAGAATTTTGGCAACAGGCAAAGTAAGCAAACTGCTTGGTGCAAACCAGTCAACTAAATACACAATCACTAAAGAAACTTGTTCACACCCATGTTTTCATGCTTTTTATTTAAAGAACTGAATCATACTGGCATTAGAGAAGACAGGGTAAGATGCTCCCCGAGGTACCTTAAATTTTTCTCTTGATCATAAACAGCACAAACCTCATCTTAACACATTTAATGGCACTCTTCTTAATGTTTTCATTTCATTTGAACATCAACATCTGTAAGATTTAATCAGTCAAAACACTACTGAATTTTATCTGATTAAATTGTGTCTCTGAAAAATCTGTGACATTACATTTATTATTTTAAATAAAGATTTTTGTGGAAACAATGTTTTTAGAATTGTGAAAAAAAAATAGACTTTATTTTGAAGTGAAAAGATAAAATTAAAATTCAGCCCTCATATTCAGCCCTCCGACTCTACCTGCGTGACTCCAATGAGCAAAGACACTGACAAGGCACATTAGTATCTAAGGTTGGGAATCGAAAATGATTCTGATTACAGAATCAGATACTTAAAGGGTTAGTTCACCCAAATATTAAAATTATGTCATTAATGACTCACCCTCATGTCGTTCCAAACCCGTAAGACCTCCGTTCATCTTCGGAACACAGTATAAGATATTTTAGATTTAGTCCGAGAGCTTTCTGTCCCTCCATTGAGAATGTATGTACGGTATACTGTCCACGTCCAGAAAGGTAATAAAAACATCTTCAAAGTAGTCCATGTGACATCAGAGGGTCCGTTAGAATTTTTTGAAGCATCGAAAATACATTTTGGTCCAAGAATATCAAAAACTACTACTTTATTCAGCATTGACTTCTCTCCCGGGTCTGTTATGAGCGCGTTCACCTCACATCCGGTTTCGCGAACGAATCACTCGATGTAACCGGATCTTCTTGAACCAGGTTCACCAAATCGAACTGAATCGTTTGAAACGGTTCGCGTCAACAATAAGCATTAATCCACAAATGACTTAAGCTGTTAACTTTTTTAACATGGCTGACACTCCCTCTGAGTTCAAATAAACCAATATCCCGGAGTAATTCATTTACTCAAACAGTACACTGACTGAAACGAGCCAGATAACGAACGAAACATTGACTCGTTCTCGAGTCAAGAACCGTTTCTGTCGGACGCGCGTCCGATTCGAGAACCGAGGAGCTGATGATACTGCGCATGCGTGATTCAGACTGACACACAGCACGTCTGAACCGAACTGGCTCTTTTGGTGATTGATTCTGAACCGATTCTGTGCTAATGTTATGAGCGCGGGTAAACCCAAGGCTTGAATCAAGGGCAATCATCGCCAATGAACTCATTACATCGAGCGCAAAAGAACTGGTGAACCGTTTTCGGCAACCGGTTTATTGAATCAAACTGTCCGAAAAGAACCGGTTCGCGGGAGAAGAACAGAACTTCCCATCACTACCGGTGATCCGAAAACCGATGCAACCGGTTCTTGACTCGAGAACGAGTCAATGTTTCGTTCGTTATCTGGCTCGGTCATCAGTTCAGTCAGTGTACTGTTTGAGTAAATGAATTACTCCGGGATATTGATTTATTTGAACTCAGAGGGAGTGTCAGCCATGTTAAAAAAGTTAACAGCTTAAGTCATTGGTGGATTAATGCTTATTGTTGACGCGAACCGTTTCAAACGATTCAGTTCGATTTGGTGAACTGGTTTCAAGAAGATCCGGTTACATCGAGTGATTCGTTCGCGAACCGGATGTGAGGTGAACGCGCTCATAACAGACCCGGGAGAGAAGTCAATGCTGAATAAAGTCGTAGTTTTTGATATTTTTGGACCAAAATGTATTTTCGATGCTTCAAAAAAATTCTAACGGACCCTCTGATGTCACATGGACTACTTTGAAGATGTATTTATTACCCTTTTGGACGTGGACAGTATACCGTACATACATTCTCAATGGAGGGACTGAAAGCTCTCGGACTAAATCTAAAATATCTTAAACTGTGTTCCGAAGATGAACGGAGGTCTTACGGGTTTGGAACGACATGAGGGTGAGTCATTAATGACATAATTTTAATATTTGGGTGAACTAACCCTTTAAGGTCAGGAATCAGATACTTGTTAATAAAAATAGTATAATATCTGTGATAGCTAAACATATTGCAAGAGAGGTGTAACCACCAACATGACAAAGCACTTTAATTTAATAGATCGTTAAAGATCGCAAACACGATTCAAACACCAGTGTGATTCTATTCCTAAATTACAATAATTTGTCTGTTTCATTACTCAACCTTTGACGTGTGCATTCAGTGTTGTGATCACTTGTTGGTTCGTCCATGCAGAGTATGATCACATCAGTGTGATTTGAACATTTAAATTTGTGTTCACACTGCTGTTGACCTAAAGTGAGCAGCTGCCATCTGATATCAATGAAACTGCTTTACAATCTTTTCAACCACGTAATATCATTATTTCTGTGTTACAAACATTCAAACCACAGAAGTGCTGGGATAAAAGTTTAGAGTTCAGATATAAACTCTGATGTGTATGGTAGTGATTAAAATAGAGTAAATCACCTTTTTAAAGTAATTTGACACTTCAAATTAAGATTTGTCGATTACATTGTTACGCCAGTAGGTGGCAAAAAGGGGCTGTTAAAATGTATTTGTCTCTGAATCATTCAAGAGATTCTTTTAAGAACGCTGATTCATCCAGTAAAGAAACAAGTGCATCCTGAGTGAGTCATTGAATCATTTATATATTAATTACTTGTGATTTTGTTTAGTTGTCTAATGTTTTTTTCTTCAGAATCATGAGAGAACCACAACATCCATTGGGGGAAAAAAAAGGGGGGGGAGTACTGGTACTGAGTACTGGTCTCCTTATTTCCAAAAGCTGGAAATACCTCACATGCTCTTAAAACTTTAACAATACTTCCTTTGAATTTCATGCTATTACAGTCACACTCCCTCTAAAAATCCACATTATTTAACATCCTCCAGGTCAGCAGGGCAACTTTCTAGAAGAATTGGAGATGCTGCTGTCCTCATTTGCTGAGGATGGCAGCCTTGTAGTACTTTTTGGTGACTTCATTATCTACCTTGAGAAGCCACATGCTGCTGACTTCCACTCTCTCCTAGCCTCCAACACCACAGGTGCCCATAAATTAGGTAACCAACTCGATCACATGCAATTGTATCACAGATAATATCTAGGTCAAACCCTTTCATGTCTCAGATTATTTCATTATTACTTTTAATCTACATTTAACTTAGTCCTCACCACCAACCCCTCTGCCAGTTTCGTTTAGACGAAACCTAAGGTCTCTTCCTCCTTCTCGACTTTCCTCTGTGGAATCATCCTCTCTTCCAAACCCCACACACTTCTCATCATTTGATGCAAATTATGTCATTATATGCCTAGACAATATCTGTCCTATTTCCTCAGACCAGCACATGCTACTTCCTCCAACCCCTGGTTAACCGAAGTGCTCTGCAAGCATCGGACTAAACTCAGGGCAGCGGAGAGAAAATGGTGCAAGTCAAAAGATTCAGATTTAGTAGATATTAGAACTCACCTAATACATACTCCAAAAGAATGGTCCTTTGAGCCGGATCTGGCATTTCTCCTAGACAAAGAATTGATCAGTAGCAACATGCAACCAGAAGAAGCGTCTGCACAGATTGTAAGACCCAAAAGTCAGGTCCATCCTCCTGCCTACCTTAAAGACTTTGTCCTCACGACTGTACGTCAAAGACAAGTCAATCAGCCAGTATTGCCTTACAACACAGCATGCACAAGGCCTTGGAGATGCTGCAGAGAGCATCCCTTCACCTTATTCAAGAGTATCGAGTCCTATAAGTCAAGGTCAATGGGACACATTGGATGGATGGTCTACGAGAAGGAACCTCCCTTTCAGAATGTGTATGACACTAAACGCAGCAACTTTGTCCCAGTTACACCCCAATACAGCCTATTCACCATCCTCAACCTTCTCCGTTTCACTGGTCATGGAAAGTGAACCAGCCTGCTCCTTTAAAGTCCCTGTAAAGTCAAATTTAAGTATGTGTTCTGAGTTTGTCATACCACAGAAAAATGTGTTATTAGCCACCCAGCAAAATTTGAATGATAAAAAAGCCGGTAAATATATAAAATAAGCTATCAAAATCTCGAAAAAATGAGCAGTAGTCTCAGCTCTCAAACGCTGGGGGCATGTCCGCTGGCTGCGCTGAAACCATGCCCACTCGCGGGAAAGCTGCAGTCCCCACACTCAACTGTCACCGCTACAGCCGGAATGGATGCTCCTAACAGCTTAATTGGTTAGTGACGAAGGCATAGCTAGCAAACTGTAGGCTGTAGTAAGTAACGGTATGACAGTAACTCGCGGTTGAGGAGCGAACTGATGCGAATGTGCTCTATTTATATTGTTACGGGTGGGCCAGGATCTCAGGGGGACGCAGTGCATCATCAATCCCCCGTTTTAGCCCCGCCCAAAAAATCCAGATCAAAGCAATGGTGAGAAACTGTTTAAAGGTCTAACTCCACAATTCAGTGTTTTACAATTCACAGTCTTTGTAATATGTTTTAGCAATACATTTCTAACATGTATAATGTGTTTAGACATTTTTTTTAAATTGCCTTTACAGTGACTTTAACAAAGACATCCTTCACTAAACAGGGTAGGCCACCCATGCATCATGTAACTGCATCCTACCATCAAGGGTCTATGTTGTCTCTGTCAATGCCCCAGCCTACCTATGGTCAGTGAAACCAGACAGCCTGCACAACGCACCATCAGTGAGGCCAAGCCAACCCTTCCCTATTATGACTAGGGGCTCCTCAGTCAGGGGACTGTTTGAATCAGGGGACTGTTTATCAAAATCTGCCCAACCCAGCAGAGGAAGGAACAGTAGATCCTCAAAGTGACTCTAACATGCTGGAAATTTTGGGAAAGATGATGGGTGAACTCCAAATCATAAAAGATCAGATTCTGGCTGCCACACCTTCTAAATCATAGATGAATCCAGCCCAGTGGGGTGAGTGTAACTACTCAAGTCCCTCTCCTTTGCAGCATCCTGAGGAAACCAGTTCCACTTTTTATCAGTGAAGAACTGTCCGGATACTCCTATAAATGGCTGCCCACTGCTCCGGGTGTGTGTTCACGGTGTGTGTGTGTGTGTGTGTGTTCACTGCTCTGTGTATGCTCTTTGGATGGGTTAAATGCAGAGCACGAATTCTGAGTATGGGTCACCATACTTGGCTGTATGTCATGTCACTTTCACTTTCACTTTCACTATCTCTCATCAGTATTCAAGAACATTGTATGAGCCCCCAAGAGAGACCTTTGCTTATCCTGAACAGGTGCATTATCAATCCAAGCAGTCCACTGGGCTGAAGCCAGCTCATAGAGCTCCTCTTGGCCCACCTGGTTGTCCGGCCACCATAAATACAAGGTTTGGATGGACCCTGTAGGGACCAGTCAGGCTCCTGGAGACTCAGAAATAGCAACAATAGGGTTTTTTTTTTTTTTTTTGTTCCTTACACCCGCTGAAATGGAACTCTTATATAAGATGTTGAGAAGTTATGGCAGTGGGTAACAAGATCCAGGGAGAATCGGGAGGCCATTAACCTTATGGACACCAGGGCAATTACGTGGAGGTAAATGGGATATTATGCTATGCAACACCATTGCTGTGCAGAAAGGATTCCTCCTTTTTCCATGCTCCAAAGGAGGTGGTGATGCCAAGCCTCAGGAATATGGAGCAGCGGCTGATTTGAACTCCAGAGAAAGCAGTTGTTTACAGTACTGAGATAGAGAAGCTGGAGCTGAATGTTGAGGCTTCTAAACTCCCTACAGATGAAGGCACTGTAACAGGGGAGTCTTGGTATATCCTGCACCATTTGGTCAGCCATAATTGCAAGGACCATATTGTGTTTAACTGAATCTGAAGGATTCTCTGTTGCCTGTTCCAGCCTTGATCCTCTCTCTCCTGGGTGTTACTTTAGAGAGTAGCGTGGCTACCTGCAGTGACCTCTTACCTGAGAACAAGCCCCTCCTGCGCTTTCTCTGGCGCAGCATGAGACAAGACAAACCACCTGACATTTATGAATGGCAAGTACTGCCATTCGGAACCACGTGCAGTCTGTGCAGTACAACCTTCGCCCTTCAAAGACACATCTCGTCGCACAGCACACCGGATGAGGATGTGAGACATTCCGTGGAGAGATGCTTCTATGTAGATAACTGTCTACAGAGCATACCAACTTCTCAAGAGACACAGCATTTGCTGGACAAACTTTGTAAGCTGCTAGCATCTGGAGGGTTCAACATCTGTCAATGGGCCAGCAACATACAAGAGGTCATCAGTTACTTGCGGCCAGATTTGCTAAGTTAGAGATGTGGCTTTCACATGATAAAGTAGATCCATGTGAATCCACCTTGGGACTGAGCTGGCACTGTGAGATAAACAACCTAGGATTCAAGCACAGACCTGTTAATTACAGTGCTCTGACAATGCAGAACATATATCATGTGTTAGCAAGTCAGTTTGACCCCCTTGGTGTTATTCTTCCCTTTACCACTTGTGCACAAGTGATTGATCAGCAACTCTGGTTGAAGAACAGAAATTGGGATGACCCACAAGTTCCTGAGGATCTTCAAAGGGCATGGAAAGTGTGGATAGCTGAGCTTCAGTATTTACCCCATGTAGTATTCCCTAGATGCTACATCCCATCCAGGATGGACCCCCCAGAGGTCACTCGTGAGATCCACATTTTCACCCAAATAGACAGTTTTCCCAAGGACTATCAGCTGTTAAAGAGAAGTAAGCCTGTTCATTCTAACAGCTTAAGCTTTAAACAAGTTAGAGGACAATTAAGATGGACAGAAGGCCTCGATCCAAGTGCACTACACTACTGTATTGGATCCCAATCACCCCAACACCCGTTTACTCATCAAAGACTATGAAACTCACCTTTGACATCCAGGACCAGAACGAGTGCTTGCAGCATTATGCCAGAGGATGTGGATCTTAAAATCTCCCTCCAACTCGACTTCGGTTGTTCAAACCTGCTTTCCATTCAACCAGAATGGATTGTTTCAGACCTTTATTGGTCAAGGTGGAACGTCGACCAGAAAAGAGATGGGGCCTTTTATTCAAATGCCTGACCACTCAGGCTGTGCACCTCAAGGTCCTGACATCGTGGTACTATGACCTTTCATAGGTCAACGTGGGAAACCCACAGAGTTATACTCAGACCAATGCACCAACGTCTGAGGACAGAACTTAAAGAGGCATTTCATCAGCTCAGTCAGGAGCTACAGCAGCAGCTAGCTAAGCAACAGATTAACTTTCATTTCAATCCTCCCTTTGCTCCACACTTTGGAGGGGAGTGGGAACGAGAGATTGTTCAGTTAAGGCTGCACTTCACACCACCCTGGGATCAGAACAGCCGAGGTACAGATAAAGGATAGAGTCTACACAAGGCCCATAGCTCACCTATTTGTACTGCCAGAGGTCCCTGACGAAGTGGATGACATTCCTACCAGTTAATGAGACTGTATTATGTCAGCCTTTCAACAGAGCAAATTTGGACCCAGGTTTGGGTGCGGCAGTGTTAGAAAGGCCAGGTCTTATCAGTGTTATAGCGTATCGTGCACTGTCAAGCACATTTGAATATGTCTTGCCATCATGATCATAATGACTCGAGTTCTCATAAATAATAATGTAAATAAATTTGATTTTGTATGCTCCTGTATGTTACAGTCATATTACTAACTTAGTCGCTCTTTATTTGAAGTTCATATTCATCCTTAAGTGCAGTTTATGTTAATTACCTCATAAGCGGTTTTGAGTATGAAAGCGTGTGCTATTTTTAAACCACTAGGTGGTTGTGTTTTTATAATAATATAAGAGTTTGGTTCTTATATAATAGTTTAGTTCTTTTATAATATTTAAAGCTATCTCCATCTCTTTTTGAAAACCTGCAATTGTAGCCACTCACCGAATTATATACCTCACTTTGATCACACACCCAAAATCCTCAAAATATGACCAAAATAATGTGTGGCCGTCAGTCACTGCACCGGTGTGGATACTGCACTTTGTATTCACAGATTCTACATCTTGAAAGTATGACCCAAATAAGATTTTTCACTGGAGAATGTCATCTGAACAAGTAACAACTGCCATATTTGTTCTGATAAACTGAGGAAAAAAGCATTACAATAAATTGCGCTATCAATGGTGATTAAATCTAACGATCGGTTAGCTCATGTCACAGGCCGTGGCGGGCCGGAACCTTACACCCTGCCCCATACCACCTCGAGGAGCTATCAGAGTACACCAGAGACGAGACAGATCTATAGAAAAGTACAAAGTTTGTCTTTAATTAAAAGTAATTTTCCCAACTAAAACATTGCTCGTCGACCTCTTCTCCTCAGAATCCTGGTACTCCTCCTCTTTATTACTGTATCGGCTCCAAGCCGGACAAGATTAGGCAGGCAGGGGGTAGCTCTTGTCATTAACAGGGCAGCTCCAGGGCGGACAAGGTAGGTATGCGGGTATGGCTCTTCTTCCAAGCAGACCAGAGCAGCGAAGGAGAGATGACTTCCTGTTTCCAACAATTAGCTCCAGGCCAAATAATGGTGAGTATGCAAGTCCGGATGTCACGTCTTCAACAATCGACTCCAAGCCAGACAATGGTGAGTATGCAGATATGGCTCCTCTTCCAGACCGACCGGAACAGCAAAAGGACAGTGTCACATTTTCAACAATTAACCTCAGGCCAGGCAATGGTGAGTATACAGATATGACTTCTCTTCCAACCAGATCAGGAAAGCAAAGGGGGTGGGAGGGGGAGAACTCACATAATTGACGGGGCAACTCCAGGCCAAACAAGGTGGATATGCGGATATGGTTCCTCTTCCAAACGGACCAGAACAGCGAGAGAGAGATGACTTCACGTGTTCGACAATTGGCTCCAGGCCCGATAATAGTAAGTGTACAAGTACGGCTCCTATTGTTGCCAGGGCAGCTCCAGGCTGGACGAGGTAAGTATGCGGGTATGGCTCTTCTTCCAGGCAGTCAGGGAAACAGGGGATGCATAACTCACAGCTCTGTATGATACACGCAAACACTGATTAATGAAACCTGTTGCCCAACTCACGTCATTAACGGGGCAGCTCCAGGCCAGACCAGGTAGGTATACGGGTATGGCTCCTCTTCCAGGCAGACCAGAGCAGCAAGGGAGGGATGACTTCACGTATTCAACAATTGGCTCCAGTCCCGATAATGGTAAGTGTACGGCACGGCTCCTATCGTTGCCAAGGCAGCTCCAGACCGGACGAAGTAAGTATGCGGGTATGGCTCCTCTTCCAGGCCGTCAGGGAAGCAGGGGATGCATAACTCACAGCTCTGTATGATACACTCAAACACTGATTAATAAAACCCGTTGCCCCCTCCCCCTCTAGGATGGGGAGCAAATCAGGTCGAAGGCACGAACACCAGCGAAACTCTACACTCCCCACACTCATGTATTCAGCAAGACACTTCAAAAACTTTCACACGTGTAAATCTACTCCATAAGCACTACAATCCACACACTCACAGTGAATTAAGGCCTTCGCTCGTGGCTCCAACCCGGTTCCTCGTCCTTGAAGGTAAGGAGGTTTCGTGGGCGGCCCGAAATATAATTGTCAGGGGACAGCACTGGATACAGGAGCTAGATCTTCGTCCTCCACACCTTCCACTCAGAAACAGCACAACAGATAACCAGCCGTAGACATAAAGCAGCGGGGAAGAGAAACAGCTACAGACACCCTTGTGTCAAGAGGTTAGAATATCACCATGTGGATTAGGAGCAAAACAATCATCGCACGGATGCAGAAAGACCAGAACAGAATATCCAGCTTCAAGAGAGTTATAACTCAAAGACAGTGAGAGTGGTGGGCAACCACAAACATGCTGACATTAAGGGTTTAGACCTTCATAGTATTTAGCTTCCAACCAACGAGCATCCAATCACCACATCCAAATGGGGACAACAAGCTTCAACGACCCATATAGGAGGTAAACGTGGTACTTAACTTGTTCCCAGTATGCATGTGCACATCTGTTCTCCAGTCCCTGTTTGTCCTTTTTTGTAGAAAAGACGTTACCTCCTATCCACAGCTTGTAGAAAATCCGTTTTCGTCACGCTTCCCCTCTTCCCGACCTCTCGCTCTCTCGCACTAGTCTCTCCCACAAACCCCATGCTTTTCCTTTGGCCACAAAGTCCTTTTATAAGCCGCATTCCCGTTACTTGTCCCAATCACCGATCGCCGCCCTCTCATCACACACCTGTTATTCATTTCTTTATTTGATCCGGGCATCTGAGCACCGCTCACGGGGCAACCGGAACCGGCCAGGTGTCACACCGGAACCATTCCGACCGGGAAACATCCTCAACGAAAAGTGGTTCCGCCTGTCATTCATCACCCCGTGACACTCATATCACATCAAACCATGCCAATTATTATTATTGTTATTCTTTGTTTTCAAATTCAATCTGCCATTTATTCCAGCTGCTGTGAGAAAAGGCTATAAACGATCTGTCACCTGCAGCATCCTTACGTGTGACACAGCATACTAGCCGGGACAACTTTTTTATGTTTACAGATGTGATGTAATGACGCAGCCCCATGCTCGAATTTCCCACAAAAACCTACCCGTACCACTCAAATTAGAAAACTTTTTTACAAATTTACCATTGTGAATCGAGTTAAAGTAAGCTGATAGTTTTAAACACTGGCTGGTTATGTACTTGCTCAAAAATTGATTTTGGATCATTTTTAAACAAAAAAGTTACGGGCTGCAGCTTTAACCTGAGAGTTTAATAAGAAACAAAGTATTTCATTAAAATAACAAAGTATTTCATTAAAATGTCTTTGGAATAATATTATTGAGACATGTAAGTTAATCTACCTCTCCTTTTTCTATTGTATACACACACACACACACACAAACAAACAGATCTGATAAACTGTAACGCCCATATGCAGCTGTGGACGAAGCTAATCAGACCCTTTGTTTTGAATGACACCCCTTGAGGAAGGCTAGACATCAGACCTCATACAGTCCTTTCACTCATACTCCAAAACAATTTACCAAAATACTGCAAATAAGAACAAAGAACATTTTTAGTAAGATATTAAAGATTCAAGAGACTCAGTTGAACATAAACTGATCATTAAAAAACATTATTTACTGAGACAACCTTCAGAAAACTAAACTGAAAAAATGCACTCAGAACTGGTGACAGGTTAGTGTGTTGTTTGCCCTAATTTCAAACATAACTGTGTATATTTTGTATTTATTAAACTATCAACACTAATATTATTTAGATTATAATGGTTCCAAATTATAGATGTAAAATCAAGGCATGCTTTGTGTCTAGATGTGCATAAATTAGAAAAATCTGGTATAAAACACCACAGTTCAAAAAAAGAAAGAAAGAAAGAAAGAAAGAAAGAAAGAAAGAAAGAAAGAAAGAGAAAGAAAGAGAAAGACTCATTAGGCTGTTTACTGCTAAATCAGTGCAGAATGGGTGTTGTACACTGGAACTGTCGACTCTTATTTCCAGTGTACACTAATGGTTGTCAGGATCTGTTTATTAACAACCAAATGCCCGTGCTGAAAATCTTTGAAATCTATTTCATGCATCGTCCAACCGGATTATTTATTAGCTTTTCCACTTTCTTATCATCAGTCTTGATCAATACCTGATTGGTCTAACAGGGAGGTAAGGTAAGGATGCATTACCCGATTGGCCTAAAAATTGCCTAGCAACCTCTGAAATAGAACAAAATTATTCTCACTCACTCTTAATGACTCTAGAGCCGACGGCTGTTTTCAGATCCTTGGATTTGTGTGTTCATTGTCATGTGATTTTGTCTCAGATAAAGGCTGTTGCTAGATATGGTGCATTTCACACATCTCTAGTTGTTACCAACTAAATTCAGCAGTCTATCATGCAAATATACACAAATACGACCATGCACCCACCCACCAGCAAACTAACTAATACACACAATGATACCACTTCACATCAGACTTTTTATGTTCAAACTCTAGATGACATTTAAATAGAGAAACTGTAAAAACACAGATAACACTGACACACTGGAAAGACCTAAACATTTTTGCTCTCTCTCACACACACACACACACACACACACACACACACACACACACACACACACACATATTGATTAATAGGTTGTGACTTCTGTAATACTGTGTATATAGGCATGTCAAATGAGAGGAGATGGTGATGCTAATCTTTCACACTGATTTAAACAGAGTTTTTTTCTCCCTCCTTTTCTTTTTTTTTTCAGAATGAATGAAATACTACTTGAGCCAGATTCAAACAACTTAAAATTGTGCTTTCCATTTATAATTTATTTCCAAAAGCATTTATTTTGGTACTGGGGTATTGTGAATACTACTGAGGTATTCATTGGACCTCTGAAAGCAGCCAAACCAAATCATGAAACACAAAATCTTCTTTTTCATAAAATGATTTATCTTTCAATTTCTCTAAATTAAGCATAACTTCACAGTTAACACAATAATTCTGTTTTGAAAAACAATTTTAAAAATGAGCAGTAAAACCTGTATAATTTGCATAATATTCTAATCCACTAGCACCTTTTAGTCACCCTGCAGTGCTAATGCTACAATTACCAATCTGTAGATGATTAGAAACATTTAATCAGTTATCTGTATACCTTGTACACAGAGGGGTCCAAAACTCTGAGATGGGGGAGTTTGGCTTCTCGGTATGTGGGTGCTAAATGCAAACTCCAGAAATGAGAAAATGTGGCAAAATTGTTTTAGGCATATTTATTCATCCAGTTAAAGCTGTTTTCCAAAATTATTTTACTTTATACGCCAGAGCCTTATCTGTACCGAACCTACAGCGCCCACTGAAGTTCCACTAAAAACACAGAAAATCTGGAATTTTCAATAGAACATTTTAGGATTATGAAAAATTTACAAAAAAGATTACATTAAATTACAAAAAATAATGTTTTGTAAATAATATACATTTTGTAATTAAATCAAAATCAGTTCTTTTGTGAAAAACCATCACTTCCATCAGTGTAAATATCATTGAGAAACAGTCAAAGCAGATTCATTAGTTTTGATGGCTTCTCTGTCCCAAAGCCAAGTGTATACACATCCACGAAGTAAGATCTGGCAATATGGTAACCAGCTGTAGTCTTTCTTTTTTTTTTCCTCCGGGAGCCCTGAGACACAGAAGGAGGATGTCCATTTTGGCTAAAACTAAGGCAGTAGGAGGTATGGGGTGTGAATATGCTTTTACATGCTCAGATCCTGAGCTCTGCCTGGACAGATAAGCTGCTTTACTGGCACTGAATCACAGCGATAAACAGTGTCTGAAACTTTTGTATTCAGTAAATATTGATGCTGCAAACATGGTATTTAAATAAATAATTCATTTGATTTAAGTGATGCCAGCTGGGAATAGATGGGACAATGTAATGACACAGCTATCTACTGAGTGGTCTTGACCACTGCCTCTTAAAGGTTAATTCACCCAAAATTCAGTTCTGTCATTATTTATTCATCCTCACATTGTTCCAAGCCTGTATGACTTTAAGAAGATATTAAATAAAGAGAGTTTTTTTGTTTGTTTGTTTGTGTTTTTCATTTATTGAAAGTCGAGGGTGTTGAGCAATGAGGGTGAATAAATGATGACAAAATGTAAATTTTTGAGTGAACTGTCCCTTAAACTAGTGAAAACTGAAAAAATGAAAGTCATTATAGTTTGCCTGAAAAAACTGTGCATCTACATGTGCCAGAGGGTTCATAATAATATACATTATTTTACGCAATGGAAGAATAAATCTACAAAATAGACAAACATTTACAACACAAACTGCCAACACAGATTACCTGCCATACGCATCAGTAACTTGGTGCCAACTCACCACGCTACCAAAAGCTTCATAACCTTCCCCTGCAACTGGTTCATTCTCACACTGCTTCAAATGCATGGTCCATGGCCCTCTGACCAGAGAGAGAGAACGAGAGAGAAATTGGTGAGGCAAAAAGACTACATGGCAAGGTCACCTCATTACAACCCATTTGTTCCAGCTGTCATTAAAAATCACACACAGCGTCACTCAGAGCAGCAATGAGAGAGGAGGGGAAAAAGAGAGAGCAGTGTAGTTGAAAATGACACCTATCAGATATACTACATATCACCCCCCTCCCACACCCACGTCCGCGCGCACGCACACACACATACACATACACAGAACACAAAATGCATTAATCACTGAACCCCTTCATGACCTTGTGGCTCACAAACACGTCCCACCTCAACCTCCATAACACACGCATCCCTCCATTTTGGCCTTCTTCTCTCCTGTCTCCTCTCAGCTGCTACTCCTTAACAATGAGCAACTGTAATATTGGGAGAAGAAATTTTAATAATGTTATCATATATGGCACAGTGATAAGTCCAGCTGGAGGGAGAGAGGGAGGGACGGCTTTGGAGAGCTCTGCATGGTTAGTCATTAGTTGGACTGAAGTTTGAAAATGGCCGCCCCAGAGCTTAATTTCCCCTTTTGTTTCTCAGGAGAGATAAAAGCTCAGTGGCAACCCAGAGCACTGCAGAGTAGATGCGATAGTTTTATTAATAAAGAAAGTCCTGGTTAAAACAAAGAACTTCTAACTCTGAGCTCCTCGCTGCTTTTTAATATGCCGAGAAAGGAAAGGAAGACAATTGAGTTTGGAAACCCTGGCTGTGCTTGGGAAGTACTGTTGAAATAGCACTATCCAAAAACTCAATTTTATAAGCACTGACATAACTAAAAAAGGATCCAACAAATGTGGTTATCTATGAGAGCAAAATGTTGTGATTTAATATATAGAGGTCATGAACTGAGAAATCAAAATTCCCTTTATCTTTCGACATATAAGAGGTCATTGTACTATAAAAACATCCAATGAGTTTCAGAACTCAAAAATTAGTCTAACCCCTCCTCCGCAGAGCAAGATCAACGCCTGCTTCTATATCACTGCCTGTTTAGCCCCACCCACCGATTCGCACATGTAGTAGATGAATAACGAGAGAGGCAAACACAGGTCTACACAGAAACCAAATGATAAAGATGCTTCGAAGACAACAAGACCAGGGGCGTAGTGTCTGGGTATGCAGGGTATGCAGGTGCATATGGACCAGGGCAGATTGGGGGCCCACTGAGCCGAGGAGGGACTTTTAATTGAAACAAGGGAACAAATATAGAGCACTGCACGGGCCCGGCCCTTGTCCGACAGCTTATCAGAATTCTCCGCACAAGTCCCTCCCCAGTTTAGGTTTTTAATGGCAAAGTGGTTATATTTTGTTTGTTTCTTTAAGTTGATTTAGATACATGATTGGAACATTTTATGTTTATTAAATTCAAGGTTTTTTGTTTTTGTTTTTAAATACCAAGTGGCCAGTGCCAGACAGTGAGTTGAGCATATGTTTGATCAGTATAGCCTTCTCAAATAAACACGATTTGAGACATAAAAAACTTTATGCATTTCATAATATAAAGTAAAAAAAAAATTAGATAAATGTGTGATAAATATGGCTGAAGCGTGCTTTGAAGGACATGGAGGCGCCAGCATGATCACTTGCATTTTTTTTTAATAAGAGTGGAAAATTAAAATACAGCGTCATTTTTCCTCGTAAAGGTGAGAGTATACATCATACAGAACTGTAAACAGTTTTCTTTGTGTGCTATCACAATATTAACAAAACGCTGCAGACTACAAAACTGCAGTATCAATCTTGAGCAGGAAGGCTTCACAAAAAGTGAACCAAAACTCAGCAAATACTTGCCTTACTGACATGATAAATATATTTATAGAATGCTATAAATTACTACTTTAAAATGAAATAATTTAAATTAAAAATTAAAAACTCTTTCATTATGTAATCCGAAAAGTTGCATTTCTCTAAAGGCACATCAAACGAGGAGATATTGGGAGTTTTTTTTTTTTTTTTTTTTTTTGGGCCGCTGTGCCAAGATTGTGCATTTTAGTGTCATGCTAAACTAAATAAATAAGACTAAGGTCATACTATTTTAAGAATAAAGTCAAAATAATGATAACAAAGTCATGTTATATTGTGTGAAAATGTGAAAATTACACCTATACTGTACACCTAAAAAAAAAAAAAATGTCTGTGGAATCCAACCTGTCATTCTTAACACTAAGAACAGCAACAAAACATAGGCTTATAGATGTTTTTGATACTCTACTTAATCGATTTCATGAGACATTAGCTTGTATTTAATTGTTCAGATTTTTTTTTCAATATGCATTCAAATATTTATTCATGTTTATTTTGTCATGTAAATATTAAAGAGGAAAACATAATTGATTCACATGCCGCTTGCGAATATAGTTAAAAGAGAGTAAAACACATTTATTGTTTTTTTTTTATCTTAAAATTGACAGAAGGATGAGACTTTGTGTTATAATAAAAAGCACAAAGCTTATAGCGATTATTGGGTGTCTCGCGTGCTACAATGATTTGAAAACTCTAAATATTATTTCCAAGCATTTATACCGTAAATAAAACAGCTTGTGAATATTCACGTAAAGTTATGTCAGAAAACTGTTTTTATTATGTGGTCACGATTGCTTTGTCTGTTAATAAGATCGTTTGATATGTAGTCAGTATTTATGCGTTTTTAACCTAAATCACAGCAGCGTCCAGCTATGAAGGATGTCTCTGTCACACTTATACAACTATTATCCAATCATAGCGGAGGGGATTTACTTTTTGAGTCTACAATCTGCCACGCCTATTCTAACAGAGTGTTCTGATGAGAGGGGGTCAAAACAGGATAGGAAATAGCATATTACTGCTAAATTATGATGTATTTTAATGTTAAAATCTTGGTAACATTATAAGTAGACCTCAAAGTACAGTACAAAATAATAAAAAAAAAAGTTAATTCATGACCCCTTTAATTATTTACCTAGTAATTATTAGGTTTATTTAAATGTTTTGATATAGATAAGAGTCAATTTCAAACTAAATTACATCAAATAGCACAAAGGAGTAGAGACAGTTACATTAGCATTTTTTTTTTTAAATACATACAATCAACAAGGATGCATTAAATTTATCAAATGTGTCAGTAAAGATTTTGATATTGTTATACAGGATTAATAAATAAATGCATTAAAATCCTAAAATAAATGTACCACGGTTTCCAGAAATACATTGAAGTGCCCCTATTATGGCATTTTTAAGGTAGCTAATATTGTTTTATGAGTCTCCTAAAAGAGGTTTACATACATGTAAGGTCAAAAAAACACATGGTTTTCTCAAAAAATAGATTTAATTTTACCTCTTTTCTAAATGATTCGTAAACGACTCATGCAAAGCAGTTCGAAGAATCAGTCAGAAACTAAACGAAACGCCCATTACCATAATTGATTTTTTGCTCCGAAGGGTTACTTAAACAAAGATCAAAGGTGTCAAAAGTATTCACATTAATTACTCAAGTAAAAGTATAGATACTAGGTTTTAAAAAGACTTTTGTAGAAGTTGAAGTATCAACTCAAGCTTTTTACTCAAGTAAAAGTGTAAAAGTACTGGTTTCAAAAGCTACTCAAAGTATAAAAGTAAAAGTAATGTAAGGGGAAAAAAATGCCATTAAGAACAAAAGCTTAGGTCGCGCCACTACCCCACCTCCTCAAAAAAACATTTTTCTAAAAATTTGGGATGCATAGGCTACCTGTTTCAGCCGCATATATGCCCATTGAAAATGAACGCACTTTAGTACAATGCAAATACATTAAAGAACTAGAGATATGATGATTAGTTGCCTATAAGTATTGTAATGGTGCAAAAAGTCAAACTTCAGAGGCATGTCATCCATAAACTTTAATGGAATGTAAATGTACATCCAAGCTTAGCTGCAGGAATCTGCGAGGGCAATGGACAAGGAAATTGGTGTACCCAAGGCAGGCTTAGTAACAATTACCCTTGTATGGTTGTCTATATACAATAAACATTAGTGCTGTCAAAATGAATGATTAATCCAAGTGTTTAATCAAAAAATAAAAATGAAAAATAACTCATAATCCTGATACCTTCTTAATTGACACCTTCCTGTATTCGCTACATACGTCTGCTATAGGGCTGTCAAAATGGCTGAAAAACTAAATTCGAATTTTTTACTTATGTATTATCAAAATTCGAATTATATTCAAATTTAAAATGCATAATTTCAGTTAGGGTGAAGAGAAGCTTTTGGCTTTTCTCCTGAGGTCACAAGAGGGCGCATCGAGCAAAATATTACTAATGTACGTTTATTCAAGCATTAGAATACATGACTGTTAAGTGAATAATATTTAAAATAATGTTTATAAACCAATTATAATTAAGTTGCTTAAACAACTATAAAAAAAAACAGCATCATGTATGCATGCATAGTTTAATACAAAGCGCGGAAAGCCAATCACACAATACATTTTATATTTAAAAACATGAGAGGCAGTGGGATGGGGAAAAAGCCACCATAAATTCTCGAGATATGTTTTTAAAAAGTTGAACGAGGGGATAACGAGTTACAAAGTTGGTATAGCCTACTTATCACAACATTGTCAATTGCGTTGTCAATCGCAAATGCCAATTTATTCAAACGTCTCGCTACCGAACTACCTACAGTAGCTTAATTATCGGAGAAAGAAGAGAAAGCACCCATTTGATAAATCAGCCAGTAGTAAGAAATAATATCTTTTAAGAAATATATTTTTTGATAAACGAACCCAACACTGGCTATGTCCTTGCTGGAGTGTGATGTGATTTGTGTCATGTGCAGGTGCGATGGATCAGGTGTCGGAATGGTATGTTTCTCATCCAACCACAATCAAATTCACTTCATCCGGATGGCGCGATTTATCTGGATAGGTTTTTATTTTTTATTTTATTTTATTTTATTTATTTTTTTTAAATGAAAACAAATCAAAATGAAATAGGAGTAACGAGGCTATTTTTAAAATGTAAGGAGTAGAAAGTACAGATAATTGCGTGAAAATGTAAGGAGTAGAAGTAAAAAGTCGGCTGAAAAATAATTACTCCAGTAAAGTATAGATACCCAAAATTTCTACTTAAGTAAGGTAACGAAGTATTTGTACTTCGTTACTTGACACCTCTGACAAAGATGCCATAAGGTTACAAAAATGGCATCAATATTACCTTATCAATTCGAGCATGAGTCCGAGGATAATACCCTTGCAGTGCTCTACCAGAAACTCCAACTCAAGCACGACTTGATCAGGACGTTTCTCAGTGGTAAGTTTAAACTTTGCATGTGGTACTTCACGTGACATTACAGCAGTTTTATTGCATTCATTATTATTATTTTCTTATTTGAGGTGCAAGTGTAGTATGCATATTTTTCATGTACTTTTTTGATTAACAACATTGCAGGCTGTTTACATTGAAGGATAGCTACATTACAAACAGCAAAAAATATATTTTTTGAAAGCCCATATGACCTGCTCTTTAAGCAGCACAACTTTTCACCATTGATAATAAATGAGAAAAAAAAGTCTCTTTAAATCACCAAATCAGCATATTAGAATGATTTCTGAAGAATCATGTGACAAAAGAATCATGTGATTAAATTACATTTTAAAACATTAAAGTTAAATGAAAATTTGTTATTTTAAATTGTAGTAATATTTCACAATATTACTGTTTTTAATATATTTTTGAATCAAATAAATGCAGTAAATGGTGCCTATAGAGACTTCTTTCAAAAACATTCTTACTACTCAGTTCAGACTCTTCCTCCATCAATCAAAATCTCAATACATCCAAACCTCTTCATCCTTGTAAGCACTGCAGCTAGAACTCAGGTCAAATACCTATCTTTTCATCACAAGTTTCAAACTCTCCCGTGTCTACCATTATTCAAAACAAAGTAGTCTCCCAAAACTTACACCATTGTTTCAACATCTAATCGGGCTGCAGAAACAAACCAATTGCAATTCTGTTCAGTACTTCTCGTGGCACAAAAATGATTACCTTTTTAGATACAACTAAACAATAATTTCTTGAGAACTTGAATACATTTGGTGGCATAGTTTGTCGAAACTCCAAAGACTGCATACAGTACATATATGTTTAAAAAGATTCACTTTCACTGTCTGTGCATCAAGTGCTGAGAGGTTTGTTTAAAGGTTCAAAGTGTCAAGAACAATTCAGATTCAAACATATATTTTCATTGTCTGATGAGGAGAGGATGATTCACATCATCAAAATGCAAAGACTGGGGTTAAAAAGCCCTTTTATAGAGGTTGTGGGTGGCTGAGAGTTTATGATTCAGGATTTACAATAAGCGTATGCACTTAAAGCTTAAGTACAGTATAAGCACATGCTTAAAGGAGATGTAAAAGACAGTGGGAATCGATGCATTTAAAGTCATGATAAATGTCAGTGTCAGGAACATTCAAAACACTAAAGCATATTATGTATTCCACAAGAAATATTTCTGATGAGCGACTGAAAAGTGACGGGCTTGATCACTACTGATCAGTTTGAATGTGTTCAGACACGGTTCATTGACAAAGTGGAGAACTTAAGTTTTAAAAGAGTATCAAAATTAACTGTGTTTAAGCTTAAAACAAGAACTATATCTGCCAATGGGTTTACAAAAAGAAATTTGTTTTCAATTTGAATTAACTTTTACATTTAAACTCACTTAATTTGATAAATCTTTCAGAAAATAAGATATAAAATCTTAAAGTAAATCTATCTTGATTTAAGAATGTTTAAATATTCTTAGTGGAAAACAAGGCAGAAATACGGAAGGAGGAAATCACTTTTTGCAGTGTTTATCTGTTCAACCTTTTACATATTTTAGTCAATAATGAAATAGTAGTATTGTCTAGATCGTGGCTAGATGATTCTTTATAATTCAAAATAGCACAAATTAATTTTATGATATAACAATCTAGATGAACATCTAGATTAAATCAGATATTTAAAAAAAGCTCTTAACCTTTACTTGGAAATGGTCTAAATAAACCAAGGTTTATTTCAATAAGTTCCCATGACTCCCTGTTAGGAATAAAGCCTGGAGAAAAAAGACTTTCATGTCACATAAACTGGCAAGTTCAAACACGATGAACTTTGTGTATGTCTGTAAAGTATTTTACTAGTACATCAGTGTTATTAAAACTTATTATAACCTACTAAAATGAAGAAATAACAAAATAAATTCCACTTAATTGTGATTATTTTACAAATTTTTCCACAGCTAATAACAATAAAGATTTCTTTCAGTGCTTGTAGTGGTGGTGACACTGGCAAGTGTCTCCTGGTATGTGTAATGACTGTGGCTAGAGTTCTCTCTGGCTGATGGCTGCCGGGGTTGGCAGGGCGGAACTGCCAACATCAGGCCCTGCAATACTGCCAGAGAGTAGACAGACCACATGGAGCAACTGCAGGAGCTTACACAGTCTGGCAAAGTCGAAATACACCCAGACAAATACAAACACAATAGGAAACAAAGGTAAACACACAAACAGGCAGCTGCAAACAGCAGCCTCATCTATGAATCCATGTACCAGCATCAATGGCACATCTATACTACAGCCTCCCCCTCCAAAATAGGAAAACTGGTTAGAGATACCTCCAGAGGCCATTAACTTTCAAGAAAATGGGCAGGATATTCTTCAAAAATGTAAGAAAGTTATATGGTTTGGAACAACATGAGGGTGAGTAAATGAGGACAGAATTTTTTGGATGAACTATCCCTTTAAAAGACTATTCTTCTGTTATTGAGAACATTTTAACAAGGAGACCTGCTCTTTAGCAGCGAGACATAAAAACAATGGTGCAATTAAGCATTTAGAACTGTGGAATTTTATGTAAATTAGTTTGCGCTTTCTGTCAATTACAATACAATTCAAGTCTTTCTAAAATCAGTAACATTGTCTTTCAAAATAAAGATTAAAACTCAAAAGAAGTGGCAGCTGGTGGAAAATTTTCTAGGTAGGGAGGTTTATCCTATCCCAATATAGCAAAAGAAAAATATTAAAACATGAAACATTTTAAATAAAGATAATTGTTTTACCAAGTTCAAGATTAAGTTTGAGGATGACTCTCACAAAACTATATTTTCTGCAAGAATTTTTCAAGACAAATTAAAACTTTTTTTTTTTCATGATTTGCAATTTATGTATACAGTGCAACAGCAAAAACTGTGATGAAACATTAAATGTCACATTTGTTTAGACCATGTTCAAGTTGCATACTTAACAGGACCAAACAAAGATGCCTACAGACCAATATACCAGTCTCCTTAACCTGTCTGGATATAAATATATACAGATCCATTCAGAATTATTAAACAGACCAAAACACAAATTAAAAAACAAATAAAAACCTGATTCTGAATTTCTGAATTTGTTAAATGTGGCAATCTGAAGGCAGCTCAACTTGACCAGTGAACAGTTCCTCTGTCAGAGTGAGTGTTGATGTCCATATGTATATAAACACCACTGACCATTACAAACAGCAAACTCATATAAAAACCCGCTTCTTCAGTGAGTGTCCATTATAAAAAACACATGCGACCATACTGAAATGTGCTCATGCAAAAAGCTATCTAACACACGGTTTGTTTATTTGCACACTAATAATAAAAGACTCACATATGTCTAATAATTTACAACTGCTGCATGTCACTGTTATTGTCTTTACCTCCATTACAATCGTCATCTATCAAAACTTTACTGGTAATATACTGGTTTGCTTTATTCAGGGCATACAGACTAGTCCTGACTTCAGCTGAAAGATAATTAATAGAGATATGTTTGTTCCCACCAAATGCTGCACAAGGTAAGGTTACGCATGATGACGAAAGCATGAACTCATAGAGATTGCACTGCAGTCACTGCAGTTCGAAATAAAATCTTTGTATGGAAGTCTGTGAGAACAGTCTGGGCAATTCTCGGCCAGAGTAAAATCGCCCCAAAAATGGAGGTACTCCACATAATGTGACTTTATGCTGATTGGACTGTAAATTCAGAGGCAGAAGAAACAGTATAGAACAGTACAACAGTGGTGGTGCGTCGCTTTATTGCCTTAATGAAGAAACTGCCTCTGCTGAAAAGACCATGTTTTTAACATATGTAAGCATGTCAGCAACTCTGCGATACTATAGTACACTATTTACATACTCTCATTTATCAGTATAGAATGAATAAACTGTATACTAAGCTTGGCATCCAGGAAACACATTTACACTTGGGAAAAGTGTATGCTGTATGAAAAATATGCAAGATTTGCATTATGCAAAGATGATATTTAGGATGCTTTTTTGACAGCAGAGGACAACGAACGTCAGAGGAGTTCTCACCTCTGTGAGTTCTGTGAGCCATCCATGGACAGAAAGAGATGGACAGAGCGAGAGATGGAGACCAAAAATAGTTAGACAGCCAAGAGAAACAAGGGACATTGAGGTGCATGCATGGAGAGAAAGACAGGGGTTTGTAAGCATAAACAATAGTAAAAGAGAACTGGAATAAGGGGAAAACATTTAAGAATAATTTAAGAGCAAAAATACATAGGTGGTCAAATTCATTGAGCAAAAGAAAGACTCATTTCTGAACAGGAGACAGCGTATATAAGTACCTGAGTGTGTGTATGAGCTGAAAGTGTGTGTGTGTGTATGTGAGAAATCGGTGTGGAAAAGGTAATTCTTCGGCTGTTTACACCTCCAGGTGATAATGTGACACCTTCTCGGCCAAAGCGATGGATGGAAAGAGCGTCAGAGAGAGAGAGAGAAAGAGAGAGAGGGATGTGTCCCCGGTGTGTTGACAGGAAAGAGAGGTGTTGTGTGAAGTACAGAAATAACCAGAGGGCCATTCTCTCCACAGCAACCTTCAGGCAGGTAATTAGTGTGGCACTGGTGTAAGGCCACGAATACAAATGCCACCATCACAGTGTTGTGACAGAATTTATACTTTTTCATTAACTGTTGTCTGACTGTATAGCAAATAGCGCTTTGCCTTTAAACAGGCTGGATAATTGAGGTTGATCTGTTTTTGAGATTTTATGCACACACTTCCAGGAGAGTTTAAGTGCATCTTCCAGAGTAACTATAAATATGACTGTGATCTTTAGAAAAACTCATCTTAATACTCAAGACCGTAGTGCATGTGTGCCATTTGGGACAGAGCCAATGGAACTGACTGGGGCCTTTTTTGGAGGCAAAAAAAGCAGAAATGAGAAGTTTATAATTTTATAAAAGAACTTGCATCAACTTTTTTATTACAACTTGTATATTATTTGAGCTGTAAAGTTTGTCTTTTTTACAGTCATGTTAAAGCTGTGACAAACTGACAACAAACTGACATAGAACAAGTGTCAATGAAAGTGAGTTTTCACCTCGCGTTGTATGTGTCTGGGCTAAAAAGTTGAGCTTGAACTACAGCCAATGGCCGACTAAACATACATTTTCTGATTGCAGATTTGTCAACATGTGTTAGTAGTCTATGTACATCATTCAAAGGGAAACCAACAATAGGATATACAAATCATAAAGCAACTCTTGCATTCCATTTTAAATATGAATTATGTTGATCAGTGGTTTGACTTTTTCATTTCAGACAACAATGTTATGAAAATATTTACGTATTATATGCTCAGGTAAGATGACATACAATTAAAACAGCCTTCTGTGTGACTTCATCATCTGCTAATTTTCACCACTTTCTTTGCTTTTTCTTCTCATGCACTGATTTGATAAACTGAATAGCCAATCAGAGTGATCTGTCTCTTTGACTGGCTAATGGCCAGTGTTGGGGCTAGTTACTCAAAAAAGTAATATATTACATATTACATATTACTCTCAAAAATAGTAATGCCTTACTTTACTTTATTACTCCCTGGAGAAAGTAACTAGTTATATTACTAGTTATATTACTAGTTACATTTTTTTTCTTAATTACTCTATAAAATTGCCTGAGATGCATCAGATGGAGGGAGAACATACAAAGGAGGAGTGTTCTTTAGGGTCTTTATTACGCCAACAACAGACTGACACTGTCTAGCACAAATAACTACAAACAACTGTACTTGTGCAATCAAGTACAAACAAGTATTAACTTCCTCAATGTTTAACAAACACCGTATCTTCCTAAAAGACAGCGATTCGACGGTAGAAAGAGGTAAAATTTCTTCTACTACGTACGAGGCAACAAGCTTATTTATCTCGGATTTTGATGTTGGTAGTACTTTATGTTCAAATGAAAGTTTTTGCTGCTTGTGGGGCTGGTCGTTCATGTCACTCTGTCGCTTCGCAACGAGCTTGATGTGTCCGTGCTGTCGCTGCAGGTGCTTCTTTAAGTTGGAGGTAGAGTTACAAGCGGTGGAGAGCAGCTTTCTCCCCGGGCAGAGTGTGGCACTTCACCGTCAAGTTATTTTCCTTCCGTTGAACATATTCAAAATAATTACTGAATCTCCAACCGTCAAAACTAGCTTTCTGTTGCTGGGAACCTTCCTCTGAAAAAGAGCTTGCCGTTGTTGACGCTTCCATTTTTCCCCATCTGTCTTTGAGGGTGCCGCTCTGCTGCTGGCTGCCGGGTGTCGACCAATCGGTGATGGTAAATGATACCTCGTGCCAAACCCAGACCAATGACTGTTCCATTCACGCCCTCCTCCCCTTCCCTTCTGTTCTCTGTGTTGTGTGCTAGTTGTGTGTGATGAAGGTGCTACTGGCAAATGTAACGCAAGTAACTAGCTCGGGAAAACTTTAATAATATTACCATTTTCAGACGAGTAATGCCTTACACTACTAGTTACTGAAAAAAGTAATATTATTACAGTAACGCGTTACTTTGTAACGCGTTACACCCAACACTGCTAATGGCGATACAACATCGTCCAAAAAACTGCCAATGGGGTCTGACTAGAGCAAGTAGTGCAGAACACACTGCAAAAACTGAGCTGACAAAATCTCAACAATGGCCCAGCATTCACAGATTGCAGACCATTGGCTTGTTGTCACAGCCTTTAGGGTTTTAGGCATTACGTTGTCATGGCAATGAATTTGTAATATTTGATATACTGTTACATAGATAAGTTTAGCAAGAGTTTTTTCACACTAAAATTGTTAACACATTGTTTATGTAGTTATACTTTTAAAACCACAGATTATTTTAAAGTTCACAGTTCACAGTTTGCAGTCGTGGCCTAATGGTTAGAGGGTTGGACTTGTAACCTGAACGCTGCGGACCTAAAGTCTCAGGTCCAGCAGGGAATGTCGGTGAGGGGAGTGAATGACCAGCACTCTCTTAAAACCCTCAATACAACGACTGAGGTGAGACCCTTGAGCAAGGCACCAAGGCCCCAACTGCTCCCTGGGCGCATGCTCTGGGTGTGTGTTCACTACTGTGTGTGTGCACTTGGATGGGTTAAATGCAGAGCACAAATTCCAAGTATAGGTTACCATACTTGGCCACACGTCACTTCACTTTAATTTCCGCTGCTTCATTGTAACCCACATTTTTTTAAGGAGAAGAGGGACAAAGCAGAAATTAATTTTCACACTAATCAACATTATGCTACAAATAGTGTCAGCTGAATTTATCTTGTACTGAACCTGGCATATTCCTCAGGATGCATTTTCTAGATTAACTACAAACAATTTTGTAATCATTAGAAAAAGCTCATTTGAAAATTTGAGGGGATATTTGTGCCTCTTTTCACAAAATGGAGGTGACAGATGTAGCACCACCAGTGTTAATTTTGTTGACAACGAGACAATAACTAATGAAAACTCTTTTTGAATGACAAAAACTATGACATAACTCTATTGACATTTTCGTCAACAAATAAAAACGAGACGAAAATGTTAGGGTGGGACGATTTGGAAAGAGATTCATTCAGAAAGAATCTGATGCATAGTTTGGAGATTAGGTGCATGCATATGAACCGGCGGGACATAAGCTAACATACACTTGCTGCACGTTGCATAAAACTTTCAAAAATTTCAATATGTGGGAGTAAGAGAAGAGCAGACATATGGATAAATCTGACGATGCAAGAGAGAACTCAATTCAGTCTGGTATTCTGAGCACAGACACTGAAGCATACACACAAAGAGCACATCTCACAGCACGCGAGTACTCTTTCGCGTAACATGAACGGAGAATTACACACAAAATGATGTTGAATTGTCAGTTTTGACGAGTATTCATTTAAACACAGTTGATTACGTCTTAAGTGAACGTAAACAGCAGGGAGAATAAGTATATTGCATCCATTGCATGCATAAGTATATTGCATCCACTGCAGCTGTGCATTCGGTTTTAAAGGGATAGGAGCCTAATTTAGCTGCTATTGTCTGAGTCATTGATGTTAATCAAGCAACAAAAGAAAGACAGAAAATCAAAATGCATAATTAGCCTACACTCTTAAAAATAAAGGTGCTTCAAAAGGTTCTTCACGGCGATACCATAGAAGAACCATTTTTGTTCCACAAAGAACCGTTCGGTCAAAGGTTCTTTAAAGAACCATCTATTTCTTACCTTTTTCAAATCTGAAGAACCTTCTTTCGCCACAAAGAACCTTTTGTGAGACAGGTTCTTCAGATGTTAAAATTTCTTTATGGAACCATTTAGATAAAAAGGTTCTTCTATGGCATCGTGAAGCACCTTTATTTTTAAGAGTGTATATAACCATTGGTATTTCATTAAAAAGAAGACCATGTTCTTGTTCTTTATGAGAAGTGGTCTTATTTCATTTTAACATAAAGGCATGTTGTGTGTCACCGCAGTTAAATCGTTAATAAAACTTAATATCAAACCTATATAACCTATATATAGTCAAAAGACTATGACTAAACCTAAATCTAAATTTGCTGTCAAAATTAACACTGGGCACCACATGACACATCTCACTCAGAGCAGGTTTATAATGACATACTCTGGATCCATTCCCCATGGCCAAGAGCCCCCACGCAAATCTTGAAGAGTGGTGAATATATGATTTCTGCTCCGCTCGGCCTACGCTACTCAATCAGAAGCGGATATTGGAGCTAAATTGAAAGAGTCTGTCCTCTTGGAGCTAAGGCTCAGATATGGCAGACTTATCACCATGAGAGCGGCTGGATGGGGGAGCAGAGAATGACTTACTTTGGAAGCACAGTGGTACCCTGGTGCACACTGGGTAGTGACCCATGACAGTGAGCCTGTATCGATTTAAAGAGCAAGATAGAGAGGCCAACCAAGAGGAGTGATATTCCTCTAAGGAGAGATACATAATTCATTCCAGGCTTTATCTTCTTTTCTCACTTTTCTTTCTGTGTCTATTTCTTCTTCGTCCTCTCTCAGTTTTTCTTTTATTGAAGGGTGCACACCAGGGTACTTTCAATTTTAGTGAGGGATTAGGGGTTGGCATTTTGGATGCATCCCAATAGAAACTTTGATCTTCATCAGGATATAAATGATGGCTGACATTGAATGTGAGGTGCAGGGTTAAAGAGGAACCTCTATATTAGCCAATGCTTTTAAATCAAACCATCCTGTTACCTTAAAGGCAGAGACTGGGATGTTGTTGCTGAGGATGAGGGGAAGTGCTATCTGTGAAATAGCAGCCATCACTTAAGTGGCCTATGAGTGAGATATAAAGGGGGATTTTTTTTCTTTGGATATGATGCAAATATTTTTGTGCTGACCTTCTAAAAAAATGAATATATAAGGATAATAAAAAAAGGTAAGAAAACAAAGGGTGTGGAGGAAAGAGGAAAGGGTGAAGATAAGCATAAGGAGATGAGAGGCTTCAATAAACAAGAAAGAGCCACAGTCCACCAATACACCTCCATGACTGGAACAAAAGAGCTTCATCTGTCAGTCATAGAGCAAACATGAGTTTAACCACAAGAGATAAGCATCATTTGGTTGAACACACAGCCTCAGACCAATTCATTCCAGGTCAAAGTTTTTAAAGCTTGTTCAATGAAATATCAAAGCCTTCATATCAAAACGTAACTGACTAAATTTTTAAGAGTTGTAGTTTTATTTTAGACCCCAATTTTAAGTAACACACTTAATCAGATATGAACAAATAAAAATAGCAGTAAAATAAATATGTGTCTTTGACAGTATTGCAATTTTGAAGTACTACAATTGATATTACATATTAGGTGAGAAAATAAAGCAAGTAGCTAGGAGCAGAGATACTGACCACAGTTCAAACTCTAAAATGGAGAAAGCAATCATTTTTTGGTTAAAAAATGCACCAACCTTATAGTGCTCTCATCCTTTCCGTTTTAAAAACATCCAGGTCACATAAGTATAAAGGAAGTCAAACTTTCAGATGCAACACCACTAACCACAAGACAAAAGCTCAATAAGCCTGAAGGGTAGATTTGCAGACTAAAAAGGTATAGTGGGAAATACAGGCTTAAAAAGCAGATAGAAGACGCAATGACAGCTGAGTTAATGAGAAACCAAAGGATAAACTGAGAATCTGATCAAATAGCTTTTCACAGCTACACAATGGTTGTGAAATCTGTATGAAAACAGACAATGTCATTGAAATAAAGGCATTTTTCTCAGTCGAAAATCATTTCAGTTGTCATTCTGTCAACTGCATTGAAAATTAAACTAGCAAGTTTTTCTTCACAGTTTGTGTTTTTTTGTCTCTGTGGTAGCAGATATGTTCATAAGCTAACTTGTTTCTAATGAAAATACTGGGAGGGGGGAAAAAATCAAACAAAGAGACATATTCATGAATTTCTCCTTTAGTGCAGCTGCATAATGAAATAAGCAGAGACTGGTTGAAGTCGTGTGCTAATCCAACTCCCAACAAGTCCTTTAGAAGAGGAAATATATTAATTATACTCAAAGCAGAACTACAAAAGCAAAATGGGGGCTTTGAACACAGAGGGCCCTAAATGTCACCCGCTTGCTTTGAAGTGAAGGGTGCCTGTCTTTGTTTTTCCACCCTCTCTCTCTATCTATGTGTGTGTTCACAAAACACAAGTGAGCGAGACGGAACACTACTGCTTTCAAGAGGGCATCTTGGACACACACTTTTCTATTATACAGAAAGAAAACATATGTGCGCGCACACACACACACACACACACACACACACACACACACACACACACACACACACACTTGAATAGACAGGAGGAACTGGACCATAAATACAGTACAATATTATTTATGCACATAGTTGTATAAACCTCTCATGTAAAGCATATTTAGCACAGAAAAACTAATGGCTGCCTAAATCTATAAATTCTGTATGAAAACATTTAAAAGAATATACTAGAAATTATACAATTGTATATGGCACATCTTTTGAATCATGTTTGTTATGAATAAATAGTTTCAATTAGACTGTTTTCGAATTTAAAAATCCTCAGCAGACTGATCTTAATATATTAAAAAATAATAATTATGCAAACAGGTCATACAAATGTTGAGCAATTAAAACCTTGAGCTTTCCCAAGTGCCTAATAATATCCAGCGTGACAATGCAATTTTAAATCAGAGGTACACACAACTGATAAAGTTAAATCAGCAAAGCCAACAGCCTGAAATCACAGAAACCTTGAAGCCGCAGAACCTGTGACTTCCTGAGTTTGTCCAGCCGGAGAGCCAAATAAGGCTCTGTGCAATTACAATCAGCATTCACCTTGAAGTAGACCAATCAATTCTCTCCACTACTTGTTTCCATCAAGAGCCAGCTATCTGAGGGCATCCAGGAGATGCAAAGGAGGGGAGAAAGAAGAACACAAGAAGGGGCAGTTATAGACGAGGAGAGAGGGGAGGGGAGAAAGGTGGAGGAGAGGAAGAATACTGTAGTCTTGTTAGTGTAGAGAGCTGCAGTGTGAGGAAGACTAGAACATTCTGCCAGCATGTAGAAGACCCCCTGTGGCTGTAATCGATCAGATCGCCTTCCTCCTGAAAGACTACCTGAAAGAAACCAGCTGACTATGTTTTTTAGAGTGAAGAGTGGAATCAAGTCTTTGAAATTGGCAAAGCTTTTCAGGCAAAAAACTTTCAGGAAATTATTTAGACAGTGTTGGGCAGTGGCTAACCCTTTATTTTATGATGTAGCTGCATGTTACATGCACTTACTACAGTAATAACAATAAATTATTCAAAATCACAAGCAACTAACCCAAAACCAAACCCTAATCTTAACCTTCAGACTATAGTAAGTACTGTACATGTAGTTCATTCATATGAGAACAGCGTCACCTTAAAACAAAGTGTACAACAATTACAGTATGAGTTTAATATTTCCCAAGTCCACTTCTTTCGATATTTACAAATGAGAAGTTACCTTAGTTCTATCGAATATTATAAACAAGGTGGGAAAACGAATGTGCTTGATAGCATTTTATTAAAGGCAGCTCCACTGAAAAGTAAAACAATTACATATATTTATGACCAAGTTACAGCAAATAATAAAGGTTCAATAAATATTAAACAAAGTTGGGAACTTGATTTTGGTGTTATACTGGAAGACCAGATATGGAGCAAAGTATTAGATCATCCAAGACAAATTACCAAATCAAACAAATCATATGAAGTACAATATAAAATTATTAACAAGCTGCATGTGACTCCTTTAACTCGAAGTAAATATGTCACATGTACGAAATTTAGTTTGAAGTGTAAAAGGGAAACTGGAACTTATTTCCACTTAATATGGACCTGTCCTTTAATTGCATCATTCTGGACTTCGGTTGTTCAGGAAATTGAAAGATCTTTTGGGATTAAAGTACCACTGGATCCCAGATTGTGTATCCTTGGTGTAAACAACTGTGTACCGGAAACAAAAACAACGTCTATAATGCTTTATGCTGCTCGCCTTTCCATACTTCATGTTTGGATTGAACAACACCCTCCTACTGTAACGCTTTGGTGTGAAAAACTCTTGGCACTGTTACCATACGAAAGACGGCATAATGTACTGGATGGAACTCTGGATACTTTTGTAAATGATTGGTTTCCCCTTAAAGATTATTTTGGATGTGATTGGCAAGCAATAACATGTATCAATATGGATTGAAGGTTTTTTTTATTTATTTATTTATTTTTGTTTTTTTTTACAAGTTTTTTTGTTCTTTTTTCTGTATATGGTAAGAAGAAAATATTAAAATAAACAGTTAAAAAAAAACAAACAAAAAAAACAAAGTGTAACCATAATTTTTGACACAGATTTGAAAATTACCTCGATTGTATCTAAAGCTGGGCTCACACTAAAGGTGTTTTAGGCCGATTTATCCCCGATTGTCCCCTCCTGAGAATCAGAGAAAAAAAAAAAATCTTATTGAGGACCTCAATTGGTTCCGATGTTTGGCGCAGTTTATGTGGTAATGTGAAGCATTTACAGATCGAACCTTGCACCTCCCGATCTGCTCGCACACAAAACGGGGCCTTCCCGATCATATCAAACATTTTAAATCGGGATGATAGCTATAATTACATCAGTACTTTCACAATAGCCAATGCGTGACCGCAAAACAAGCGACCATTGGAGATGGTGGTCTTCTTGTGAAAGTTTTGTAATAACACAACTGTCTGTATGTGTTGAAAATATACCACAACCGTAAGAAAAGCACTGGGACGAAATCGCATCAGTTCTGAACGTACCGTATGAGTGTAGAAAGCTGCTAGCACGCTAGCTAACGCATGCAAACAGTTGTTGAAACATCAATGACGATCTGCTGTGTGAGAGCCCATTAGGTGCTTCCTCTGACATGATAATCTTGAGAAAATGTAGTGTGTGATGCACCACGATTTTCAAATCTTGTAGTGTGTGCATGTTTAAGATTTGACAGACTTTGATTTGACTTCTACAAAGATTTTCCTTATAGTTGTGCTACAACCACATTTCATAATTGGTTAGGATTTTAAAACTCCTGTAGTCTGAGTCCTGCTTTAGTATACTAAACTACAAGTTAAGGATCTCAAGTGCAAAAATCTATAATAATCTAATAATCTGGCAATACCATTTTGCATAAATAGATTTACAGAAACACAAAGAAATATATAATAAAGAAAGAATAAGCACTCTAAAACAGGAACAAACAAGTATGACTTAAACACTACAAGTTTTGATATGAAACAAAGTACAGGCATGTGTTGGTCTACAGCAGGGGTTGCTAACTTTTCTGACACTGAGTGTCATTTTTATTCATTTCATTCACTCCCACTGTGGTGTCTGTGGTGCTGGATTCTGGACTCAGTTTCCCACCATAGCATGAATGAATCATTTTTTATATGTCATGTGGTGATAATTTACCGTGAAACTCTTCCCTTAATGATGTGAGTGTCACCATCATTACGTTTTGTGCATGGATTTTTAAAATCGTATGCCGGGTTTAATATGTTTATCCGCTGTGTGATAATACAGAAGGATTACTGCACAGGGTTGTTTGTCATGCAAATGCAGGGGGAATTCAAAATAATTAAATAAATACATTGAATGTTATCAATCTTCTTCATTCTTATTGTTTGTGTGGTGGCATGAGTAGCAGACCCGGATTTATAGAAACAGATTATGAATATCAAGGTGACAAGGACCTGTTCAACGTGACTGAATTTTTGAGTGACTGAATAATTAATGACAGATATTTTCCTAATGGTGGGATCCTTAAGTCAAGGTTTTTTTTTTTGTTTTTTTTTTTGATGCTGAGGTCAGCTTTACGGCCTATCAATATCCTACTCCTGGTGAAAAAAAAATAAAAATCACCCTCCCTAGAAAATAAAATACAGTACATAAAATAAACATACTGAAACACTCTTTCCCTTTCAGTCGGTCACTCTCAACATCACGTCGGATGACACATTCGGTCATCCAACATGATGTCTCTGTTCCCTCCTTCAGGGAACGAGGGTTACAATACATAACCGAGACGTTTACACAACTATTCACAAGCATTCACTTATTGCCCAAAATACTCACTTAAAATCAACAATGCTCAAACTTTTTCTGACACAAAAATTAAACTGTCTTTATGTCTTTAGGGAATGTAAACAGACAAGACAAAACATCTGAAACATCAAAATAAATCTGTGCATTAGTGTGAATGCAGCCTATTGGATCTGCCATGGTCTGTGATGTCCTTAAAAACAATCAAACAGCAATAATGCTGAAAAAGAGAAAACTCTCTCACTGCTCTTGATTCTGAAGACACTCTTTCTTATTTAAATATAAATATATTTGTGTATGACAGGGCTTTGTTCAAGGCAGTATGTTGTTCACGTTGCTACATGTAAACTACGCAACCTTTGCATAGGTTTTCATGTTAGAAAAAAATGCACTGATGTGCAACGGTGGTAAAACTTAATAGAATGAAAAAGACTTGAAGAAGGACTTGAAGAAGGACTGAGAATTATTGGATGTGGATATGACAGTTGGAAAATGTCCCTGTGTAAGGTAGGCCTACTGCCCTGTTAGTAGCAGAATTGGTGACCAGTAACTAAAATATCTAAAATATAAACTGAACTAAAAGAATTAGAACTTCACTGCAAAATGTACCTAAATATATTGCAAAAGGTGACATTGATACTTACATTTGTCAAATAAAACCTCCATAAAATATAAACCATCTTTATTTAACATACTGTATGATAATCACAAAAAAACGTATTGGTATGTCTTGGGGTATCATGGGTAAAATCTGAAAAAAAAATAATAATAAATTTGTGTTTACCTACAGTATGCTCAGTCTCTGTAGATCAGTGTGTAGTCTCTCTCTCTCTCTCTCTCTCTCTCTCTCTCTCTCTCTCTTTGACAGCCTCTCTCATTTGTCACTTTCCTTAATCTCTCACACTTGCCAACACTTTCGTGTTCATCAAGCCCAAATCACTTGATATTATTCATGCTTGTTTTTCACAAATACCTCGCTGTGGGAATTAGCAGACAAAAACAGTGCCCACATTCTCCTAATCCCAGTCTACGGCAGAGCCTCCACCAATACACTAGAGCTCAGGCCGGCTGTCGAACTGGCTGCCACTGTTTTGAAGTTCCTCTCCACAAATCTGTGTTGACACAGCAAGTGCTTACCGCTTTGCCACCTCGTCTGGACTGCAACGGTTTGAGAGCTAACAATGAGCTTGCATAAAACACATGATCCAAGAAGGTGGAACGTTTTAAATCAATGTATATGTCTGAGATTTTGAAAAACAATGGATTCCTATCACCTATTCACCCAAGTTTTTGGTCATGCTTCTACACAGTCTCTCATATTATTAGTGCTAACGCTATTTTGTAGTAGGAGATGGTCCTGAAGTACCTGATACCTGGTGTTTTTGTTGTGTTAACTATTGAAAACATTAAATGAATATCACTGTACCTTATTTAAAATATCTGTTTTGTTCAGAATGCGGTTAAGAACTGCACTTATAGTAAAATTTATGTGCAAATATACAAAGACAGGAAAGATGTGGAATGCTCTCACAAAAACAGTGTATGAAGAAGTGCAGAACAGAGACAGTTTTCATATGCAATTAGGAAAATGTATTAGCATTTAAAACATTTAATTAATCTCACACTAAATATGTCCGCATTGACAGGCCTATTGGAATCAAGAATGCCTGGACAGAGTTTTCGACTTTCTTGCGTGCTCTGTGTGGTTTCTCAAACAGCTCCACCTATTGCACAGGAGTGAATTTTAGTTTCATGTAGGCCAGTGACTATTTCTTTCAGACTCGGTGTAAACAGACTTTCGATCAATGATTTATTCTGCATTTGGTGTGAACAGGCCATGACAAAGAAAAGATCACAGAGCTGATAAAATCTTTCTCTCCTTCAATTCACTTCTCAGTTTCAAAGCCGGATAAAACTCCATGCACAAAAAACCCAAGCCCTAATCGAGATGCTATACAGTATGCCCAGAGTATAGCACGCCCTGACATTGCTGTAATCACGACCCAAATTTCACACTCATTCAAACTCAAGTTTTTTTACTGTGAGAAAAGCCTAGACACATATCCAAGCGCACAGAGGACAGCATGCTACCTAATCAAAGGCTTGCATAATGTCTGAAAATCAGTGCGAGGGTGATTATATGATAGCACAGAGCTATAGTCCAGAAAGGGACAACTCAGCCAGACACAGGTTCAAATTAACCAGCTGGAGATGATAGTGAAAAAAAACTGTAGACCATCCGGTTGGAAATTAATGATAAACTGGCTCATGTTTTCATCTGTAATCACAGGTTAACAAACCTGATGAAGGGTTTTCTTTTATATTTCATGTTATTGTAATCTCAATCCAAACTCAAGTACTGACACTGATTATTTGTAAAATATAATGCTATAATGCAGTCCAACTGATCCCAAACCATATATACATTACAGTCCAAAAGTTTGTGGTCAATAATTAAAAAAAAAAAAAATTATATACTTTTATTCAGTGCATTAAATTGATCAAAAGTGATAGCAAAGACTTTTACATTGTAACAAAAGATTTCTACATCAAAGAAATGTTTTTTGGAACTTTGTATTCAAAGAATCTTGAAAAAAAAAGTATGTATCATGGTTTCCACAAAAAAAGGGGACATAACACAGTTTCAGCCAATCTAATGTTAATCTTGAGTACCTATAGAGTATTGCATGTTTCATATTTCTGAAGAGTCTTTAGTTTTATCAGATTTATAAAAGACAGATAAAGCTTTATACTTCTCTCCGAGAACAGTTGGGCTTCTGGAGGCGTGCCATGGGTGGAGCTAAAGAGTCACGAGCATGCGCAGCTTTTGTGTAGTGATTGTCTGCAAACTGTGACATCAACACAATTAAAACAGGAACAAACGCGCTTGCACAATTCCATCGCTGCATCCTCTGTTCCCTTAATGCTGGGTTCTTTGGGAAGCTGAACAAGTTTATCTCTTTCCCTCACAACCAAAAACACACTTCTTTGGTGACTGTTGGTTTCGCAGTCTAAAAAACATCAACAACAACAAAAAAAACTTGCTACGTGTACTGCGTTAAGCTAACTGAGACTTGTTATAGCACTTGCATGTCATTGCTCTCTTGTTGATTTTGATTGCATTTGTAAGTCGCTTTGGATAAAAGCGTCTGCTAAATGACTAAATGTAAAACATAATGACAAATCCTGTGCAAGTCCTGTGCAGCACTGCCAACGACTTCTGTGACCTGAATGAAGCATGTTGATGGACTGCTCTGGTTCTCGATCTGTTTGCTGTGCACGCACTCTTCCTGGAGAAGTGCACATGCAAGGAATTCCTTCTTTCAAGACGTTATACAGGGCCATACTCAAGAAAACTTTCCGAAACTTATATGAAGCCTGAAGCAGTGTATATGGCAAAGAAATACTATGTCATTTATCCAACTACTTTTTTTAAACTTTGGCCATGTTTTGCGTGAGAATTCAACTCTTTAGCAGTGTAAATAGTCAGAATGCATGAAACAGCATTAGACCTCTCCTTTAACCAGAACAACCATTTTCAACATTGATAAAACAAAGAAATGTTTCTTAAGGATCAAATCAACATATTAAAATAATTTTTGAAGGACCACGCCACCGAAGGCTGGAGTAATGACTGCGGAAATTCAGCATAGCCATCACAGGAATAAATTATATGTTATAATATATTAAAACAGAAAACGGCTGTTTTAAATATTTAACATCTGTAATAATGTTTCACAATATTACAGTTTCAATGTAATTTTGATTAAATAATTGCAGCCTTGGTGAGCATAAGAGACTTCTTTCAACAACATTAAAAAAATCTTACTGATCCCAAACTTTTGAACTGTAATGTACAAACATACATACAATATAAGAACAGTAAGATACAAATTACCTTCACTACAAACGCTCAATTCAGCTGTCATAATCAAGAGTCAAAGAAAGAGAAAAGTAGTTGCCATTTGATTGAAAGGTGACATCCAGGTGAAGCCGAGAATCTGCCTGGCCCATTAAGGATGAAAATTCATCCTAACTGCTCTACCACAGACACATTCATATAAAAATTGTACATAATACAGATCCACAAATTGAAACAGGATCAATTTATTTAGGATGCATTTTTCAATTTCTAGCATATTTTAAAAAACAATATCACTATGTTCCTCTGTCTTACATACCCACTGCCTGCTAAGGAAGAGGAGATAGGGGACATTTTTGATCACAGAACTAAGTGCGCTCAACCAAGGAGGGCAGTCAAGGATGAGAAGGAGAAAGGGGTGGGAGGCAAATGAGGGGAACAGAGACCCATGGAGTGTGAGAAAGCAGGGGAGGAGGGAATTAGAGAAAGGAAAGATGAGAGATAAAGAGAAAATTAAGAAGGGCAGGAATTAACTCAACTCACAGAGATGGCAGTGGGCTAAAAAGAGGGTGTCATTATACATCAGAGGTTTTGTTTGAAGACAAATGTGTAATGTGCTTTTAAATGTGTAAAAAAAAAAAGCTACAAAAATATGAACATAAGCCAGTCAACACCAAACAACACTTGTGATCCAATTCCTATTTAATGAAGTGACATTAAATGATTGCATCTCACCAAGTGTACACACTCCCTGACGGCCAGTGTAACGATGACAAAATCGTTCATTTTTTAAAAGTCATTACTTGTGCATGATCATCCATTATGGTGACTTATATTTGTTAGCATGCCTTGTTGATTTTTAAACAACACCAGACGTGTGACGTTTATTAATACTTTTAAGGATTAGTTCACTTCCAGAATAAAAATTTCCTGATAATTTACTCACCCCCATGTCGTCCAAGATGTCCATGTCTTTCTGTCTTCAGTCGCAAAGAAATTAAGGTTTGAGGAAAACATTCCAGGATTTTTCTCCACATAATAGACTTAAATGGTGGCCAACGGGATGAAGGTCTAAACTGCCATTTCAATGCAGCTTCAAAGGGCTCTAAACAATCTCTGGGGTGGTGTCAGAGGGCAGCATTCAGTAAGAAGAGAGCTGTAGGGAAAAAGCTGTTCCTGAGTCTGCTGGTCCTTGTCCTGAAGCGCCTCCCGGAGTGCAGGAGGTTAAACAGTCTATGGTCAGGGTGAGAGGAGTCCTTAAGAATGCTGCGAGCTCGACGTAGACAGTGTTTTCTCTGGATGTCCTCAATAGCAGGAAGTGGTGTCCCTGTGATGCGTTGGGCAGTTTTCACCCCCTACTACAGTGCCTTGCAGTCAGCAACTGAGCAGTTCCCATTCCAGACTGTGATACAACTGGTCAGGATGTTCTCGATCGCACACCTGTAGAAGTTCACCAGGATGGCTGAAGACAGTTGGTTCTTCTTCAGTGTCCTAAGGAAGAAGAGGCGCTGGTGAGCCTTCTTGACCAGGCTGGAAGTGTTTGTAATCCAGGACAGGTCCTCCGAGATGGTGGTTCCCAGGAACTTGAAGCTTGAGACATGTTCAACAACCATCCCTTTAATGTGGATGGGGTCATGCGTGCTTCCTTTCTTCTTCCTGAAGTCCACAATGAGCTCCTTTGTCTTACTGGTGTTAAGGAGCAGGTTGTTGTCAGCGCACCATGGAGCTGTACCTGTCTGATGTCTGAGGTGCTGATGTCTACTCGCTCAATAATTTTTTTAAAGAAACACATAAATCTCAAATATTTTATTATATAATAGCAGATATTTGCTCATTTTAGAGGGCTCTAAACAAGTCAAGTCAAGTCGAGCTTTATTTTCATTCCGCTATATGTGTGGACATACAGTGGAACGAAATGTCGTGCCTCACAGGACCACGGTGCTACATAAATACAGACATACAACAATTAATTAATTAATGAAACAGTATAAACCTATACACAACTAACCTACTGACAGATTTTGACTATAAATATACTATATATAAATGTTTACATATACATAAGCTAAAAAAAAACAGACTATACAAATGCTTCACATGATACTATACCTATACACAACTAACCTACTGACAGATTTTGACTTTAAATACTATATATAAATGTTTACCTATACATAAACTAAAAACAAAACACAAACTATACAAATGCTACACATAAACACTGTACCTATACACAACTAATCTACTGACAGATTTTGAATATGAATATACTATATATAAATATTTACCTATACATAGACTGAAAAGGAAAATATATATAGACTATACGATTGCTTCACATAATACTATACATGTGCAAAGAGAAACATTGTAAGTCAAGCAACTGGCTGGGGAATAGTGCAAGAAGATTTGTAGTGCACGTAATGTGTGATCATGTAAACACATATTTGAGTCTTTTGTGGGATTATGTACACACAGCAGTGTGTGTGAAAAGTGTCTAGTGCGCATAGTGGAGAATTGCACAAAAAATTATGTTTCAGACAGTTTTCTGTGATGTGGTTGGGGGTGGGGGGGGTGGAGGAGGTAAGATGGTCCATGTTTCAGGAGGTAGGGGGTTTGTATGGGGTTTCAGAGGAGGGTGGGTTTGTTTGAGTTCAGGGCTCTCACAGCCTGGGGGAAAAAGCTGTTGAGCAGTCTAGCGGGCTCTGATGCTCCGGTATTGTCTTCCTGATGGTAGGAACTGGAAGAGAATGTGGGAGGGATGGGTGGGGTCCTTCACGATACTGTTGGCTTTGCTGGAGCATTGTGTAAGGAAAATGTCCAGGATGGAGGGGAGAGGGGCACCGATGATCTTTGCAGCTGTATTCACTGTCCGCTGGAGGGTCTTGCGGTCTGCTGCACTACAGTTACCGTACCAGACAGTAATGCAGCTGGTCAGCACGCTCTCTATGGTTCCTCTGTAGAATGTGGTGAGGATGGGTGGAGGGAGACTTGCTCTTTTCAGCCGGCGGAGAAAGTGTAGCCGCTGTTGTGCCTTCTTGGAGAGTGACATGGTATTGGTGGTCCAGGTGAGGTCCTCTATGATGTGCACTCCCAGGAATTTAGTGCTGCTGACTCTCTCCACAGTTGAGCTGTCAATGGTCAGTGGGGGGTGGTCAACGGAGTTTTTCCTGAAGTCCATCACAACCTCCTTTGTCTTCTCCACATTGAGGGACAGGTTGTTAGTGCCACACCATTCAGCCAGCTGTGCCACTTCCTCTCTGTAGTGCGTTTCATCGCTGTTGCTGATGAGACCTACCATAGTTGTGTCATCCGTAAACTTGATGATATGGTTGGAGCTGAACTTGGCAGTGCAGTCGTGTGTTAGCAGCATGAAGAGCAGTGGGCTGAGCACACAGCCTTGTGGGGCACCTGTGCTCAGTGTGGTAGTGCTTGAGGTGTTGTGGCCGACACGGAAAACAGTTAGAAAGTCCAGGATTCCAATTACAGAGGGAATTGTTAAGGCCCAGCAGGTTTAGTTTCTTAATGAGTTGTTGTGGGATTATGGTGTTGAATGCTGAGCTGAAGTCGATGAACAGCATTCTGATATAGGAGTCTTTATTTTCTAGGTGGGTAAGAGCCAGGTGGAGGGTGGAGGAAATCGCATCGTCTGTAGAACGGTATGAGATGCTTGAATATGCTACAAATGGAACATGTTTCCACTTCTTTTGCACCTCATATCATAGTGCAAACCGTGAACACTTAATATCAATAATCTGTATTAAATGATCTGTGACGCTGACAATTAAATAAATAGCCAAGTCAATCAAAATCCTTAAGGAAATGTTATTAATTTGTCAAATGCTGATGAGATGTGAATTATTGTACACTTGTGGTGAAAATTTATACAGCCCTCATATAATGCTCAAAGGACCAGTGAGAAGATACAGTTCAACATACACACACACATGCACACACACACACACACAATAAATCTCACTGCACACACACATTCACATATTCAAATATATTTCACATCCAATTGGTGGCAAAGACTGAGTCAGGTATATGTAAGCCATTACTTAACTGGAGAGGCCAGGGTAATTATGGCTGGCATTTTGACAAGTGTTTGGTGGAGTGAAGGTCAACTGTGTCTGCGTGGGAGATCTATGCTAATCTGCCCAGCTGGAGCGCAGACGAGCAGCCCCTGCACCGCGCCACTGCAATTACAGAGAGAGAAAGAGAGATAGATAGTGCAAGAGAGAAAGGGATGAGTGGGTGAGGAAGTAAACATGGCAGAGATGTCAGATATGTGGACGGATGTGAAGAAATGTCAGCAAAAATAAAGACAACATGAGACTGAGGGAGTACAAATCAGATGAAGTAACCAGACTCTGAAACAAACGCCGACTCAGTTTAACTTCCTCAAAGCTAACCGAGGGGCAAGGGAGAGGAAGATAAAGAGAGGAATAAATGAGGCTGTCGCAGTCTGTCACTTTGACCTATGTTAAAGTGAGAACACGACCATTATTGTTCTAGAAGGTCATGACCTATGACACGGTAGCAATTCAGGGTACGATTACTCTTACTCTGTCTAACCTTTAGTATATTTTTCCTTTCGGCACACTTGTCACATTTTCTCTAATTTCTTTTTTTATCTGTTTACCTGAACTGCTATCCCTGTCTATTTCTACATTTCTGCTGTGGTAGCAGGTGTAGATGGCCTTGACAGTGGCTCTGATTGTTTTACCGGTGGGACATGACCATCAGGGTTCCTTGTTCCATCTGTCCTAACCTGTCCAGACTCTGACCTATCCAGAGTTCTCACGGCCTGAGAGCAACACTGGGGTCAACCCCTTAGAGACCCCCAAGATATCCCCCACAGATATGAAAGGCCAGACAAAGAGTGGTCATCTCTCCACCCACTATCTTGACACACCCTCATACCCAGTCTTTCTCACACCCCAACAAAAATGGAATTTATATATATAAATATATATATATATATATATGAGTGTGATGTGACATGAAATACATCCAAATATGGTGACCCATACTCAGAATTCGTGCTCTGCATTTAACCCATCCTAAGTGCACACACACAGCAGTGAATACACACACACCGTGAACATACACCTGGAGCAGTGGGCAGCCATTTATGCTGTGGTGCCCGGGGAGCATTCAAATGATTCAAATCTCAGTTTGACAGTTTAACAGCTGAGCCCAAGCCTCCGTTACTAATTTGAAAACATCACTTTAGAACTAGTAACGAAGAAATGTTTAGTCACCTCATTAAAAGCTTATTGTATCACTGTATTTAAAGCTCACTGTATTATGTGGAGTAGAGTATTATGAGGGAGAGAGAGATGGACTGAGCATGTGTGATTACCTGCATCTGATACAGAATTCATTCTTCAGCTCAATCTCATGTTCACAATAAAACATTAGTTTGAATGTCTGCTGAGGAAAGCGATGTCTTTGTCGTACTGTCCTTTCATCTGTTAAGGGAGATTTCCGATGACAGCACTGATTACTGCATTTGTTGACTGCGTCTTACAAGCTGTTATTAAAAACAAAAATAACTTCCTTGTTTACAACTGTTTCAGTCTCTTCCAATATAAAAGTTTTTACTGCTGACTCCCTCACATGGCTTGTTGCCATCTTATGGTGGAACAATGTAACTAATATCACCATCACAAACACACACACCGTTTCACAGTAATAAATATTATTATTAATTACTACTATTATTTTTATTAAATATTTATTGAATAATAATATTTATTAAACAACAACAACAGCCATCATAAAACTTTCTAGGCAATTAAGTCAAAAGTACAAAGACGCTTTGATATACAGCATTAAAGTTATATATAATATGTTATAAGACTTTGCCCTCAACCAAAAAAGTTTGCACTGGAACAAATAATATATTAATGAGACCAGAGACTGCCCGTTAGATTTACCCAAAACAAATTATATCTCATGTTTAATCACTATATAGACATCAAAGCCAGTGGCAAATTCTAGAAGATCTGGCTGAGGTAAGGCTGCTCTCGGCGGGTTCATCAGCGCTGAACGACCGCTTCACCCTGGAGCTCACATTTTTCGAAAACGTCAAAGCTAATTTTGAAATAGACGTTAATGCACTTGTACTGTAACGTAATTGTGCAAAGGACAATACATTTCTAATTCAATCTTTCCTAACAAACCCCATATGAACATTCTTGCGTGAAAAACTCGTAAAAACACATTCCGTGACACAAAAACAGCATTATTTATAAAATTATAGTGGATGTGGGTGTCCGCTATGACACTTTCTGTAAGAAATACTGCAAACGGAGTGATACAATTGGTGGAACGGTTGGAGTTCCAATACCACTAGAATATTACCCGCCTTGGAATGCCTCAGATTTTTAGAGCCAGAAAAATTGTTGTGTGTGTGTGTTAGCTAAACATGAAAATGACACCAAAGGCTCAAGCACAGTAGAAAACTACTTCTAATTTTAAAACTATATACATGTCAAAGTTTCTTTTATAAAAGGCAAAATACAGCTTTCTCAAATATAACATATTTGTTTCATATATAAAGAAACAAAGTGTTTTTTTTGCCATGAGTAAACATTGAATTTTATTTGTGTTTAACATCATAGGATAACTAGAAATACTGTGGGGTCCCATGATCATAAATGACTACAATTCAGCTAAAATATATTAGCCTATTTTATTGAATTGATCAGATAACACTAAAACGGTTAAACCTACACTGATATGCCCACCATATGGCACATTCTTAAAATCTACAAAAACAGAATGTGCCTCACATTTAAGTGTCCCTGGGCTTGCTTTGTCATATATAGCAACTACACTGAAAATGAAGCAGAGTTTCTCCAGAAGAGCACATCCAGATACAAAAAAACTACCTCATGCATACACACACACACTTCTCACACAAACATTTCACTTCAAAGAGGCTGAAACACAATGCATTGTGTTTTATCAAAAAAGCCTTTTCCTCTATCACAGGAAAATCTACACTGTCGCATGTTCCCTTTCAGCATATGAATTTAGATGAGACCATTTTCTCTCGTGATTGATATGCAGCATTATGAGTTTAATATCGTCTGATCAGAGCATCATAAAAAATGCACCAGTGTACAACAGACTTTAATGAAATCTCACCCAAAAGACAAATGATGATGCAGAATGTCCCTTCTTGAAAATGTAACTTGCAGTTCTCTCAAGAGCATTTTCCAGGATGTCATAAATGAACAGAATACTGTATATGTGTGTGTATATATGATGTTTGTGAACATGCAAGGTTGCAGTCATCTTGTTGAAACATCTGTGGCTGAATGCAACAAAAAGGAGGCAGACAAACAAACAACAACAACAACAACAAAAAAAAAATTCAACTAAACAGAACGACAAAAAAGTCATTTTTTATTAATTCTTTTTTGAAAAAGCTTCCATTAATTTAAAACACTAAATCAAATATTCTAAGTGAATGTATGCATTTTGACAGTTCATTGATTTTTATTATTTAATCAATAATCAAAGACAAATCAAATAACCAGTCAAAGAAACACATATGAATTATTCTATGTAATTATGTATATATCACATATATTTTTACATCACATATTTTTCCTGTGTTTTTAATTTGAAAGAATTTCATAAAAGCAATATACTATGAATCCGGATTGAAATATTAGATTTAAAAAAACTTTAAATTATAATGAATAATGATTTTTTTTTTGATCTATCTGAATATAATTCATTGAATTATTAAACAATAATCTTCATGAATTGTAATTACTAAACTTAATAATAAAAACGCCAGCAACCTTCTGTCCTTATTCTCAGGGGGGCATCTTCCTTCAAGTATGGAAGGAAAAAAAAAATACTCAAAATAAAAAACTATTTTAAATTTCATATGCAACAAAATAAATTCACAGATCACAACACAAAACATTAGATCATTAACCTCTGTCCACCTGTAATAAATCTTATAAATGTTTATGTTTAGATGAGATTTAATGACATGTATGCTCAAGAGGAAAGGTCGGGGGGCTTTAACGCTACATAGAAAAGAGGACAGAGCAAACACACACACAAACACACACGACAAAGTATAAAGACAAAACAAGCCACATAAATTAACTTGGGGACTGCAAAAGGTGAGGAGAAGCAGAAGTGGGAGACAAGGAGAAATGAAATGTGACAGACAGATAGGAGGAAGAAAGCATGTTAGAAAGAAGAAAGAAAAGAGAGAGCGACTGAGAGATGAAGAGAGAGATGACACATTGTAAGATTACACTGTGCAGTTTATGGTGCCATTTCATCAACACTATGGATGAATCAATGGCCCGATAAATGATTGTGAAGGACACACAATACACACACACACATACACACAGATAAAGCAGGGGGTTCATCTTTTGTTTTGAGACCAAGCAGGGATTACCATATCCAGTCTTTTGTCCAAAGCTTTCTTTCCAGATGAATAGGGTACAACAGCAAATTCCTCAATCCTAATGAATGTACCCCAGACCCCCCATAAAGCCCTTCAGTTAGTTTCTGTGTTGCTAGCAGCTTGAATGACTTGAGCACAGCTTTGCATCAGAATACCAAATCCCTGCCCATATACATAGGCCCTACAGGATACAAGTCGACCCATCTATACTGCTGCTCCTCCACTGGAAATAGCTTGGCAGGAAGTGATTATTTTTTTGTCAGAGAAAATTAATGGTTACATGTTTGTGAAGCCATGGTTACACCGCTCTGACATACAGTACACTTCAAAACGACTTTTGAAAGAGTGCATTGCATCAAAGTAATAAGAGAATATTAATAAATGATACGCCATATCTATATTCATCATATATATTCTATATTCTACATTGGTTTAGTATACAATGTATCAGTATACATATGGATCCTGTGTGCATAAACTGTATATAAAATATATGTTATCCAGCAAGATTTCTTCCTGACAAAATGTTAATTATCTCTTAGTGCAGCAATAAAGGCATGCGCATTTGCAATATGATTTTATTTATGTATTTGGACAAGGAACTTTAAGGGTGGCAAACCTTTAGGATAAATGACTGATCGTCATATATGTCTTTGATATGGCATAGACTTAAATTATTTGCAACTAAAATGATAAATTATTTACTCTTTGTATGTGCATTCTGATATATTAATATTGTATAAACAAATGCCTGATGATTACATAACAATTAACTAAAAATGGTATGGTGTGGTATTTCAGTTGTTTAATTTTTTCTTCTTACATTATTACATTTAGACAGACACATTTTACTGACCCCAAACGGGAAATATAGGAATTAAATGTAAGTTGACACATTTGTATGACATACAACAAAGACAAAACAGATGGGAGCTACTGTCATAGACTGATGCTTGTGGCAGAACCTTCTCCATTTTGTGTGTCTGAATAGAGGTGGGTTATATGTACAAAGCAAGTATCCTGCCTAATATGCTAATCTAATGTTCTCTAATGTGCTTAGGTCAACAGTACATGTGGCTTTAGTGGAGCTACAAACCAGCTCCTTACATGCACAAAAGACTAATGCCTTTCAGCGTGTCTAAAAATTGGACTGCTAAGCTGGTGGCCACATATATTAAGGTTTTTAGAGAATATTTAACAAGACACAAAATCTATTTACTCAAGCTACTGTGTAACAAAATTTTCTAATATCATTTGAATACTGGAGTAAGCATTTGATAAGTTAAATAAACGCATTGCTCCTGGAAAGATTTAGGTAAAGCCAAGATTTAGATTATGGACATGTAAACATATTATCATGTTACAACCTAAACATAATCCTCAACACTCCACCATATTTCCACTGAACAAAAATACTTTGTAGTTGCTTAAATACTGTACCTCAGGGGTGTATGTGATGCCTAAGGCACAAAAATTGGAATAAATGATTAGGTGCGATCAGCGGTGTGTATACAGCAGTAATAAAGTGTGAGGAGAGATCCTCTCTGTTTAAATAAAGTAATAAATTGGTATTCAGGCACCAGGGTTTTCATAATTTATCTGCTGTGTGAGAGCGGCTGATCATGTTGACTTAACATTTTGTCTGACATTTGGGTCTGACGAGCCCAGCCATTAACTCTCTCAACATGCTACAAGAGATTCTCAAAGGGAGGAGAGACTGGAGATATTACACACTCACGTAGACGCATGTACACAAATAAAAGTCGAAATTCACACCACAGCAATTGGACAAAATTTGGGCACATTTCCATAGATGCCAAGGCTTTAATGCACAAGCTTTAACATGCACAAACACATTTGCTCACACAATGTTAATCAGAAACGGGTTGAGAAGGACGACATGTCCAAAGACTTCAACAACAAGCCACAAATACACTCATGCATTATTCGTAGAACTGAAATAAGTGCATTTACTCCCGAGGTCAAAACACTGACAATTAAATAAAGAAAAAAAAGTGTCATTAAATGCACTTCATGTACTGGCTTGTTGGCTGCATGTCATTATTTCAATGAGCGATAGTGAAAATTTGTTAGCAGGAGATATAAACAAAAAGAAATAAACAAAAAGTCCATAATGACTAAGTCAAAACTGTGATAGCATAGATACAGAGATTTCTGGTCCAGTTTGGAAAGTCTCCTGTGAAATCTTTCCCTTGTGGACCTCATCTTATCTGTCAGGAAGTACAGACAGGCATGGGAAAAATTCACATGAATATGTTTTCCCTAGAAGTAATTATGGTGGATCAAGGGAATACAGACCTTATAATGTCAGATTCCTTTTGTTTTTCCCTTTCATTTTTTGTCCTTTCTTTTGTGCATTAAAGATCAAATATGAAATCCTGAGTGTTAAATGTTAAAACAGTGACTGAAAAGGGGAAGCAGGACTACAGTCTATTCTGTTCCAGTTTATGAATTAAATGTGATCAATCCCTGACTGCAATGTTGAATTTTCAAACAATACTGCAAAAGACTTTTAAAATTCCAAATGTAGCAAAGTCATAATCAACTGGCATGGTCAGAACCATGCTTTATTGGCCTGCATTGTGCAGCATTTATAATTAAATTAAAAGTGCTATTCCAATTTAATGTAAACTTGAGGTAGCAATCAGGATGCACAACTGCAATTCAAATTCAATTCATTTAAATTAAGATTTAAGAAATTTTAAAGAAATACATACAGTATAACTAATAAATGTATATTTTTACCTTGCATAGACGTTCAAATAAAAACTTGCCAAGCTGGCTTGAAAAATCCTTATCTTAAAGTTTAAAGTAAAAGGATAAAGGCTTTATAGGCCTTACAAACAGTCAGACAAACAGATTACTATGTCAGTCATAGACTAAGTCATAGAAGTTTGTATTTAATTTAGTAAATAGTTGAATTTAATAAAGTCTCTTATGTTCAACAAGGTTGCATGTATTTGATACAGTAAACAATACAAAATTTTGTTACAATATAAAATAACTGTTGGTTACGAATCTTTGAATTTTTCAAATATAATTTATTGCTAAGTCATTACCCCAGTCTTCAGTGTAACATAATCATTTAGGAATCATTCTAATATGCTGATTTGCTGCCCAAAAAAACATTATTATTATCAATGTTGAAAACATTATAATATTTTTGTGGAAACAGATATATTTTTACTCAATAAAAGCATTAATTTCTTTTGAAATTGATTTTAGAAAAGATATATATAACTTACTGGCCCCAAATATTCCAACAATCTATGGAGTAAATGTACCAGAGTGGAATTAACTAAATTCCACTTTCAGTAATTCAAATTCGTCTGGGTGGGACCAATTCAAATTCAAAGGGAGCCATTTCATCAGTTTTCAATCAATCAATTTTGTCCAACCATGGTACTGGTCAATACCGCACAATTACATAAACCATGACCCACAAAGAAAGCTGTATCCCTGCTTAAACAACCACCAAGAAAAGTGTAACAAAAAATATTAATAGTTTGTAGAGCCTACTCTAAAAAGAAAATACTGGTGCAAAACACCAGCAGACAAAAGACAAAGGAAACAGCTACTGAAACTAAAAACAGTACAGTAAATACACTTTGGTTTGCTTTTTTTGCTTTTCTGTGTGTGTGCACATATGTGTTTGAACTGTGTGTAAAAAGGTTGTTTAAACCTTGAAAATAACTAATGCTGCAATCAGGGTCATGGCTCTATGAGAGGATTCTTCCCCAATGTGTCAGGAGATGATCGGAATAGCAACTAGAATGCAGAAGCGGAACGAGTGGTGTGTGTGTGTGTGTGTGTGTGTGTGTGTTTGTGCGTGTGTTTGTACGTGTGTTTGTGTTTACCTGCCACTCTGGCTAGCTGGGCCGTGCTGATGTTTCGAGCATTGGGGCGCACTCGAAAGGTTACTGCTGGACCCAGAACCCTGAGAGACACAGAGAAGAAAAAGAGAGGGAGGAAGAGAAAGAGCGGGAATGAGACAATAAGGAGAAAACAAGAAGAGGAAAGAAAGATTAAAAGAACGCCAGTATGCAGAGTTTGATGAGCAAACTGTTGCAGCTGTGAGTCATGAACATACTCTTTTATCATTTAAAAAATACATTGTTGCAGATGCAGTCAACTGCAGTACCGCAATACCACAGCAGATCACTAGGGGATATTGCGTTTTGGTTGATTTTCTTATGACAGATCTGTGCCATTAGCTTTCTTCCATGAAATAAATCCAATCCAGAATCAGTTCCTGATTCTGAGGCATTCAGATGCATTTATCTGGGATGCAGCTCTGAAGCTACTCCCACTGCGGACCAGGGTAAAGTGAGGGTCACAAATAGAGAGAAAAAAATGGAATAGAAAAAGAGACGAGAGGAGAAAATAAAAGAGAAAAAGAGAGTGAGGTGGAAGACCAGAGGAATGAATCTGTCACCAGAACAAAATTCCATTCACACGTCAGCAGGTGGCAAGAGCAAGTCAAAGGTAACCTCTCATCCTTAGAATTAACACACACAGACTCCCAGATATCTGCTGGAAAATAATAGAGCTTCTAGATTCTCATGTCTCATTTTATTCTTATTATATTTAAAATTATTGTAAGCCATAGCTCAATGTTAACTCATTTTCAAGTTTTAAAAATAATATCCAGAGCAGGATAAACAGTAATCTACAAAAACAGTAATCTATAAGATGAATTGTTTTAAAAAAGGAAGCTGTATGGTTAAGGTGCTAAGAATCTCTGTATATTATGTAATATACAGTTCTGTTGTATTTCAATGTATTTTTATTTATAATAAACATTATATAATTTATAGTTAGGTCTGTATAATGTGATTGTTTTTTTGCTACCAATGTCTTCATACATGCTGCTTTTTAACATTTACAAAATCATAATTCATCCCCTAAAAATTCACACATTGTGACTCCACTCATATTTACTTTCCCTACACTTTTGCTTTCCTCTCTATACCTGAGCACACACCTCTGTTAGGCTTCTGGACATTTCTGGAAGAAAACAGTGGCTGTTAAAGCTAAATAAACACAATGGTCCAGACTCCCGTTTATAGCAGCATCAATGCTGATAAGTTATCAGTAAAATGCCAACATCCAGTACACAGAGAGAGGAAAGCCATAACATAACGATACCGCTTCTGTTCGGCTCGTTTTGCACCATGGGGGAGAGTGTGGGATGGCGATGACAGGTAGACTGAGTGTGTATGTGTGGGTTGTCAAAAAAAAAAATAGAAATGAGTGCTAGAACGGACGAGAGGTAGAATTAGTGTAAATGAATGTGTTAATGTCTCAATGTGTATATGAGAACAAGTCTGTCTGATTGCAAATACACAACTGTGTGTATGTTTTTTTTTTTTTTGTGCCCCCTACTGTCTGCACACAGTACAACCCTTACGTCATGTCTGGAGTTCAGAGAGGTGCTACTCTAACTCTTTATGTAACCGCAACACAGTGCAAAGCCGAAATATGGCAGCACCACATTTGAGTGTACAAACGATTGCATAAGGGTGTTCTGAATTTCCATGATCTTTGATTGCTGATATGATCGTGTAAGCAGAAGCTTGCTTTTGCACTGTGTAGTCTGCTTGTACACTTTTCTAGCCATCTTATCTTCATCCGTCCAAAAAATGCAGACATTATGACATAATGTTTTATATAAGAGTGTGCATCATCCAGTACACCTTTCCATTATTTCTCAGAAAAGATGAAACACATTAGATGACCAAAGATACATTAGCAGGTAACACAGCTTACCTTGAACAGCTCTCAACTGTACACACATATATTAGACTTTTTTTTTTTTTCAGTGAGGCCTGTAAAGCATGTTTTTAACAATATCTTATATTTATTCTCACACTACCAGTACAGAGGAAAATAATATTAAATATTAAATAATATTGTGAAATATTACTACTATTTAAAATAACTGCTTTCTATTTCAATAATTATAAAATGTAATTTATTCCTGTGATGACAAAGCTGAATTTTAAGCAGCCATCACTCTAGTCTTCAGCGTCACATGATCCTTCAGAAATCATTCTATTATGGTGCTCAAGAAACATTTATTAGAAATCGTTGTTCTGCTTATTTCAGGATTCTTTAATGAATAGGAAGTTCAAAAGAAGAGCAAATATTTGAAATAGAAACATTCTGTAACATTATAAATGTCTTTACTGTAACTATTGATCAGTTTAATGCATCCTTGCTGAATAAGTGTTTTCATTTGTTTTGGGTAAAAAAAATGCTTTTAATGGTAGTGAAATTTGAATCTATAAAATGCTTTTGTGTGTGCGTGTGTGTGTGTGTTTAGCAAACTAATTTTGAAAAAAAAAAATTCAGCTGTGGGCTTCCAAAACATCCTCATTTGTAAAAACAATATAGAAATAAAGTAAGGTTTTTTTTCAGTTAGGGTGAGAATGTGTATTTGTACATTAAATAACAGAAGTCAAGTAAAGCTGTGAGGACGAGAGAGAGAGAGTCCAAGAAATTAGTAATTTCATTAATATTTGTATTTTCTTTATCGTTGTATATAAAGCTTCATTTATTAAATGTGACTGAAATGTAACCACAACAAGTTTCTCAGTGAAATACAAGAGTGCCTGAAAGCATTTGTTGCATTCCAAACAATTAAGCAGAAAGCTGCCTTTAATCTGTGCACTTGTAGAACATTGGTTATCATCAGAAAATGTGCTGTAATTGAACTTGAGTTTACCACTGCAGGCAGGTCAGAATAACACACACCTACACACACTGAAATGCATTCTTTCTCTTTCTGAACCATTTATATAAAGCTTGAACTTACATGCACAGAATTCAGAACACACTCATAATCACTGTGCTGTCACTTGAAAATAAGTACTTAGCCCAAACTATACTGCAAAATGAAAAAACAAAACAAAACCACAGGTTGAGTGTTCCATTAGTGCCATTAGTTTGTCGACCAGCATGAGACTGTCTTCAACAAGTATGTATGTATGTGTGTGTGTGTGTGTGTATGCACTTACGAGAGCTGTAGAAAATCTGTTACGTGAAGGCTGACTCTCTCAGCTAACAGCTCCATGAGGCTCAGCCCCTGGTCAGTGGACAGCGATCTAGGTATGGACAAAAAGGAGAAGAGAAATAAAGAAAGAACAATTAGCTAGATCTGTACATTTTCACAAGAAAGTATGGTGCTACAAAGCTACGGTGTTGTGGCTGGTTGCCAGGGTGTTGCTATGGGTTTACAAAATGTTTTATGTAGTTTTTATAGTGTAGTCATGCAGTAGCTAAACTCTCAGAGAAAAAAGATAAAATCTGTCACTGGGGTAATACCCTTTCAGAAGGTGTATTTGAATTTGTATTTGTATCTGTACCTTTTTTTCTGGCAGTGTAGGTGGTTGATTATTGGCAATAATTTAAAAACAAATCCTAAGTCTCTGATATGGCTCACGTCTCTCCTTCACTTTAAGTCTATAAGATGTTTTTTTTTTCACCTGTTGTATTGTGTCAGGCAAAAATCAAAAATCTAATTATTTAAAAGAGTACATACTATAGTACATTTCTCCTGCTCGATTTAAGGTATGAATCATGTCTATAACATAGTTACACATCATAATTTTAATATTTAGGTCTACAACTTTGAGACTGCAGAAATTAATGCAGTTGTTCTTGGATGAACATGACCAAATCTGCAAAATATAACAATTAATATTTAAAATATGCATTTCAAAAACATCGCTTAATATATAATAGTTAAAAATGAGGTCTGTCAACAATATGAGAACATTAAAAATTCAACTATGCAGATCTGGGTGCTGCTAAATGAATGCCATAACAGAAACAATACTTAACACAGCTCACAGGAGGTATACAGAGAGCAGAGAGTGCATAAAACACATAGGGAATAGGACACAGGTGGCTTGTATGCTTTGATAAATCACCTGTATTTTCCAGCAATGAGGCAAACAATAAGGTGTAAATGGAATCCCGGTGAAGTGTGATGTCTTTATGATATGGCCACGCCAGCCCGAGTTAAAACACACACATTCACTCACACATCAGAGCACGTGCAAACACACAAAGCAACTTGCACACAAGCCTGAAGAATGATATGCATCCAAATGGAAGTGTATTCACACATGAGAAAGAAAGCGAGAATTAGAAGATGCTAGAGTGCAACTGTTTTCCTGATGCTTTTTCACGCCTACCACTGCCTTCCAATACACACTTACACACTTAAATCTCCTTTTTGAGAATATGTCTGAGTTTTCAGGTACTCTAAGTTAAATGGGACTGCAGTAAGTGAGCCTCTGTGAGATAAATCTAGTTATTGGAGATGCAGTGGCTGTGGATGCTATTATTTTTCGCTTTGAGAAATGTACACAACACACACAATCATCTACACACTAACACTAATACACACACAGAGGATGACTGAGGGAAACTAAATTTGCAATATGGAATGTAGTAACATAAACTGAGCATGAACACTGAATGACAAAAGAAAATATGACTGAGAGAGTTAAAAACTCAATTATGCATAGAAATCATATAACCATGTAAAACAACAGATGACTCCTTATTACCACTGTTAGATGGTCCCACTTTATATCAAATGAACAAAAATAATAACAAAAATAAATTAGGCAAGGCAAGGCAAGGCAAGTTTATTTATATAGCACATTTCGTACACAATGGTAATTCAAAGTGCTTTACATAAAAGAAGGTAAAATAATCATGAAGAAAAATAATAACAAAAATAAAAACAAGCAATTTTAAAAACATAAAACAGGCAATTTTAAAACATTGGAAATGATTTAAAATTGACGTATTTAAAAATGAATTTAAAACAGTTAAAAATAGAAAATGATTTTTACATAGAATATAGTGAATATGTAAAATACAGTGCAATCAATTCGGACATCGCACATTGCTCATTCAACAAATGCACAGCTAAACAGATGAGTTTTGAGTCTAGATTTAAATGTGACTAAAGTTTTAGCACATCTGATCTCTTCTAGAAGCTGATTCCAACTGCGAGCGGCATAGTAACTAAAGGCGGACTCCCCTTGTTTTGTGTGAACCCTTGGTATTTCTAACTGACTCGATCCTAATGATCTGAGTGGTCTGTTAGGTTTATATTCAGTGAACATATCTGCAATATATTTTGGTCCTAGGTCATTGAGTGATTTATAAAACGAGTAAAAGTACTTTAAAATCAATCCTAAATGTAACTGGAAGCCAGTGTAAGGACCTGAGGACTGGTGTGATATGCTCAGATTTTCTGGTTCTAGTCAGAATCCTGGCAGCAGCGTTCTGGATGAGCTGCAGCTGTCTAATGGTCTTCTTGTGAAGGCCGGTGAGGAGACCATTACAATAGTCCACCCTGCTGGTGATAAAGGCATGAACAAGTTTCTCTAAGTCTTGACTGGAAACAAAACATCTAATTCTTGCAATGTTTTTTAGATGATAGCATGCTGATTTAGTTACTGCTTTGACATGACTACTGAAACTAAGGTCTGCCTCCAGAATCACACCAAGATTCCTGACTTGATTTTTAGTTGTTTGTCCCCTGAAGTCAAGGTATGCATTCACCTTGAAAAACTTCATCTTTGTTTCCAAATGCAATAACTTCAGTTTTTTCCTTGTTTAACTGAAGAAAGTTCTGGCACATCCAACTATTAATTTCATCAATACATTGGCAGAGGGAGTCAATGGGGCTGTAGTCATTTGGCGATAAGGCTAGGTAAATCTGGGTATCATCAGCATAGCTGTGATAGGCAATTTGGTTCTTTCTCATTATCTGACTTAGTGGGAGCATATACAGGCTAAACAAGAGCGGTGCCAGAATTGAGCCTTGTGGGACTCCGCATGTCATGGACGTCCACTTAGACTTATGCTCTCCTAGACTCACATAATAACCTCTCCTTTCTAAGTATGACCTGAACCATTTGAGTACCTTCCCAGAAAGCCCGACCCAGTTTTCCAGTCTCTCTAGTAGTAGTATGTTATGATCGACAGTGTCAAAACGCAGCACTGAGATCTAGCAATACCAGCACTGATATTTTGCCAGAGTCAGAATTTAAGCGAATATCATTTATTATCTTAATGAGCGCTGTCTCTGTGCTGTGATGCAGTCGAAAACCAGATTGAAAATTGTCCAGGTATCCATTTGAGTTTAAGTATTTGTTCAGCTGATTAAAAACTACCTTTTCTATAATTTTGCCTATAAAAGGAAGATTAGATATTGGTCTATAATTGCTCAGAATGGTGTTATCAAGATTGCTCTTTTTCAGGAGGGGCTTTACAACTGCAGTTTTCAGGGAGTTTGGAAATGTCCCAGAAAGAAGTGAGGCGTTCACCACTTCTAAGAGATCTGCTTCTAAACAGTTAAACCACACTTTTGAAAAAAGATGTGGGAAGTGTGTCAAGATCGCAGGTTGACGATTTTAGGTGCTGCACTATTTCTTCCAAAATTTTGCTATCAATTGCTTCAAAAATAGACATAGTATCTTTTTGATATTGCGTCCAGATCTGTCTGACCTCTGCATTACTTGAGGATGTGCTAATTGCCTTCCTGATATTAATGATCTTCTCAGAAAAGAAGGAAGCAAACTCATTGCATTTGGTAACTGAGAGCATTTCACTGGGAATCTGACTTGGGGGGTTTGTCAGTCTCTCAACAGTGGCAAAAAGAGTACGAGTGTTGTTTAAATTTAAATTAATCATTTGGTACAATGCAGTTATTGTGTACATGTATGTTTTTATAGTGTACTTATATTTAAAAAAATACCTGCATGTAATTACATCTGTAATTAATTTCTTTAATTACATTTATAATTACACTGTTTACCCATCCCTTACACCTTAACCCACCCTTAACCCTACCCATACCACCAAACCTGTCCCTAACCTTACCTGTTTCCCACCTCAATATTAGCAAAAGTTTTTTGCAATACAATATGAACACAATAAGTACATTGTACTTATTTTTTGATGTAGGTACATAGTAGTCAAGGCCACTTAAAATAAAGTGGGACCAAGTGAATACTTTTATTGAGCAAAGCTGCATTAAATTGATCAAAAGTGACAAAGACATTTATGATCTTACAAAAGATTTCTATTTCAAATAAAATCTTTTATTATGTACATTCAGCAAAGAATCTTTAAAATAGTGTATCACAGTTTCCACAAAATTAAGCAGCAAACTGGTTTTCAACAGTGATAAATGTTTCTTGAGTTCAAAATCAGCAAATTAGAATGATTTCTGAAGGATGACGTGACACTGAAGACTGGAGTAATGACTGCCGAAAATTCAGATTTGCCATCGCAGAAATAAATTACATTTTAAAATATGATCAAATTAAAAACAGTTCGTGACGAGTGGGGCAGGGCCGAGAGCCGTGGGAATGGAGCGAGGCCGGTGGAGTAATTGAAAATGAGCGAAACCTGCACCACTCACCGGTCTTACGGAGGAGCTCTGGAAGGATAAGAGGAGGAGTAATGACAGTGAAGGACGAGAGAGGACCAGGCCTGGATTTTATTTTGTGTTTTGGTTCTGTTTGTGCACGGCAGTAGTCCACGAGGGGCTGTCGCCCTATTTTGTGTTTATTTTATTATTAAAGTTTTTATTTAAATGTTCGCCGTTCACAAACGTTATTACACAGTTATTTTAACCCATAATAATATATTTCACAATATTACTGTTTTTTATTTATATTTTTAATCAAATAAATGCAGCCTTGGTGAGCATAAGAGACTTTTTTCAAAAGCATACTATAGATCCATGTGCCCTTCATGAGTGCAAACACCTTGTTCCTCATCATGACAATCTATGTAAGTGTTTCTATACAATATATACTTACCCTTCAGTAATAATGTAGCCAAAGTCTCCATCATGTGGACTTGAATATGCCCCAACATTCACTTCCACTCTCACACCCTTCTTTTCCACCTCCTCTTTCTCCATGGAATTTTTTTGGGGCTCTTTTCCTGGTTGAACCTCTGGTTTCACTTCCGGAGAACCGTGCATCCACTGTTCTACCTCAGCGTCCACCAGTGGCTCTGTCTCCAAAGTGTCAGGTTCCATTTTCTTCCTCATCAGGTCCAGTTCTGTTTGTGTTGTCCGGCTCTGGACATTCTCCAAACTAGCCCTCAACGGGCTTCCGGCATTTGGCTGGTCGATGTACCCCAGAAAAGGCTCTTCTGCTTGGGAAGGATGCACAGATCCAGTGCCAGAGTTATGATCCAGGAACTCCAGCAGCTGGCTGATAAAACCTTTGTCCTGGAAATAGAAAATTAAACTGGGAATTCTACTGACTTTATCACAAAGATATATCATGAGTCACATGGCCCTGTGTATTTCCATATATTACCTTGTCATCAGATTTAAGGGCAGCATCTTCTGCTTCTGTAAACAGAATTAAAAATTATGGTAAAGCTCATGGCTCTCGATTGACCAAAAATTGTTTTACCTAAGGCCTGTAACTGGGGTTTTAAAACATGTGTAACCAGGAACTAATCATATTTATCTTTGTTAAGGGGTTACTACCTTCATGTGTGGTGTCATCTGCTTTCTCCATCTGATGTAACCCTTGACGGGGCTCTCTCTTTGCCTCCACTTCATCCTGTGTGGCTTCTCTACCTTTGACCCCTTCCACTCCATCCACCACCTGCAGGGCCTGGGTGATGACCCTGGAGAGCTTGTCCAGGTCCTTTGGGGTCAAAGTATCCACACTGACGCTCTGACGTCCGAGCTGGTTAACCACTCCGTCAATGAACTTCTCTGAGAGAAAACAGAGGCAAGGATAGAAGGATAGAATCTGGTAAAGTATTTTGCAAGTGTACCACCCTGCTCAAATTTGTATGAACCCCGTTTGATTAAAAAAAAGAATAAGAGCAAACTCATCATGGAACTGTCAGTGTTTGTGTGCAATCCAATAAATGTAATTGCTCAGCACATTATGCTTAATTCATCTGATATAAGTATTTGGAGCCAGACTGTGTTTCTCATCTCTACCTCATTCTCTTTCGCAATTAAGGTAAATTTATAATTTAATAATTGTGTGTGAGTTTTTTATTTTATTTTGGGGTATAAAATTATCACAATGATATTAATGTTTCCTCATTCACTTCAGACTGATCCTGAACATGAATTAGTATAATGCAAATACTCCAACCAATGCATTAAATGAGTTTGACTGAACATAATATGATAATTTAATTCTTTCATTGTTTTTCCTGGCTTCTTTTTTAATGCATATAAAAATATTTATGTAAATATACAACATACTGTACAGCTCTGGAAAAAAAATCCACTCAAAAAGATCACTCCAATTTTTCTTAAATCAGCATCTCTACATGTATGGCAGCCATTCCATTCCAGTGTCTGTTGAATTTCAGGCATACCTCATTCTGCTTAATGAAGTACCGATTAGGTAATCACCTCTTATTTAATGAGGAAAAGTATAAAAACCACTGCTGTGGTCATGAATATCCTCTTTTTGTAGGACCAGTTGGATGGCAAAAAAACTGGATGGCTAGTAGTACCTCAAAAGTAACTGGAATCAAATAATAATGATTGACCACGCCAAAAGAGTTGAAAAGAAAAAGAATTGGTGAGGAAAACAAGGGTTCAATTCTGGATTTACTGGTAGAGGGATACAGTGAGCGTCAGGTTGCTTCCATCCTTAAAATTTAAAAGACAGCAATTCTTAAGAACAAGGTCAAGCTGCAGACATTGGGGACAACAAAGCTACAGACCGGCAGAGATGAAAATCACTCTCCACTGACCGGGATGACCGCCAACTCATTTGAATGTCATTTAACAACTGTAGGATAGCATCAAGTGACATACAAAAAGAATGGCAAACCGCAGGTGGGGTGAAGTGCACGGTAAGGACAGTTTGAAACAGGCTCTTAGGGGCAGGGCTGAAGATGTGCAAAGCTAGAAGAAACCCCTTCATCAATGAGAAGCAAAGAAGAGCCAAGCTGAGCCAGACCATAAGGACTGGACATTCTCTGATGAGTCTAATTTCCAGCTTTGCCCAACACCTGGTCATCTAATGGTTATACAGAGACTTGGCCTACAAGCCACAGTGTCTCACACCCACTGTGAAAGTTGGTGGAGGATCGGAGATCTGGAGGTGCTTCAACAAGGCTGGAATCAGGCCCATTCATCTTTATAAAGGTCCCATGAATCAAGCCACGTACAAAGTTGTCTTGAAAAAGAAAACTTGCTTCCTTCTGCTCTGTGTCACACTCTGCTACTGTGAGGGAGCGTGGAGTGAGGAATGAGGAGACAAGGAGTAAACTTCCAATGAACAGACTTTATTTGACATCAAAGGAACCAAGAACACACACATAGCGGGGAGAGACGAATTTCAATAACGGACAGGAAACAATAGGCAGAACACACTTTATATACAATCTTAATCAGGGGAAGACGAGACACACCTGGAATCAAATTGAAAACAATCGACATGGGAAAACTGGGTCATGGAACACATGGGTAGCAAAACACAAAATACAGGACTGACACTCTGACAATGTTCCCCAACTCTGAGGAATGTATTTTCCAGCTAGACAATGCCACACACAGCCAGTTCATTCAAGGTGTGGATGGAGGACCACCAGATCAAGAGCCTGTCATGGCCAGTCCAATCTCCAGACATGAACCACAACGAAAACCTCTGGAATGTGATTAAGAGGAAGATGGATGGTCACAAGCCATCAAACAAAGCCAAGCAGCTTGAAGTTCTGCATGAGTGGCATAAAGTCACCACACAGCAGTGTGAAAGACTGGTGGAAAGCATGCCAAGATGCATGAAAGCTGTGATCGAAAATCAGGGTTATTCCACCAAAAACTGAACTCTTTTTAAGTTAAAACATTAGTACTGTGTTGTTTAAAAATGCATATTTTTGTTATTTTGAACAGTTGTCATTTTCTGCAAATAAATGTTCTAATTTATAATATGTTCATTTGGAATTTGGGAGAAATATTGTCAGTAGTTTATAGAATAAAACAGACAATATTAATTTTATTCAAACACATACTTACCTGTATAAATATTAATACCAGATAAACTGAAACTTTTTTCCACACACACACACACATATATATATATATATATATATATATACATACACACACACACACACACACACACACACACACATATATATACACACACACACTCACACACACACACACACAAACACACACACATATATATATGAACAAGGATTAGCTCACCATCTACTGAACTGAGGGCCTCCTTGTAAGCAGGGTTGCTTGTTGAAGATTTGAAAAACAATTTTTCGATTTGGGGCTTTGGAGGTTGCTTGGAAGCTCCTGGCAGTTTTTCTATTTTGGTAGCAGAAGTGTGCTGGAGGCTGAAGTAATGCACCTTTCCCTGTGTTTGACCTTTACCAGGATCTTGTGCTCTCATGGGCCCAGCTTGATACTGCTGAAGCTCAGCAAGAGGGACAGTACGACCCTGCTCAAAACCAGTGAAGTATGATCGACCTGGGGGAGGCTGTTCCACATTTGCAGGGAGATCAGGTTGGCCTTGTAGGAGGAAGATGCGGGGCGAGGGAGTCTTCTCTTTGAGCTGAATTACACCCTTATGATTACGGGGCCCATCTCCCTTGTACTATGGTAGAAGAATAAATAAACATGTAAACAAATAAATAAATAAACAAAGAATTTGGCATGCAAAACAGAAACATTCCACTTACCAAACCTACAATATACTTGTGGTTAATGTTCCCTCTAATTTTTTCTTGCTAAGAAAAACTTTTCTCTATTAGGCGCATATTTCAGTCACCTGATCTTTGATTTGACCTTTCATGTAACTAAATGATGCACATTTTAGGTTAACTGAGAAAATATTTTTTTTTACAGTGCTGTGTTGCCAAGAAATTCAATTAAAAAAACATTTTAAAAAATCTTACACAGAACAGTTCAATTCTTTATAACAATATAATATAATATAATATAACATAAAAAATGAAGCAGTTATAATATAATATAATATACTGTAGTATAATAAATATTAAAAAAACATGAACGTGAATTATTTTACAGTAACACACCCATAATCCTCTAGTTCCACCACTTAATCAATGCACTCTTCTTTCAAACATGATGACGTTTTATTTCACATGTTCCGCTTGCATTAGCTCTCATGTTGAGCTATTTCATCCACAACCATTGAAGTATTTGTATTCTACAGGGACTGATTTTGCGCACATCATTCTCTTTAAGCTATGTTTCCATTACCCTATTTTAATGCACATTTTAATGTATCGCATGAGAAACGAGTGATGGAAACGCCAAATTTCTAATAAAAATCCCTTAATTCGCAAAAAAGTTTACCCTCGCTTGAGGTGGTTTTTGACTGCGAAAAAGGGTTGATGCGAATAATGGGAGATGGAAATGCATTTTGCAAATAAATTCTTCCAAGTGCATCCAAAAAGTCATGTGAAAGCAATGGCAAAGCAAATCCTGACTAACCAGCGGACCGATCTTGTTCCACAGCATCTGAAATGTTATTTTGCATTTACTAGAATTCAATCAAATGGCTTTCCCAATTCATTTTTGCGTTTATCCTGTGTGCGGCATATTATTTCTTCTGCACGGCCACACACGCATGCAGCTTAGAGGGAATATTGCATATGGTACCACTTCGATAAAGTTGTTGTAGAAACATTTTTATCAAAGACTGAAAAAAAAATAATATTGTTTAAAGAGTTTTTGTCTCATTTTAACATTGTATCAGCCTCCCTCTTTTTGCTCTGCATATTGTTCTGCTCTATATGAGAGATTATATAAAACAATTATATTCTTCCCACCATTGCAAAATAGAAGGCCCAACTGACTTTAGAACCGCAGGGTGGGCTTCGATTAACAGCCCAGCACATACAAACGGCTGGCTCCAAAAGCACTGCAGGACACTAATGTTCAATAGTGCAGTGAACTTTTCAACTCTCACGACTGTTAACTTCAAGAACAGTTGTTTGGTGATGGTTTGTGGGTACCAAGCAGGTTGAACCTCAGATTACATGTCCCCAGTAGCTATGTGCTTATCTGACAGTTGTCTAATGAAGTGCTGAGCAAGTAGCAATACATGGCGATTTTTGCAAAACTTGACTTTCCACAGCATGTACAGTACAGTGCACTTGTTAGAAGGGCATTAAAGTAATGCATTTAGTAACTACTATATTTCATACACATCAACAGTGTATCAGTGTACAGTATATGTGGTAGTTCTGCCACGTTGTTTACAGCCCCAAGCTGAAGATTTTAAGGACACCTTTAAGGACAACTGCCATATAGTCACTATGCTTTCAAATACTTCAAGTGATATGTGAGCAAACAGAACTATTCATATATATAGCTGTTGGAGATTCACCTTCCAAAGCACTTGCTGCCCTTGAGGACTCTGTTTGAAGGAGGCAACATCAGAAGGCAGGAAACCTTGAAGGTACCTCTGCAGTGTCCTGCTCACTTCTTCTTTCTGCTTCCTGTCCCCATTGGAAATGTTTATAATACAATTCCATGTTTAAAAACAGATAAACAGATTTTAGTAGATAAAAAGTGTCTAGAACGCAAACATTATCAGATTATCACTTTACTAAATGGTTCAATTTGTCAACATTAGATGCATTCACTATTAATGAAAAATACTTTTTCGGTATATAAATATAGTATATCTATAAATTAACTTTAACTTAATTAAATGCTGCAAAATTATTTCAAGACACCAGATGCATAAATTAATGTTAACGAATGAAACTTGTCTTATCAACTGCTGTTACATAAAAATACTAAACTTGAGTTAATAAAAGATTGCAACAACAACTACGACAACAAAAGTTTCCATAAACACATTATTGTCATGGATGCTAAACACAACAGAGGATTTAGGAGCTCACCTGGAATTGCCATTGAAATGAGAAAAGGTGTTTGTAAATCCTTCAAGAGGAATCTTGGGTAGTTGTGAGAGCTCTTTTGAGATTACCTCCTGAGTTGTGTCATCCTGCCAAGTATATCCTATAATAAAATGAACAGAGAGAACCATAAAGTAGCATATACATAAACTAACCGGATTATATTCAAAGAAACCCCGCTTACACCTTGAATTGCTGACATTTCAAAAGACATTACAAAGACCAGACAAGAGACACTATTTTAAGTCACCATCATGGATAAAGAGCACTGCTGCTCTTTGCACACAATAACTTTAAATAACTTGCTGCTGATATTCAAAGAATTCACACTAATTAGTTCATATCTTTTCTTGAAGACTAAAGACTTGCACAGTAATCAGCAGAATTTGTATTAGTACCTCACGTATAAAATCATTCATTCACCTGAATTTACCATTTAAAAAAATGCCACACTGTAAAGAATGTCAAACATCTGGTCAAAAAAAAAAAAAAAAAAAACTCAGGTCGGAATCCATTACAACACTTTCTAAATTCCAGGGAGGAAAAACACCAAACTGACGCATCAAATCCCATCTTGTGCATTCTGAAAACGTGTTCATCCAGCTTTCATGCAAATGTCACCGAATCAGACATACTTGAGATTGTTTATCACACTAAGTGACACAGGTATGCAGTGACTGAACGGATGGATGGGAGGAATGTCATTAACCAGCCACAGATGCTAAGGAACGAATAAGAATGTGAAGAGCATCTCCTTAAGCCCCTATAGATGTGACCTCATTAGCCTTCCACCAGCCTCCGACACTCAGTCCTGCTAATCTGTTTTCTTGGAAACATGACGAGTGGGGTTGAGAAGAGGGGCAGACAATGTAAATCTCTTATTTACATACTTCAACTTCAACTTCAACTTCATTTATTTTATAAAGCACTTTTAAGACCACTATGTGGAAACCAAAGTTCTGTACAGGAAGACTAAAAAAAAAAAAGAATAAAATCAAGCATAAAACATTATAAACATGCCACAACAACAACAAAGAACAAATTACAAAACATTATCAAATGCTAATGAAAACAAATGAGTTTTAAGCGCACTCTGAAATACAGGAAGTGTAGGAGAAGATTTTACAGACAGAGGAAGGTCATTCCAAAGTCTTGGAGCAGCAACAGAAAAGGCCCGATCACCTTTGCATTTTAAACGAGATCGAGGAACCATCAGATGTAAATGATCATTTTAACGCAAAGACCTATTAGATTGATGCAAACTGATTAAATCTGAACTATACTCTGGTGCTAAACCATGCAAAGCTTTAAAAACATATAATAGCAGTTAATAATGAATCCTGCATCGTACAGGAAGCCAGTATAATTTAATAAGCACATATATCGCTAAAAAAGGCAGAAGACACATCATGGGCTTACAGTGGGGCCTCAGCTCAGCTGGCTTACACTTAAATATCATCTATTCTATACATCACCAAATAGTATGTTGAATGAAGGAGAGAAAATGTCACATTACAGATGCTGTGCCTTTTTGAGGGATCCGAGGATGCGTGTTAATAATGTAACACAAAATATATAATACATTTTTAAAGAGATTTTTTGTCAATTAAATGACCAACAATGTCTTTGCTAATGAAGGTTTTTCATTCAATAAGACAAAAATGAATATCATGACATAACTTAATTTTAATTCAAATAAACAGTTAACAAAATATGACAAGAGAAGGGGTTCTGTGCTTGTCAGAATGTGCAAGTCACATTATGAATACACTCAATCCATAACACACTAAATAACTAAAACATAAAGAGACCACTTGTTAAATACAGTATTAATTTAAACCTGTATCAACATTTAACGTTTGAATATTTGGTTTAATTTTGCACAATTTCATCAACTAAAACATAATTTTTGTACGCTAAAATTAGACGCCATTTAAAAACTGACTAAAATGAATGACCATGACATACTGACTAAACTTAATGGCAGAGGTGGAAAGTAACAAATTAAATTTTTTGTGTACTTCTACTTTTTCAAGTAATTTTTAAAATCTGTAATTTTACTTTTACTTAAGTATAATTTGTTTGAAGTATTGTACTTTGCTACATTTTAAAAAGCATTAATTACTGAGTAAAAAAAAAAAAATCGCTCCCTGGAAACTACTGCAATAAATAAAGGGAAGGAAAGCAAACTGGGGCTAAAAATCACAAGAAAGATGCAGGCGGACAGACAGGCGTTATGGTGCAGACCCAGCTGAAAACGAAACCCTGTAGTATTCCGCTGAAGTTGAACTCGAAGGAAATGAACTGAAACCCATGGCCATATTTATGCTCTATTATGCAGTGTAGCCTAAGCTGTGTTTGCCTAGGGAGACCAAACTAGCAGCTTATATAAAATTTTGACATCAACCCTTCGCAAGCATGTAGAGGTAAGGTTAATACTTGCATCGTTGCATTGGTGGTTAAAATGAAGCTTTGACAGTTTAGCAAAAGGTTTTGCACAAATTAGCCAAAAAGACAGTGGTGCAGGGTGTGCGATCTGCGATAATAACGTAATTGTATTTTAAACGATGTGCGATTTGAAGTCTAGTAGACTAGACTAGTGCGCACACGCATTTAGAGTGCGTTCTTTCACTGCCTGATTCAGTCTGTTAAAATGCATTTAAAATGATCAAAAAATCTAAGATATAGGGGCACAAAATTTATATATTTATATAATTTCATATAGTAAATCAGTATCACATGAAGAGTGGGTTTTTTCTTTCAGAAATTTAACAACAGTTCAATAAACTTTTTTTTAAAAAACAACAGTTCAATAAACAAGAAGTTAATTAAGAGACTTGCGGATTAGACACCATATTGCCTGTTTTTCAACAACAAAAATAATTCCAAACACAGCCACCATAGCACAGTTTTGCATCTCTGAAGAATGACAGTGTTTCGTTCCTGAATTAATCAACCGTTTAAATGATTCGGTTCAATCACAATGACTCACTTATTAACAGTGACTTGCTGACGTCTACTGGTGATTTTAATTTCACATTTAATGTATTATTTTATTATTTTTTATTAATTAACATTTTATGTCTTATATATCAAAACATTATTTTTGCATGTGTAACTGCAGGTTAAATGCATTCATGTCTGCATTAAACATTATGTAAATACATCTAAATGCCACTTCAGATGCAGCTTCTCTGCATTGAAAAGATGAATTTCGTTGATACTGATTTAATTTGCCTGGTAACAGCCCAAATGTCTTATTATTTTGAATAACTGACTCCTTCAACTGGTTTGAGATTTAAAGGCATATCCCAGGGGTGTCAAGCTCAGTTCCTGGAGGGCCGTAGCCCTGCAGAGCTTAGTTCTAACCCTGCTCCAACACACCTACCATGTAGTTGTCAAATAAGCCTAAATGATTAGATTAGCTGGATCAGATTTGTTTAATTAGGGTTATATCTAAACTGTGCAGGACTATGGCCCTCGAGGAACTGAGTTTGACACCCTTGGTCCCACTCCCTCCCTCCTACTGTTATGTAACCAAGTAATTTTTACTCTGAGTAAATTTTAAACAAGCTACTTTTTACTTTTACTTGAGTAGATTTTTAGACTGGTACTTATACTTGTACTTAAGTACAATTTCATTCATGTAATGGTACTTTTACTTGAGTAGAATATTTTCGTACTCTTTCCACCATATTCAGCAAAATCCAAAACTGACTAAAAGAAAAAAACTGTATAAAAATTCAGTGAACAACGTAAGAGGAATAGCAAGTACGAGGACAGCTGAGCATTTGTGTTACATCAGCATTTACCCTTCAAGGAAACACACATATTACAATGTTGTTAAATTCCTGTCACCCAGAGTGCTACACCCTTTTGCCTCAGCAAAGGTCCACCTCATTAGGTCTTAGATGGAGCCTGATATAATGTGCTATTACTAATTAGCAGACCGGTCAAGGATGTCACTGCTATCAAAACTTGTGTAGGGGTGATGTTGGTGGGGGGTTTCTTCCAGACATCTATTGCTTTTTTTCATTTTTTTTTTATATAAAGAATGCCATGATCTTCAAATATTTAAATTCCTTTTCAGCAGCAGACATGCCTTCCATTCTTTGTTTTGACTGGCTTTTGGTTGTGTGGGTCAATATGCAAACTGGAGCACAAGTTAATATGGAACCATCTTCCAATTAGTGAAGCTGACAAACACTGATTTAATTCTGTTCATCATAAAATTGCCTAATTTATTGTGATAGTATAATAGCATAAATTAGGCAAGGGGGCAGGTGGGCTTTTCCTGGATTATATGGGATTTCCATAGTATCTTCATGAACTAATTATTTCAACTCAGGTGGCACATTCCACAACCATTAAAGGCACAAATCAAATTTTTTTTCAGTTGTTGTTGTTAGACCAAGTCGAGTATCTAACATAAAATAAATTTACCATTCAAAGTAACATTCAAAGTAAAATGCATTAAAATGTGGTTCCGACAATCTATTTAATTGAAATACAATTAATTGTTGCAAAAATATTATTTATATAAAATAATATTTATAATTCATAACTCATTTTAATTAACAAAAACATTTTACACACAACCCTGTTACTATGATTTTGCTCCCTTTCTAAAAAAAAGAAAAGAAAAGAAAAGAAAAGAAAAGAAAAGAAAAGAAAAGAAAAGAAAAGAAAAGAAAAGAAAAGAAAAGAAATAAAGAAACCTTCCATAAAAGCCATTAACAATTACAGAATGATAATTTAATTGACAGATATTTGCAGTATTTACCAACTTTGAATATCTGGTTTCTGTTCAGCCCTGAATTTTTAGTCGACAATCAAGGATCTGAGATCTAATATTCCCTATCTAATTATTAGGGATGCACCGAATGTTCAGCAACTGAATAAGCGAAAAGGCATAATAAATTGTACAGAACAATGACATGACACAATGTCTTCGATGAGAAGAGGAAGAGGTGATTGTTGCTGGTTACTGTTTGATGATTGAAATCGCGAAATTGTATAATACTAAACAATTAGTAAATAAACTGCAGAACGTTATGCTTTCTAATACACGCACGAATCGCATGTATTCTGACAGTGCTGCACAAACTCGCGGCGGATCTGCTTGTCAACCAGGGTTCAAAGTCCAAAGCGCGAGGGAAATCTGCAATGAAACAGTCTTCCTCGTCAGTTGCTCAGTCACATTTTTATGATTTTTTACAAGACGTGTCAATGCAATACGTACGACGTAATCATAATGAGACTCTTTTATAAATCCGCTGTTGTCAACAAAAAGAAGCACTGAGGTTTTCCTGCACATTTCTGCCAAAATAAAAGTTGAGAAAAAGCAAGAACTCCATCAACATTCATAAATGTTAGTATTGTAATTGTAACATTCACACATAGTGTTCAAATTGGGATGATATTTTCTAATGTTTTAAAAGAAGTCTCTTATGCTCAGCAAGGCTGCTTTTATTTGTACTGTAAAAAATACATGCCTGATTCAAGAAGGGGGCCTGATAGCCAAAAAGTATTATTTTACTAACTTATTAATTTTAAGTTAAATTGTGCTTTGTTAGTTTAATCTCTGCTAGAATGTTAAAAAAATGTTCAGTGTTAAATATTTTTAAATTGTTGTTTTGTAATTTATTTTTTATTTGGAAAGCAAGACAAAACAGTAATTAATTTGTGCAATGGTGAAAAAACTGGCAAAATACATGGGGAAAAATCTTCAGCCCAGTGTTTCATTTTGTTCAGTTTCTGCTTTGGCCAAGAAATTTTCATTTCGGTGCTTCCATACTAATTATGATGAAAGGTCATCATTCTTTTGCCTCCTAAGCACAACACACAAACCCGATCTACTGCAAAAGCCATCGTCACTGGCCAGAAAATGGCAAAAACAGAAAACTCTGAAATTTCTCAAGAAGAGTGCTTCTGGACAGATTAATACTGGCTGGCTGTCTTGAGTGAACCTCATGCAAAATGATGTGAACTTTGCTGCAGAGCAACAGATGCAGAAAAATAATTCAATAATCTTAAGCCCTCTATGGAAAAGAGAACCACTGAGAGCTCTGTAGAAACTATTGACGTTTACTGTACTGAAAAGCACTTTTGAAGAATTAAAAAAATAAATACATAACAATCCCCAAAACTAAATGCAAGTAATTTTAAATCAACAAATGAATACTGACGGGTTTGTTAATACAAATGTTTTGCAAATATGTAAACAGACAATTAAAAATAAATAAATAAATAAACATATACAAGATATACAATGTACAAGGACACATACTTCTGCTGTGTTAAAGCACTGATTTCACTAATTACCAACAATTTGTTACTTGGGATAACAATGTAATGGCTCCTGTTTTGCAATGCTGGTTTTACCAGCCCTTCTGACAGTTAACTTTGAGTGTGCCAGGGAGAAATATAAGTAAATTGCAGGACTCATTATTTAGCATGTTGGAGGGCTTACACACAGGCTAATAGGTACCAATCAAATGTGTTTTTCACACCCTGATCTGTCAAATATAGTGCTTCTCTCACACCATCAAATAAACAACACATATAAATACATTTGTAGCACACCCAAGTTTGCTTGGCAGAGCATAGCATTTCCCCAGCATGCATTGTGGCTGCTGAAATCTAATTTATTGCCTTACTATTGCTGTTGAATTGTACTATATTGTTATGCATTTGTGTTTTCATGTTATTTGTTATGCTACTTGCAAGTTTAATAACAATGTTTTCATCCTACTGCTAGTTACCATAGTTGTGCAAAATGTGCCAGTTCATTACTCATATTGTCATGTCTTCCACTTTCAGTTCAAGCTTTAAAGTTAAAGATGTCTGTATGTGAAATAAATGATTTTAAAATACTGAGCTCCATATATATGTGTGTGTGTGTGTGTGTGTGTGTGTGTGTGTGTGTGTGTGTGTGTGTGTGTGTGTGTGTGTGTGTGTGTGTGTGTGTGTGTGTGTGTGTGTGTGTGTGTGTGTGTGTGTGTGTGTGTGTGTGTGTGTGTGTGTTTGTGTTATGGACCTACAGCTCAGCACAGCATCTAACAAGCTGAAAACAAACTGACCATCTAATATTTACTATGGTATAATAGTATCACAAAGAAATGTCAAGAATCTGTTGTTAAGCAAATGAATTCCCAGGAGTTGTTCGAACTTCTCACTTGCACACAAACAACCACACAGGTGTCATGGATGGCTTTAGCAGAGTCTAAGAGGTATATGTCAAACATGTAGTGCACTATTGCAGCCAATGTCCCCTGCTCTCCTTCTATCTGCCTTTCTCATACTTGTTCCCCTGTGTCTCGTCTCTCGTGGGCCATGAGAGAAAGTAGCTCTAATGCACATGTCAAGGTCAATCAGTTTGCTTCGCTGAACTTCTATCTGAACAAGGAGTTTCTACCTGGATGATGGTAAGGTTAAAGGTCACAAGTAAGCCTGGAGGGCCATGTTACACATCTATACACGTCTCACAGCACCAGTGTCTCTTCATACGCCTTGTGTTGTTTTACCTGAACCCCCCACCAGAACCTACATTGCTCAGAAATCAGGTCCACTATATACTTCTAATGAACAAATCTGTATATTTGCAACTATTCTGGAAAATAAGAGTTTGTTGAAAGTACTGGATGTGTTGTCGCATCAAAATGTATGAGGGGAAAAAAAAATATTTTGAGATGGAGTATCTGTAATTAAGAATATGTATTATATTATTTAGTGTTGAACAGAACACAGGAATCCTGAGACACGTTTTTTAAAGATCTATTACACTAACACTGCATCTTAAAAATGTGATGTTCATGGTGTAAGATGTGTGACTATGACTAAATAGCCAAAGATGTCTGTCTTCATACTTGCAATTAAAAAAATAGTGTAGATGGAACACAACAAAACATCCTTTGTTAAAAAAAAAATAGCCCAAAGTCTACCTCGTACAGACTGCAAAATGGATTGTTATGGACTGTTAAAGACCAGTAATATGCCTAAAAACAAGCAATTTATTGAATTCATAAGCATAATTTTGGTCTTCCTTAATAATATAATACTTTACAATAGGGCTGTCGATTTAACACGTAAATCTAATTAATTCGTTATGGAAAAAAAATACAATAAAACTTTTTACACAATTAGCACACCCACCCCTTCCCAGCCCACATACTTCATGCATCTATGTACTGTGAGTGCAATTTCGAATGCATACAGAGCTGTCTGCTCTCTATATCTCTCATGGTACTTTGATGTCAAACACCGAATGGTCTGTTTGTTACATGCCCCTAAAATTCAAGAAATTGGGGCAAAAATGCCCCTGTGTGAGATTTTGTCTCATATTTATATCATATGATATAGTTAAGCAATATCACACAAGAAACGAGTGCAATATCACACGACTTCTGTTTTTGTCCTGAATAGCACAAGTGCCAATGTGAAAATTGATTTTGAACAGTTTGATAAATAAGAGCTTAGTATTGTGTTGTCTGTTTGTCTTGCCAACGCAAATATTACTTATTAAAGCCACAGCAGAACTGTTGTGCATCTTCAAGCATCACATAATTTCTGAATGACTCGCTTTGAATGAATCGGGTGAACCAATGATTCAATGGCCCATTCATAAAAAGAGCCATTTACTTCATTCCATAAAAATAAAAAGTCCATATTAATAATAATAATTTAAAAAAAACTATTTAAAGGGATAGTTCACCTCAAAAAATGAAAAGGAAAAAGAAAAAAAGAAAAAAGAAAAAACTCTTTCTAAAGCTACTTTTTGTAATATCTGGCCATGTTCACACAGCAGCAGAATACGGTTGTCAGTCCTGTATTTGAGTGCTTGATATGGTTGCGTTCACACAGTTCAGTTATTTACGGGTGTGACAACCGCATTGTTAGTGTAGCCGAACTCACACCTGTACATTTTCAGGACTCACAACCGCATTCTCGGGACACACGTGCTGTGCGAACGGAACAGGACTGGCAACTAGTTGTCTGTCACGTCATACAGCGCGAGAGAGAGCCGCTCTGCCGCACAAACGCGGATCAATCGTGTGTTACGTGTTTTCGGTAACTTACAGTGACGAAGAAATGAGTTTTCTACCGGAGCCGCTCCCGTCAGTTTTGTGTTCTGTAAGCGATTCACATGCTCCGCTCTCCACCCAAATATAAAAGCTGCTGTCGGTTAATGAAAATTTGACTCTTGATTGGACTCTTGTCACATCATAAGTGATAAAACTTTAAGTATTATGGATGTCGCCATCTTTGATTTTACTTTGGTCACTGTTGCTATGGTAACTGGTAAGGAATACGAGCTTGACTACCGTGTGTGACTAAATAGTAAAAACAGTTTTATATATATATATGTGTGTGTGTGTGTGTGTGTGTGTGTGTGTGTGTGTGTGTGTGTGTGTGTGTGTATGTATATATGTATATATGTATATATGTGTATATATATATGTGTATATGTGTATATATAACTGTGATTCATACAATACAATTAATTAAATTTTAAACAAATTTTACTAAAAGCTGACTGACAGACCAGGCATAACATAACTGACTTTGAGCATCTAAACAGCATGAGAAACATTATGAATGACATCCAGCTGAGTATTGTTTTTAAAGAACAAATAACTTCATGTGATTTCAGAGAATCAGTTCTGAGGTATTTCAGCTGTCTATTATGTGTGGCCTCACTTAAGAGCCAAGCCATTAAATCTGTCTCCTCTTTCTCACTCTCCCTTCCAGCTGCTCCTTACCAAACTGTCTCTCTATCACCTCTTATCTGTCCCTCTCTATTCATTAATAGCTTTCTACTCCAGGAGACATCTGTAACTTCCCATTATCTATAGACACACTGACCATGGTTGAAGATCAAAGGGATGGCACGATGCATTAAGAGCAGGCTGTTCAAATCCAGGAGCAGGGAAATCTGAAGAACATCTAAAGACAATGGCATGAAATATGAGGCAGCTCACAACAGGGAGGGGTGTCAGTTGTCGTGATGGACCCCTATGACAAAGAGAGAACATTCTTGCCGTCCGGTCAATGGCATCGATCTAATGACATTGTGCAGGGTGTGCGGCGGCGGCGGCTTCACAAATTGCGTGATTTCTACAGCTACTCTAAACGCGTGATAAAGAGAATTGTGAGTCAATGGCATTGATGTTCTCTACATCTATCGCACTCTCTCCTGTGAGGAGGAATGTGGAAGGATGTTGGTCTGCTAAAGAGTCCTGTAAGGCTTACAAAAAGTGCAATGTGATGGTTGCAAGGCAGATGTGTTGAAATCTTGCACATGCATAAAATAAAAAAAAAAAAAAAAAAAAAACTAAGCGTGTATAACAATCATACACACACAAAAATAAAAAAACACAAATAAAATGCAAAAGAAAAAAAAATAAGATAAAATTTAAATTTAATGGTTCACACATTTGTCATCTGTCTGCTGAATTGGGCACAAATTCATAGATGGAAGCACACAAACAAAACACATGCGCACAACACACAGCCATTCAAACACACAAACGAACACAGGGGAACATCTAAAGACGCCTGAGATCTCCCTTGCAAAAGCGCTCTGAAATTAAAATAAAAACACTGCAACACAGCATGTCAATCAAAAGCCGAGGTTTCAGACACCATCTGCATCCAAAAAGAAAAAAAAGAGAGAGAGGAAGCTGAACACAGCCTCTCATCTTCCTGATCTCTCTCTCTTTATTTAGCTTGGGTAATTGGAGTAAGTCGGCCATCTCTCTGGCTCTCTAATATTCATTACCATGTTGGTAATTTACCCAAAGATGGTTGCGTGCCTTCCACGCTTTTCAACTCTCATTTATGGCTGTTTGAAAAGATCAAGCCGGGAGCAAGCCTCTGCAGCCTATTAAAGGCTCAGAGCCTTCACCCGAGACCGACAGATGGAGCATGCTGCCCCCAAATGGCTATGCTGGAAACTGACAACAAGAAGCCCTACGTTCTGATTGGTGTCAGAAAAAAAAATGCTTTGAATATGCACTGCAGTAAAAAAAAAAAAAAAAAAAAAAAAAAAAAAACCCTAACATGAGCAGCTGTACATTTTTACATCCCAGTAAATAACATTATGACAAAGAGAGACCCTAGAACTGTCTTATAACAGCTATGGTTATGAAGGAAGGTCTGAACGGGATAGTTCACACAAAAATAAATATTCTGTCATTTATCCACCCTCAAGTTTTTACAAACATGTTTGGCTTACTCTCTTCTGAGGAACTGAATGTTCTTCAAAATATCTACTTTTGTGTTCTGCAGAAGAAAGTGAGTCTAAAGGGTTTGTAAAGACATGAGGATGAGTAATCAATGACAGAATCAACCATCCCTTTTAGACCTATCTCCATAACCATAGCTGTTATAACAAAGTTCTAGGGGTCTTATTACACGTTATTTTTTTTTTATTTTTTGGGGGGTGAACTATCCCTTTGGTCCCATTTAAACATCTTTTTATATCTTTTTCCTATAAAATGTTTTGTAAATTGTATTATTGCAGCTAAATGAACATGACTCATCGAATAAAACCAATGTTTGTACCCTCTAAATTAAATCTGAATGCTCTGAATTCATAATACAGATGACTGACTGAACAATTCTGTTATAGGGTTAGTAGTATAGTTTGTATATTACATATACAGTTTGAAAAAGTTTAGATGAAATAGCTTGTTGTAATTATTTAAACAGTGTGAACACACACACGCACACACACACACATACACGCCTTGTATGAAATCACTTCAATGTTACTAATTAGCTTTTCATATAAACTGGCTTTAAGTTATTGATGAAACCCCATTCTAGCAAAGCTGCAACACATTGAACAGACGTCTAACACAGAGAGTGCCCAGAGTTTGTTGTACAAGTGCAAGTATCTCAAGTCAGACCTACAGATCAGGCATGTTCAAAAAAATATGTTCAGCTTGAACAGATTAAGACTCACATCTCTGCAGAAGTTCTCCTCTATCAGTTATAGAACATTCAGTCCAGCAATGCTAACACAGTGTATCATTGAGAAACCTTTCTGTCACGAAAGCCCTTAGATGTCCAATTCCAAGCCCCTGAGCAGTGGATGAGTGCTCAGTCTCATCCTTTCATCCTACTCTCTTTCATCTGTCCATGTGACAGACAGCAACATCGTGCCACAAAAGATGAGCGTACGTTTGGCTGTGTGTCAGCTTTGACTTGAGATGACGAGTTCTGGAACTGACTGTGACACGGTTCTGCCAAAGATAAAACTTACTAGCTAAGTATATTGACGAAACCAGAAACTGCTGTCAGTGAAGTTTTGATGAGGTTTTAGTCTGTTACTCACTAATCTTCAGTTTCAAAGAAATCTGGCCAGCATTTAATCATGTCAACAAGGTGTACAGCAATCAAGGTCAACAAATAACCAGTGAAAGTTTGGGGTTGTTAGGATTTTACATTTTAAATTATTATTATTATTATTATTATTTTAATTTGATCAAAATATAGCAACAATGATTTGATTTTGTAATATTTTTACAATTTAAGATAACTTTTTTTTCTATTTGAATATGTTTTAAAATGTATTCCTGTGATGCAAAGTCATTACTGCAGTCTTCAGTGTCACATGATCCTTCAGAAATCATTCTATTATGCTGATTTGCTGATTCACATTATTATCAATGTTAAAAACAACTGACTCTTACTGTTTAATACTTTTGTTTAAACCATGATGAATTTTTTTCCTAGAATATTTGATGAATAGAATATTCAGAACAGCATTTATTTGAAACAGAAATCATACAGTCTGTACGATCACTTTCAATCAATTTAATGAATCCTTTGTAAATAATTTTTTTTTTTTTTTTTTTGCTTTTTTTTAAGAATAAAATCTTACTGACCCCAAACTTTTGAATGGTATTGTAAGCATGTAGACGAGAATTACGACAACTAATAGACAGACATATGTTTTCATGTACTTCACAGCTTTTCTACAGTATGTGGGTAAAAGGGCAAAAGAGTTACAGTAACACTGACAGGTAAATGAGTGGCAGTAAATAAGCAGGTGAAGTGAGATGACAAGTCAACAATCTAATGTCAGATCTAAAAAAAAGGTAACAGACTGAAAGCTAAAGCATCTGACAGCTGATAAGAGCTGAATGAAGTCAGGGAAGTTGGTAAACAAAGAGATGTGTAATTAGAAAAACAGACAATGGACTTGTGAACACATAAACAATAATTTCCACAGTGAAACGTATCTTATACTGTTGAAATAAGAAAACAATTAAATGTGATACGTGAACATGATAAACAAGCACACAAGAGTGCTGTGCACACAAAGAGATGTGATACCTCTGTGGGCCAGCTTCTGAAGAACGTTCCTCAAACGCTGCACCGCTGCTGGAGACACGCCATAAGTGTAGGCAACTGAACCTGGATAACTCTGACATTGACCAAAAACCCCATCTGCAAAATAAACATACAGTCAACTTTTACAAACACACACTGTATGATCATTTTTTAAAAACATGTTTTTAAACACAATGTCATCAGCAAGGCAATAACAAAGTGCTTAACAAAAATCATACAATTAACAAAAAGCTATACAAGACATTGGCAATCATACAAGACATACAAGGCAATCATTCTGTCAGGATCACAATATACGATTTATTGAGGCAAATAATATTTTATATTATGTAAACAGCTCCCTGATCTTTAAATTAGCAAGAAACTATAATAATAGAAACTATAATACTATAATAACATGTTAGGCTTGAAGGAAAAGCACAACTGTTTGTGTCTACAGCCATCAGTTTATTTTGTGAAGCTGAAGTTTCTGCCTGGGGTCATAATAGCCACAGGGGTTTAGGGTATTTTCTTTTTTTCTTTCTTTCTGACACTTTCAAGATAAGCACACAGGCCATCAGGAAACACACATATATAGAGACACACACACATTATGTGGCCCCTTGATTATCTCCCCATCACCAGGGACCCAGTGCCACGCAGTTGTCCGTTGCTAGGCAACCCAAACCATGGCTCAGATTGGCTTCATAATTCAATGGCTATCTGGGCGAACAGGGAGGATGCAGGGTATAGCAGCGGTCCTCACAAGGAATACTAATGACCACAAGTGTTCCTTCACTGTGTAAGAGCAGTTTTCATCTGTTTTCTGTAAGTGCTGCTCATCTGCACCACGACGTGATGGAAACTCTCAGACTAATGTTGTACAATAAAGGCATAAACGGTCAATATAATTAGCCTTATTGTTTCATCATAAATAATTCAGTCACTGTAAGTTCCAAACTGGCTAACTTAAAATATTTAGGTAAACAAGCAACTCTTTGGCAGAATGATATTCTAATATGTGAACATGAGCATGTTTGGACACATTAGGGTAGAATAAGAGCAATAAAAAAGAATTCAATGAAATGCAAGCAAGCAATTAAGAGAATACGTATTTAATATGAGACAACAAAAGCTTTAATAGAAGCTTCAGAGTACACAGACTAAACATCCTACTCTACCTCCTTTTGACTCGAAACCTGCCATGTCCAAACTTTTTACATGCGCACCAGACACATGACATAACCACCAGCGAGCAGACCCTTTTCACTGCCTCCGTGTCGGTTTCCATAGCAACCTCCCTCACTGTCGACTGCCTTTTTTTCCAGTCGTCTCCGGGAATAATCACACTCTAATTACAGTCATCGCGCTCAAATATAGACTCGGCTGCGCTTTCTTCTATCCCACGATTCCTCGAGCTCTACACTGTACAACCATAAAACAGAGCCTCAGGGAAATAGAGTGAGTGGTAATATAAAATCTATCAGGCAGGCTGAATTATCAAACATGATACATTTGCTTCCCACTTGGTGGTAAATGATATGCCTCTAGAACTCTGCACTTTGTCACTCATTTGCAAAATGCTCTTTATACCAGCTACGATAAGCTTAATAACAGCTCTGAGAGCTCTGGTAGGTCCGACGTCAAGAAAATCCTGGACTGCTCTAGGTTCAGTATTGTGGCCATTATGTCCTCTGATAGATCAGAGATGAAGTGCAAATGGAGAATATAGACTGACATTTCACAACATTTGACCTATTTAGAGAAGGTCTGGATCTCTCAAACTGCCTCTGACACAGAGAAACCTTCTCAGTGTAAGCTGACAAATGGTTTCAAGCATGTGAAATTCTAACATTACACATATGCAAATCAACTATATTTGAATAAAAAAAAACAGCTTAGTATGTTACTGAAAATGACAGTATCAAATATTTCAAAGAAACAACTGATTATTTTAAATTAACAAAACCTAAACTTCTAATAGTAGTCAGTCACATTGTTAGACCTATGCCATAACCAAACAAATTAAAATACTAAAATAAATACCTCACAATTATTGGTCAACACTCTGTTACTGTTATTATACTGATCTAATATTATATGAAAAATGTCTATTTCTCTCACTCATAATCTTAAACTTTATAGAGCCAACACGTTAATGTGCTGTAATACTTATGATCTACCACAAGGAGGAGACTTAACAAGCAAAATGGGCCACTGATACACTCAACACACACAGAACAGTTCTGCTATTGGCAAATGACTGTGTTAAATATATCCATTGTCTATAGTAGTAGTAGATACTGCCTAAATCTGTTATTGCTCAAATTGTATATGTTTTTTGTTTGAGTTGTTTTATTATTTCATGTGTAGATATACAGTAGCTCCACTGAAGACTGCATCATTAAAAATCAATTATTTTAATTACATTTTAACCATAGTTCTACTAAAACACAATTCTTACTAAGACAAGAAGCCAGTAGGCATTGGCTTTATAACTGATGGATTTCAAATCAATACACACAGCCAAATAAAACGGAGTACTATTTTAAGCAAATGACACTACTGAACAGACTGAGAGCATTAGGAATGTAATAAGAAAGCAGACCACATTTCAAATCATTTCTGAAACTACTGAACTGAAACAAACATTAGGAAAAAATGCAAATGCACAGTAACTAGAAAATTCTCCTATGTGACACTTCTGCACAGTACAGTAAATCTACTCTGCCAGTGTATTTGACAAAGGCAGAAGGGAGAAAAATGAGACGTTAAACTTGTGTCTCATATCTAAGATGTTCCCTTTTTTGAGGAACTGGCATTACAAGCAAATTGTGGATGCCAGACTTGCTAAGTGGTTTTCTTTTCTCATCTCTTTTGTTTCCCCATGAGTAAACAGATTATGAAACACTTCTTCTAGGAAGAGACAGGACACTATTATAGCACAGTTGAGGTCCCTGGATCTGCTATACTCAGAAATCTTTTATGGAGTAAACTCTGAAACAACTGAAATGTCTCCTGTCCTCCTCTCAAGTTATGATTCCTAACCCATCACATTAAAAACCACATTTAACTGAGCTGCTGTCAGAGATGGCAAGGATCTTAAAAGAATTGCTCTAATATAGCCAAAGATTCACAAATATAACAATAACTCAAGAGTTCCTCCTCAATGGTCATGGGGTTGCGAACAGAGCTCTTGGGAATGAGGCAGTGAGGCACGTCTCACACTGACAATACTGAGGCAATTACGTTAATCGATGAAACAAGTGAAACACGATGTTGCAACCAAATCAATAGTAATTCTAATTTTCGCTCTTTTTCCTGAATTTTTTTCCCTGTCTGCTGGTCAGTCGAGACCTTGGTATAAAAGTCATGAGATGGGCAGATAAAGACAGAACAGGAGGCTTCAGTTATACAGTATGTGAGACAACAGCTACAATGAACAACAGAGAGCTTCAAATTTATTCAGATACCCAGTCAGCTGTTCAAAGATGTTAAAACCATTACTATAATGAGTCTCAGACAGACCCCACGGATGGCCGCAGAAAATCGATTTCACCATGCAGAGTGGACCGCAGAGTGATACTAATGAAGATGAAGAACAGCCAGTGCCACAGAAGAGGAGTCCATTTTTGCAGCATTAAGAACCACAAATTCAGTAGTTTATCTGGATATGTTGAGGCCTTTGTTCATTCAGACAATTAGTTCATTTGTAGTTCTCATTGAAAGTTAAGCCCATACAGCAGTGTAATGGTTACTAAGACATTACGCACCAATGCAATATTATTATGGTCAATTGATATTGATTTATATTTATTGTAGATAATATTTAGTAAATTAGAAATAAATAATTTGAAAATTAATCAGCACTCTAAATAAAGGTTCTTTATTGGTATCTATAGTTCTATGAAAAACCTTTAGCATTCATGTAACCTTTCCAATGCACAAAAGGTTCTTTATAGTGGGAGAAGGTTCTGCAGATAATTAAAATGTTCTTCACACACTAAGAAAAATAGGTTCTTTTTAGAACTGTTCACTGAAAAGCTCTTTGGAGAACCAAAAATGATTCTTCTGTGACAACACTGTGAACACTCATTTTGGAACCTTTAATTTTGAGAGTTAATATCAATTTTTTTTAACTGAAATTGGTATAAAAAATAAATAAAAAAATAAAAAAAACTGGTAAATTAAATATTAAACTTCAGATAGCAACTTCTTGGTTCTTCAATTCTGTTCAATTCCATTCTTCAATTCTATTCTATTCTTCAAATTTTTTCACAGTTCTTTTTTTGAATGACTACAAATACAGTAAATAGTGGATCCAAACATTTTTCACAATGTCTTCTTTTGTGTTCATACAGCTTTGGAACAAAAGGAGGGTGAGTAATTGATGACAGAATTTTCATTCTGGAAGTGAACTACTCTTTTACCTAAACAGAAAAACCGATAATTGAAAATATGCTAAAATATATTGGTGATATATCAGTTGACCGCTGAAATATCCGAATGATTGAAATAAAGATACAACAATAAATTAATGCTTGTCTCATGACAGATTCACTAGAGTTATACAATATGAAAGACAAAATTTGTGTTATTCAACCTAAGACTAAAGCAGCAATATATGGCATATTAGAGTAACTACCAGTTCCTTTTAACTATAGGACTCAAAGGTCCTTTGCCTTTTGCTGACTAGAAATACATCTCTGTTCTTCACACAGGCAGTATAATTTTACCATAATGATTCCAAAATTATTTCACCAGCATCACTGTGTAGAATACAATAGGTGGTTTTATTCTTCAAGCAGTTTTTCCTTTTCTGTTTCATTTGTTATCCCATTTCTGCATTCTTGCAACAAAACGTGTTGCAATAATAGATATGACACCTTATGAGGACTTTTGGTCACACATTAGAGTGAGAGCTTAGGTTACAATAAAGCAAGCCAATAACACCAAAATAACTATTTAATAAAAACAACAAGCCTGGCTTCTTGTTTTGAATCGAACAAATAACACAGAACCATGATTAAAACTTCAAACCATGAATTTAGCATGTTTTGCACCGAGAATAAAAAAAAACATTGTGAAGCTTCATTGTTAATTTTTCATACATCAACTCAAACTTAAAGCTATTCCAGGAAATAATTTTCCATATTATTACCACCACAGTCCTTATATACATATATATATATATAAGAGAATATATATATATATATATATATATATATACAGAGAGAGAGAAAGAGAGATGTATTTCTAGTCGGCAAAAGGCAAAGGAAATATTAGAAAAGGTTAGATTGTCTAAGCGGATAATGACTTGCATTCTGATACTGAATATACTGAGTGTCCTGTGTGTGCTTGTAGTTACTCTATTAGATGTTTTATATCTCTTTTTTGAAGAGGTCTAATTGGTCAAGGGACTAATTGGCAGCTTTCCTGCGAGTTTGTTTATTTTCTAAAAATCCTAGGCAGTGACAGATTTATATTGTTTGACTCTTAGTTATTTAATGGCATAGGTAAATAATGGCCTCCATGAATGTGCTTGAATGTCCCTTGAATTGTCCCGTTAGTTTTAGAATATTCCTGCATTCTTCCTTTGAAGAATTTCACTGGTCAACTTCTTCCTTTGAGAAAAGCTTTTTCATAACAGAGCAAGCCAGAAATATTGCAGTTGGCAGGCAGTTTGTAGCGAAATAAGTGTGATGACAATTTCCAGCACATACTGTGTAGCACGTCCTCAAACACATTGGTGGAAATGCAAATTATGTCGTACCACACTGTACTGTATGTCTGATTTTACTGTTGCCGTTTTAACATTAACATCTTAATATGATTCCCGTTGATACTAAAATGTTTTCAAATACTTTATTTTATGGATGATCTCAGTGTGTAATTATCATTCAGAGTAGAAGACAGATCACAGACGATCAATAGCTGGCATCTCAACAAGAACAAATAAATCAAAACTGAAATGCTCTTAGAAGAATGTATTTAGGCTCCTTTTTCGGCCTCTTTTTTTGGCATTATTGGGGATCTGAACTGACACGCCATAAATAACTGTTGTCATAAAATAGAAATATGACTAAATCTATTAGTAATGAATGTCATTTGTGTTATTGTCAGCATCTAGCAAAATACATGCATTTTTAATACATTATAGTACTTAAAAAAAATTAATAAAAAATGCATTCATAAATGGAGTGCCACACAACTCACATAAAGTAACATTCATATTCACATCAAAGACTAATGAGAAAAGAGTGATTTGCAGGCAAATGTATATTCATGAATTTCAAGAGCAGGTCATATGGGTTTTTGAAAAATCTCTCTTTTGCAGTTTATAACGTAGCTATCCTTAAATGAAAACAATCTGCAAAGTTGTTAATCAAAAAAGTGCATGATAAATAAAGATATTGTCTCTCAAAAGAGAGAGTCGGTTCTGAATTGCCGTAACGAGTCGTTATATTTTCGACTCTTCTGCCTGTTACCGGTGTACGTCACAGGGTAACACATTTGCATAATCCCCGCCTGCCCGCGAAATACGAACAGAGTCTGATCTGCCCACAAACACTATTGCTATTAGTGCGTTTACATCATGTTGAGAAGACACAGTGTTCAAGGATACCACAGAAATACAATTCGAGCCTTTTGTTGTGTGCTTGTCATTTTATCAAGAACTGCTTCTCTAATCTGGGCTTTTATCTTCCTTGGCTTCTAATCTTCTTAATTTGGACTGACAAGCTCTCTGAACCACGACCTGTAAGTAGTACGATTGATACGTTAGGTGTACATTTTCAATTGAGTGCTCAAAATATAATTTTTTTGTGCCAATATGTGATGTATACCTAGTGCAGCTTTAGGTTTCCAGGTAAAGCATGATATTACTGTCTTACTCAAGTAGTTCTAAAAATTCGCAGTGAACCTAAGAATATGTCGATTATTGTAGACTGACGTTGTTCTAATTACTTTGTTTAATAATAAAGAATGTAGTGTAGCACACAGACTTTATAATAATTGTGAAACTGCTGTTTATTGTGCTACACTGGCAGTTACAGGGTTAATGCGGGAGAGATGAGTAATTTCGGCTGGTGCTCCTGTGATACAACTGTTCTGCGTTCTGATTAAAAGTTAAGACCAAGCGTCTTTTGCCTGTCGTTCTTCAAACATTACAGTAGACATATTTTGGTTTACAATTTTGTATTGTTTAATCAGTTAGTCACGTTAGCAGTCGGCTAACGTATCCACCTAGTGTTCACAGTTTAGCAGCTAAACTTTAGCTGTGGGCACGATTCGCTTGCATAAGTGTTTTTGTATTTTATGTCATTATAAGAACGGATTGACTATATTATTGTTTTATGTAAAGGTGCTTTGTCAATGGTAGAGCTGGCTAACTGGCTCAAGGACTCATCTCTGTGCCAATCACAACAGGTTTGGCCAGCTGACCAATCAGAGCAGAGTAGGCTTGAGGAAGGGAGGGGCTTGCTCCGAACTTGCTTGAAACGAATCATTTCCTAATCATTGGCAAATGACTCAAATATTAAATGTATATTCTGAGAAAATTACAATGTTTTCTGACCTTAGATGCATTTAAACCTGATGTAGGGGACTCCAATACAATATTGGGACACTTTAAAATACCATATGACCTGCTCTTTAAGGTATGTTGCTCATGATGGCCAATCTGTACCTTTTGACAGACTACTAACAGTTGCTGGCTCATACATTTGAACATATTCTTTTTTGTGCACAAACTCTCTTTTAAAAGTACTATAGACCTGCAGCATATATCTAAAATAAAGCACTAACTGCTCTGACAGCAACACAGTTTTACCTGAATTAAACTGTTACTGAATTAATGCTTTCAGAGTGCTCTCCTTGATAATCACATATTTATCCAGTTGCAATTTATCAAAAGCACATCCTCAGAGTTACTTAGAAACTCCTGTCAACATATCCGTGGTAGTCAACACTGGTGTAATCTTCTATCTCAAATATAATTCAAGCATACAGTAGAAGAATACAATGTGACAATAAAATACACCCACTCACACTGTCTGGTCTTCTTAAACACTTCCTAGTCTCACAGAGCCAGACTTTTCACTACCGGTGTAAAGTCTGGTCCACTTCACAGCTTATTCTAGCCAAGAACCACCCACTAAAGATGAGAACAAACCATCTGACCATTATAACAGGCAAATAATCAGAGCTGGTTTCATTTTCACAAGACATTTAGGGGAAGGCAAATCTAAAACTGATTAATATCACAATAATAGACTGGCAAGCACAAGCTGTTGATGATGGCACAGCAGTCTCTGTGAATGTCTGTACAAACACTGACAAAGAAATTAGCAGAAAATGAATATAGCGCAAAAGCACCTGATTACTCAGAGAATAAAGGCTAACATACAATTGGACATAGATGTTTGCTAATAAATACCCACTAAATAAAACTTCTGCAACTCCAAAGTGATTTACCTTCAAAACAAATAAAGATAGTCTTAATAAAACCTGAGAGATTTCTGACCCGCCCCTCCATTCACCCACTTCACACTTCAAAGATTCATAAGAGAATATTGAAGCTATCCATATGAATCAAGTTGTTTAATCAAAATCTTCTGAAGAGACATGATCACATTATGTTATAAACAGATTTAATAAGTTATATATATATATATATATATATATATATATATATATATATATATATATATATATATATATATATATATATATATATATATATATATATATATATAACATAGAATATATACTGTATATAGAGCACATCAAATACAGTAAATGGAAACTCAACTATTACTGCTTGATCCAACTAAAGTCTTATGGGTTTGGAACAACATGAGGGTGACAATTTTCATTTTTTGGTGAGCTAAACCTTTAAGGGCTCACTGACAAACTACAGGGGGGAAAAAAGCACTGAATCAGTCCACATTTCAACGCTCTGGCTGTTCAACGCCCTGTCTAGATTATTAATTGAATTCCCAGACTGTTCCGCCTCATTCTGAATGATGACTGGTCTTAACAGTCCTCTAGAGCTCCATGTTTTCTCCACCAACTCATGTGTCTTTCTGTTTTTTCTTCTTCTTTCTATTCAGCTGCAGGCTGTTCTAACTCATGCCAAAATACTGGGTCCACCACTAGCTTCCTGTCTCCTGAATGCTCTGCATTGTCAACGGAGAAGCCTGTGAATGTCTGCAGGTGGCATGAGCAGGTGTTGTACTGGTACATATATTGTGTAGAAACTGAACAGGAACTGAGACAGGACAATTCCCTGCAGTGTCACAACATTACCTGACAGTAAGGTGGGTGATTCCCACAATAATCACGCCTCACAGGGTGCTGGAGGTAGTAGAGGGACTGACGGGGTCTCACATGAAGGTGAAAAGGTTTTTTGCTATCACACTAGAGTTAACATTGAAAAGAAAAAGAGTTAAAATTGCATCTCGATACCCTGTCTATAATCTCTCACATTATCAGATTATGGGCCTGTTTGTAGCCACTGATGGCCTTCATTTTGCTCCAGGTGATCTGAGGTGAGCCAACATCAGAAGGTATAAAGATAAAGCAGCATGATCAAGCACATTCAATCTAAAGATTTATTTTCTGTCTCTGTTAAAAAGAGTGGATAAGCAGCCCATCCATCAAAAATAAATCTTGTCACTCCAAATCATTCTCAAGAGAACAGATTGTGCAACAACATGAAGTAAAGGATGGAGACAGAAACTCAGGGGAGATAAAAGTCCCCTGACAGTCCTTGGGATAGTTCCTTCATAAGTCCTAAGGTTTGACAGCGCTCCCAAAGTACTTAGGTTTTCACTCTTCACTGCTTTGTTTAATTGAAGTGAATAGCTTGAAATGGTGCTTATCTTATCTGAGCTTTAAATGTATTCCACGTCAAGAGAAAATCGTCATACACATGGTTCCAAACACAGCTTTAAACAAATGAAAGAAATGCTTACATTTAACTTTTGATTAAAAAAGCCACTAAGTTTACAGGTATCATTAACTATTTTGGCCAATGCACTGTGCTGCTACATATAATATATCATACTAGCATTGTAAAAAAAAAACAATATTGACTTTTCCATGTTTCAGTACTGAAATATTTGAAACTGTTCCATATTATGGATACACAGATACCAGCTGCACTTTCTCACTCTCTTCTCTCTGACAACAGAGTTTGAGTGAATAAAACAATACTTTGATTATGGTACTGTTCAAATTTATGTATAGCGACAACACTAGTGTACATCAAACCATCAAATGTAGAGCTTTTAGCATCTGCAAATGCTGATAATAATTACAACACCTGAAATAAAATATTATATATAAATAAATAAATACTATAAGAACATAATAAAGAACAACCATAAATAAGTTCGGACAGTATTTTAAAAAAAGGGTGATTACAAATTAAAGCTTCTTATTTAGGCATAAAGTCAGAGATGTTGACAATAAACCAGTTACTTGATAATCATGACCAGACTATAACCAGAGACAAGTAAAGAACCATTTAAATGCTGACAGAAACCTTGATTGGTTCTTTTCACCTACAGCCTACAGCCTACAGAACTTGACAGGCCATTTTACTAGCCAAGTCTCCATTCAGTTCCTCACTTTCTCTCTTAAAGGCCACACAGTCATTGCTTTGCATTCTGGGAAATGTTAGATGGTAGTCCCACACCAGCCAGCTGTCCATCAATGATCAATCTGCAGTTACGGCCTGACCTCATTCCATAATAAGGACAAACCAGCCACCTCAACACTACAATACCATAACCACTCCTCATAAGAAGCTCTTTCTTGGTTTCCAAAGATACATTCACATCACACCAGCACAGGTAAGGCTGGAAACTTACTGGTTGCATTTCACAATATAATTAAAACATAATTTCAAAATTAATTTTGATTAAACTCCCCAAAACAAATAAAATAATATAAATAAATAAACTTTTATATTAACCTGACATTTCATTTCTCAGTAAAATTAAATGTTTAACATACACAAACCGTTTTGTTCCAATGAAAAACTAGCCTACATTTTTGCAGCAGTTATATGTTGTGCAGACTGATAAAAAACACATGTCCCCAGAAAATAAATCCAAACACAAGATCATTTATAGCCATAAAAAGTTAGACAGATGCACTCTGTAAAGCTCTCTGTGGGTAGTAGAGTGCCAGCTTGGAAGAGACTTTATTTGTGAGTTTTCTGCAGTTTTAATGAGAAGCATTTATTTTAAAGGGTGAAAGCGCAAAATGTATAATCTTTTAACAACTCACCATTGATGCAGACTTCATACGACACACATACCTCATCTTCAAACAGACAACCTGTGGGGAAAAAAATACAAAAATCAACACTGGTATGGAAAGCCACTAAAATGGGTGAGGGAATTCATAAAAGCGGTTTGTACAGCTCATCAAGTTTCTGCTGATCAATTTCTGGAATGCAACCCGAGGAAGCAGAAAATTAACCATGTAAGACAGACTTCTAATTAGTGGGATTTCTAATTTGAGTAGTAAACAGGATTTGAAATATCCTTATTTATAATAAATACACTTTGGTTTGACACTGGATGGCTATAATTTTAGACCATGCAACAGCTATATAGCAAGTGTGATATTGTTTTTCCAATATATAGCAATTCAGTAAACAAGTTACTATTGAGTAAATTACATTTTAGGATCAATATCATGAGTAGCCTATATTTTGCTTCACCTTCTGCGCCTCTGGGCAACACACAGTCATGGCAGTACTAAATGAATCAGTAGGCCTATGCTCAACGAATCAGTTGAGTAAACGACTCAGTGGCTCACTTATTTAATTCCTAAATGATTCACTGTTGTTAAATGAATCAGTAAATTATTAAATTAGTGAATAAATCATTGAGTGAATTAATCATTGACTCAGCTGACAGTTACTTGTCGCCACCTACTGTCGTAACGATGCAACGTGCAGAAAAATCCCACCACCTAAATCCCAGATTGAAAATTCCCTGTGCTGTTGAACTGTACATCAACACTATATACATTTCTTGCTGTTGAATTTGATCATGTAAATTATCACTCCAATCTTCATAATAATGACGTGTCATTTATTTTCATATTCAGATAAAAAATATATAATGATTAGTAGGTAAAGGGGAGGAACAGGAAGGCACAGAGCATTAAAGAAAAAGTGTCAGTGGAGTGTGATATATAAAATAATAACAGATGGATAAATGACAAAAGAGGAAGAGAGGTGTGATGCCGCAGCATGTGATCTACTGAATTCATGTGATTTGCAAGCCTTTCATGGTTCAGTGTAATTCCACTGACCTAGTCACTCATCACTGAGTGCCATCTTCCTCTGAATCATTTCTGGAGTTCATAGGAATGAAACAGACAGGTCTCCCTGCTGACCACCGATATGGTGGATACATAAAGAAAATGACAAAAGTTCATGTAATTAATGTGGACATCAGCTCTAGAGAGATGAGGCAGGATTAGCTGCGAACACACAGACTGCTGAGGCTGAACCGACCAGAACACAAACTGTGACACAAAACAGTTTGCTGTCTCCATGGAGACAGGACTGAAAGGGAGCTCTTAGGTGACAAGAGGAAAGATTATAGAGCTTTGTACATGTGCCAACGTATGTGTGTGTGTGTGTGTGTGTGTGTGTGTGTGTGTGTGTGTGTGTGTGTGTGTGTGTGTGTGTGTGTGTGTGTGTGTGTGTGCGCGCGTGCATGGCCAAGGGACTCTTAGCAGCTGTCCTTTGATAAAGCACAAGGGAAAGACAAATGTCCCTGAAAGGAAGAGAAAGAGAGCAAGAATCAGAGCTAGCATTTTGCCTTTCCCTTTTTCATTACCACATACATTTATTACATCGTTCACAGTAGAGAAATGTTTCATTTTTCTCTCGTTTCTCAAGCCTCTGAAATCACTTTATAACTCACACATTTGCTCTATTATCTGTCTTTCTCTGTCCCTGTCTGTATGCCCTCACAGCTGTCATTACTGGATAAGTCCTAATCCATAAAGGAGCCAAAAGGAATCAACAAACTAGAGCAAAATAAAGTCTGCAAAACACCTCATATCTACTCAGAAAATCTGGCTAAAAGATATGCCATGAAGTGCCGATATTAGCATGCTGAATCAGAAAGCTGGCTGTAATAAATGGCCTCTCAATGGTGGAGGGAGAGTCAAGTGAAGATTCTGTCTCTATTAAACATGAAGACAGTCCCACACTAAACTCTGCTCTACACACTGTTTAAAGCTCTGTAATTACTCCTGGGCACTCAAGTCTAATCAAACCACTCAGCCTCTTTATTAGAACTTGTCAAAATTCTCATCAGCATTCCATATTAATTACCCCCGATCCTCACTCTGACGTCTGTCTGGATAAACGCGTTCTGCCTGCTACTATAGCTCCTACATCAGATCGACAAACCAATTTTTTATCTCCAAAGATTGTCTGTGCACCCTGGCCGGCTTGTGCTTGTTGGCTCCTGAGGTTGATTAAAAGAAAACATAATTAAAGTGTAATATCTTAAGTCTATTTTTTTAGGGAAGACAAGAAGCTCCCATGGCACAGCGCACTACAGAGGGACACTTCAGCGATAGATTACCATGGTTCAATCTAAATAATACACTTGTTTTGAGATTGTTAGTCATTGTCAGTGACAATATTGTATAATAAGACAATATGTAAGGGATAATGGTTTTGTGGACATTATTAAAATACTAACCCGACATAAAGATTACGTTATTATAATTAAAGCTTCTGCTAAGGAAAAAAAAATTGTCCAGACCCTTACAAATCAATTGGCCTTGCACAATATTTACAAGGTGATTAACAAACTTTGATTTGAAGCAAAAAAGTTTATATGCAAGTGAGCGTAGCGCACAGTTTGTTTGTCCCTAAAAGATTACAAGTTATCATTAAAAAGGAGACTTACAACAGCGTGATTTCAGAAATAACTCTTGCACTCAATTTACAGCATACACAACTGAGATGCCAGTTGTACCAGTACAGTGTCACACAGAGGGATAGAAAAAAATTAAACAAACATTTAATTCTATAGTTTTCTTAACACGCAACAGTCTAGTACAGATTACATTTTGTGCTTGTGTCTGATGAAAATTTCCTTCTTACTCCGAGCTCATCTGACTCTTCACCCCTCCCACAGCAAGACACTTTGACTGAAGCCTACAGGCTGACATCTTTATGAAGAATCCATTTTAACCCTCCCACCACTCACACAGTGCCTCATTTGCCCAGAGGTTCAGTCTGTGAGGATGAACAACAACAGCAGTGTGTGTGAAGCCCCATTCTATGGTGATTAAAGCAAACCTGCAGAACTGCATACTGAGCGATTATGGCATGAATTAGAGTTTTATTCAGCCAGGGAGATATATAAACACTTAAATTCCTGCCTTTTGTGGATATCCAACACCTTTTATGCTAAATAACAGTTTATATGTATGAAACAGATGCTAAAAACACTTGCACTCCATACTAATTCTACTGTCTTAAAGGGGCCATATGATGATTTTATAAAGATCATTATTTTGGGTATTTGGTGTAACAGAATATGTTGACATGCTTTAATGTTCAAAAAACACATTATTTTTCAAATACTGTACATTATTGTAGGTCCTCTATGCCCCACCTCTTTCAAACATGTTGTTTTCTACAAAGTCCCTCCTTCTGACATGCGCAGTCTGCTCTGATTGGCCAACTGACCCAGTGCATTGTGATTGGTCGATCACCTCAAGCACTCGTCGAAAATGTAACGCCCCTTTCCATAATCGCAAGTTTCATCTTTTTTTTAAATAAATGTAAAGACATTAAATAATGTCCTTAGTTTTACCATCAGTTCAAGCCCAAATGGGTAACAGAGTGGTGTGACAGACACAGTGATGAAGCTCATATGTGTTTGCAGTACACAAGCCACAGACGGCTAGGACAGCTGACTCCACTGTGATGTGACCGTCTCTCTCACACACGCATGTGTACGTGCACACACACACACCACCACACATGGCGCGCCAAACTCCACATTTGAACAGTCAATAGCAAATACTTAAACTAATACCAAAACATACTTACAGTAGCTGATTCAGAAGAGACAGATTGTCGGAGCAAAGTCAGAATTACCTCATCTCTTAGGTTCACAAAACGGTCGTCCATAAAATGCATTGCTGTTCTGTTGTAAGTAATCTTAAAGCTTCCTAAATGCATCTACTTTCAGAAGGCCAAATTAACTGCTTTTGTTTCACCTAGAAACACAAAGCATTTTCCTGACATGGCTGCTTCAGCACTAACTGTGGTTGCTGAAACCACGCCGTCTTTCTATGCGCTAACATTTGGTCAGCATTACGCAAATATTTCCACATAGTGACATAGCTATGTGGGGGCGTGTTTAAACGAGCCGCTTTAGGGGGGCGTGGCAGAGTCTTGACTTTGATAAAAAATATCTCTTTGGATTTGAGACTTTAGTCTTTGCAACTTTACAGATCTTCTTTATGCACCAAGAGCTTGTAACACTCCAAAGAGGAAGGAAAAACTGAAATCGCATCATTTGACCCCTTTAACTACATGTGGTGTGAAAATGGATTTTGGTGAGGTTAAAAATAACCAGTTCCAAGTGACCTGGATTCTGAATTTTTAATTCACTATGATCCATGGAGGGTAGGGGACTCTATTCACTTATGTAACTTGTTTAATCATTTTTGGCCAGGAATTATTGTAGACAATTTTAATAAGGATGTAAATTGAACTAACAGGTACTATATATAATTACACAGTTTGTTGTTCTCAGGATATTTACATTATCACTATAAGTGTAATTATAACATTCAACAACTAACAGCCTTAATTAGTTATCAAAAAGCTATATTGTAAATGTAGAACATTGTATACGCTGCTATATTTATGAAAGCGTTATTGACATTTTATTGTAAATAAAATAAAAATTATTGTATTACTTACAGTACGAAGTACCAACAAATACTTCCAGAGATTATTCATGCCCACATATATGTTAAGAAGTCTAGGATGGTGACTACACATAAAAAGTTTATGGATCCTTTGGAAGTACATGGATTTATTTTTGGAACAAAAGCATTTCACAGTAACTCTTTGTGTTTTAATTTGTTAAGACTTTTATTCCATACTATGCCTTGGATTAGAGTCAGTAGCTAAGGAGATACTGATGTTGATAACCAATATAATTAATAAACTCGTTTTCAGAAATGTTATATTGCAATAAATGTGCTAAAAATTATCTTATAGTTCAGGAAAGCGTCTAGATGTTTTATTCCATCAACAAGCACAGAAAAAGACCTGCCATCCTTCAGGATCACTTCATCCCGAGGATGCATTTCAAATTCGGCCAATGAATTTACCTGACCTCTAGCACCCCCTTCTTTACTATTCCGCATGCTGCAGAAAGAATCATTGCAGTGTTTTTAATAGGCCTCCAGTGCTTTCTTATGGCTGTAAGAAATGTGTTTTCATTGATTTTATTCCATTGAAATGGTCTTGGGTATTGTTTATCTTAACTGAAATTAGTTTTGTAGCAACTCTATGACTCCTTTTCTTAAATATTAGTAGAGGGAGATATGAGGGAAAATTTTTTTTTGAAAAAAGCACACGGAGGTCAGTTTCTTTCTGAAAAAAAAAATCAATTGGGCGTAAGCTATGAGAGGCCATGCTGACTGTATTGTGAATAAGTCACGGGTGAAGGGCATTGTTAGGTACGATGTGAAGCTCAATACGATGCAAGTTTATGTATTGATATGTTACTTATTTTTCAGTAAATTCATTAAATGCTATCCTTCTGCTAAAAAAAATAGTTCCTGACAGTGACAGTTAATGGCAAGAGAAAGTTCCTAGGGGTAATCTTATGGAGCTCAAATAAAAACAGAGAACAAGAACTATTCTAATCCGCTGTGTCAATTATTTATTTATTTAAAAAAAAAAAAACATGTATGATATTTCCTCACACATATACATCTTGCTTATTTCTCAACATGAGAGAAATAATGCAGAGATGTTTTCTGTCTTTTACTGTGGGTTTCGCAGCACAGCGTGAGTTTGCAAGTGTACAGTGTAAATTGATGGACATACTGTACAGTACCATATCTAAAAACTGAAAACTAATAAATACAGTAATATTCCCTCCACACTTTGGAAACCATGGCTTCCACACAGACACACACCACATTATTGTATCTCCCATCTCTTAAAACTTTCTTTGACAGCGGGAAGGGCGTGGCCTCAAAATTAAGGGTAAATGACGCAAAATAATGCCATCAGGGGTCACACATAACTCATTACATAAAAATAAACAGTTAATTTTGCTGATAATACTTGGCTATATTGATTGTTTTGCAATTGATTGTTAAGGGTATTGTGCAGTGATACACAACCATCACAGTGGTCATAGCAATTCTTTATCGTGAATAAAACACAGCTGTTGACCAATCAGAATCAAGAAATGGAGCTAACTGTTTCAGAAAATACTAATAATATGATTATATTACTACTGATTACATTACTACTCTAAATGTGAAGTGACGTGTGACCACGTATGGTGACCCATACTCGGAATTTGTGCTCTACATTTAACCCATCCAAGTTTACACACACAGTAGTGAACACCTACACACCATGAACACACACCCACAGCAGTGGGCAGCAATATTGCTGGGGCGCCCGGGGAGCAGTTGGGGGTTTGGTACCTTGCTCAAGGGTCTCACCTTAGTCATGGTATTGAGGGTGGAAGAGAGCTCTGGTTATTCACTCCCCCTACCAACAACTCCTGCCGGACCTGATACTCGAACCTGCAACCTTTGAGTAACAAGTCCGACTCTCTATACATTAGGCCACGACTACAAATATGCACCCTATAGGGGTATATAAGGTACAAATATGTCCCTGTAAGGGTGCTACCCAATTGCTGTTGTACCACCAATTTTTGGTCTTTTTTTTTTCAGTTTATAAAGATCTTTATTTCACTGGAGGAATTACATGTTACAGTTTAGGTGTGTAGCAACCATATGAGACATTTGATTAAGACTCTTCCAATTACCATCCATTGTGACATATGCCAAGGACATGACTCTCTCTTCCTTCAACTTTTTTGTTGGCTTGTTTACAGATTCACACTGTCACTTGGTGTACCTTGCTAAATGGGCTTTTGGGAGGTAAAGCAAAGAGGCAAATCAAGATAAGACAGGAAAAGCGAGAGGAAGGGGTAGTAGAGAGAGAAGGCGGAAATGAGAGTGGAATGGAAAAGAAGCAGTGTTGTTTTCAGCTGCATACTCTGCACACAGACAGGGTACATGACCCGAGAGTAAATTAATAGCACATCTTGAACAGGAGAGTTTTGTGCTCACTGAGTCTCATTAAAAATGTTACTGCTCACATACACGTAAATAATCTTCACACACCCACATACATTATGTTCAATCTGGCCCTCTCTATCAGTGTAAAGAGAGGACAGAATCTAATATCATAATCTAAGTTTATTAACACTAAACTATAAAAAAAAAAAAAAATCAGTGACATTTACAGTAAAATACCGGCAGCTGTGGTTACCAGAACTATTCCATAAAAAAATATATATATATATATATTTTAGGTTTAACAGATTTCACGTAAATTTACAGTTAAAACCGTATTTCATTAACTGATATAATATTAATATACCAACCTATTGAAGTACTAACATCTGTTTTGTGACTCTGTAATACACTGAAAACCATCAAAAACAGGTGGTGAACGTCACAATGAATCAAAGTTCATCACAAGCAGCTTTTCTACAAGCTGAGGATATAAATATTAATATATAAGCCACACAATGTCATTCACACCAATACTAAAAACCATTATATTAACACACATGGTATTAAAATAATGCAATAAACATTAATTTAACAACATTCGATGTAAGATAAAAACATAATGTACACAAATGATAAGAAAAAAACTAAGAAGAAACAGTTATTTCAACGAAAAAAAAAAATCAAATGTAAAGTGTCATGCAGGGAATTCTGGGTATGTCAGTTAAAGTTTTTTCACTGTAAACAATACAATGAATTGTTGACAATGAAATGTAATTGTAATTACATTAAATTTAAGGTTAGATCTATTACAGTTATTTACCGTATATAGTATCTCACCATTAACCAATTAACAGGTTTTCACTGTAGCATTTTTAATGTCTTTTACTGTTAAAATCACAATCATTTTTTTTACAGTGTATGGTTTACCCAATGAAACTGCTGTTGTCAATATTGCCAGAAGCCTAGAAAAATGTTACTTATCCAACAATCTTGACTTGAAAGAATTAATGGTGATAGTGGACAATAATAAAGTACTCAACATCATTGGGGGTTTCTCAGAAACATGAAGGTGCCATAAATATCCTACTCCATATCCTATAGATGAATATTATGCTTCAAAGCCTTTATGGTTTATTATGGGTTACTGAAGGAACCGGTGACAGGAGTTCTTGCAGAGACTTATGGATTCCATTTTCTTCCTCAGAGAACTGCTCAGTTTTGTTTCTTGTTTTGTTTTTTAAGATGTTCACAGCATGTGTAGGGTGTGCGTGTCAGAGCAGTGTGCGGGAGAAAGCACTGCCACCCTGAACCATGGATCCATCACTGATGACAACTGCAGCAGAATATTAAAAACACAAACTCTAGCTGTGACAAATTATAACACACACTACCAGAATGAAAAATCCTGAGTGACAATTCTTATACATATTTGCAAATCATGCATATTTATTTGTCAAAAAGCAATCAGAAAACAACGGAGCCCTCAATCCTCAAAGAGGTGTATTACTTAAGAAAGAATTATACAAAACTGCAAAGAACAATAGTACTAATAAATCAGTATTTCTACTTTTTTGATACTAAAGAACACACAAAAGCAAACAGTTTTGTACTTTTGCACTTAGAAGCTTAAAAGAAATAGTTGTCTTTAAATCTTTAGAGATACCCTGATTATCTTTAAATAAGGGTAGAGTATCTTTAAATCTTTAAGTAGATTATTTAGGCATTTCTTCCACCACCAGTCAAAACAAGGTTCTTTAAACATTTGCTTTGCTTTTTTCTTAGTCATGTATTTCTCAAGGAGTCGTATAAAACATTTTGTCACCTTGGAATTTTAAGATTATATCTGACATTTTTGTCAAAATTGAGTTATTCTGTGACAACCTATTTACATAATGTGATTTTTTGGGACTTTTTATTTAGAAAACAAAAAGATTCTATCTACAAAGTACATGGAATGCAAAAACTTTAAGGTTGATATTTGCAAACCACTCAGAATACAGATAAAAATTCCAAGGTGGCAAATTCATTGCAACCCAAGAGGAAACAAAGCTATCTGAAAAGAACAAAACTATATAAAAACAAAAACCTTTTTTTCCTTTGTAAATGAAACAAATTAACATAATAAGCATCATTCTGTACAGGAGTTAAAATCGATTAAATTGCTGTTAGTGGGAATTTAAGCAGAGCATCACCTTTTTTCTGGGTCCAGCTGAAAGCAATTACATACTAGGGAGCTCCAGAAATCAACCTATCATTATGAATTAAAGATGTGAGAGACTTGGTGGGACTATGGGAGTCAGGAAAAGACAGTGTGACCTTTCCCTCTGTCCTGCTGAATGATTTAGATGTATACACAAGAGAGAGAGAGGAAAGAAAATGAAAGATAGAAGACAACGGACAACATATTTTTGAGAAAAGAGAGCTATTTCTTTTAGGGGGACAAAATGCCTGTGGACACACACACTGACATGGCATACCATAGAGAAAACTAACATTCTAATTAGCAAAGTCAATCCACATGCTCAGACATGAGTGACGATGATTAAGGACATGTGAGACCACTTACTCTGCCCAAATACCAGCTGTCAGATAGAGGTGAGAGAGTGTCAGGACCGCTTTGTTGTGTGTGTGCGTGTGTGTGTGTGTGTGTGTGTGTGTGTGTGTGTGTGTGTGTGTGTGTGTGTGTGTGTGTGTGTGTGTGTGTGTGTGAGAGAGAGAGAGAGAGAAGTAGGAAAGGATTTTATTAACTGCAATATCTTGCCAGTTGGTCTGTTTGAAGGAATATGCTGGGTTCAATAAAAGGTAAGCTCAATCGATTGTTTCGTTTTGGTAATCAACATTATGCCACTAATGCTGTTGACTGAATTTGAACCCAAAATATTGCTCAAGATTCTCTTGATGTAACAATGTATTTATGTTCAGTATAGCAGTGGCCTGAATGGCAAATAAGTCATTAATGCCCTTATTAAGAACCAAACAATCTCAGAACACCTGCGCCATAGTGCTGAACAATACCTGTTAAAGTAAGTCTGTGAGGAGAAAAATTGTGAATGTCCAAGTAATCAGTCACTGTGTAAAGCAAACATCTCAGCTCTCAAATATATAATACTATTGACAGCATGTAGATAATGATTCTTCAAATTTCATGATACATAAGTTGCGAGTTGGCATGGATGAGAAATGAAATAAAATGCACTGCCAGGTTTAAGTTTGAGAAATTGTTGTCTACCTGGGCATTGGGCTGTGATGCATGAGACACTGTTGGATTTAAGTTTGCGGTTTTGGGCTAGTGTTTTTCCTTACTTTCCTTCTACAAATATATGCTGAACTCCAAAAGAAATTATATGGAAAGCTCAGGAAGCTTCTGGACTGAATACAGAATAACTCATAGTCTAATGTGTGAAATTACAGCTACTGCATTGCTTGCAGTAGTATGTAGGTCAATGGGAAATACAAGATCTGTTAAGAAAGGATTGTAAAAAGCACGTCTACATCTAGGTCATTAGGGAAATAATTCAAGAATTTACATAATACTTACTCAGATTGTTGCACACGGTTTTGTTACAGCAAGCATGATGGAACTCAAGATGCTGAATAACATCAAGATGCTGTATAATTTTAAGGTCAGTTTGAACAGCAATTTCTTGGGTGAAAATATGAAGTTAATACTGAAATTGGTTTAATGTGTATACAGGCCAATGTGTTCAATGACATTCGGTTTACATCAAATAAATGTCATGGTTTAGATGTCAAATTGATGTCATGTGGACATCACATTGACATCAATGATTTGTGTGATTGATTGAAATATTCAGCATCGCGTTAGTTCAGTCAGGCCACATTAGTCACGCTTGCATCAGCCAACAGTCAGCTGTTCCTGACGTGTACCAATCCAGTCTTGACACCTATCACATGCGGTCTATTTAAATTCCCATTCTTCAGCATCTCTTCCGTCGCATCGCTGCTTGCAATTAACTCCCTCCTCCAACCCCAACTCCACCAACTGAACCTGTAATCCAATCTAACTTTGTTCTTTCTTTATAGTCTCTTCATTGGAAGCAGTCTCTATCACATTTCATTTACAACTCATGTAATTGTGAATTGTAATTATGTATGCATATAATGGTTCTGTTCTGTAACCCAGGGGGGTTTGTCTTGCTGCTCTCCCCGCTCTGTCCAAGCATGGCTGCATGGACAGTCGTGTGGAGTGTTGCCCAGAACATAACCATACCGCCAACACTAACTTTATGCAATATAATTGTTATAAATATACTTGACGGAAGTGGTCCTGATTGAAGTATAGCACAATAAGAATTCTTTGTCAGCCTGATTAAGTTTAAGTAGAATTTTTTCTTAACTGAGGCCTTGGACAGCATCGATTTGCCACATCTCCTTTTGAAACATGTCCCAGTGGGCAAATGTTGTTCAAAAGACCTGAAATTGACATCAATCATTGACATAAAAAAACAGCTCAAATATCCAAATCAAACTGACATCAGAAACTTGGGGCCCTATTTTAACGATCCAACCGCATGGTCTAAAGTGTACAGCACAGTTGCGCTTAGGGCATATCTGAATCCCCTTTTGCTAGTTTAAGGACAAGAAAAATGGTCAGCAGTCTAAAAGTGTAGACACTGTTCTCTTAATGAGTAATGGGTGTGTTTTGGGTGTAACATGCCATAAACCAATCAGAGTCTCATCTCCCATTCCCTTTAAAAGCCAGTTGCGCTCGCGCCATGGCGGTGTTTGCTATTTAAATGGTGCAATTGAAATTTTTATTTTATTTTTTTAAATGTTTGTGTGCTGCTGCGCATCCCTGTGTGTGTAATAAGCAAATTGTATGCACGTTGTGCACCCACCTATAGGCACATATTACTAACGCGCTCTTTAAATAACAAAGAAAAATATTGCACCAGCCTTTGGTCAATGGCGCAGTCTATTTCAGTTGCCTCAAAATAGCAAAGCACCAGCAATGCGACCTGAACACACCTCGTTTTCAGACCAGCACGCCCATGGGCACGCAAATGCATTTGCCATTTAAACAACGTGGTGCAGGACGTGAAAATGATAACTAGTGCAGGCTGAAACTAGCAAAAAACACTTGCATTGCGCATGGCGCCCAATTGAGCCGGGAGTGAGATAGGACCCTTTATGTCCACTTCACATCCACACACTCATGTCTTTCTCTAATACCCATTCAATGACAAAGCTTTCTCTGCTGTTTAACAACACACCTGTAGATACAAGAATGTGTTTCAATAAAATATGACGTGCTATGACTATTTCTGGTAGTTTTTGTGTATGGATGCTTGTACCATGTGGTATGAAAAGATGCTTTGATTCAGAGGTGGGACCAAGTCATTGTTTTGCAAGTCATAAGTAAGTCTTGAGTTTTTGCATTCAAGTCCCAAGTCAAGTCCTGAGTAAAGATAGGTAAGTCCAAGTCGAGTTGCAAGTCCTCAACTTTATTCTTCAAGTCTTAAAAAAGTCATTAGTGCTGTTTGCCCAAAGTAGTGTCTCTGTATTAATTCCTACAGTAAATAACAAATAATAAATATAATAAATTAAAATAAAAATAATAAAAAAATAAAAAAAAAATAATAAAGATATAATAATAAGTGGTGTTTCATGGAGGAATGAATCATTGTTTGTGAACAAATCGTAGGCCTAAGTGAATGAATACTTTCTTTCATGTTCACCATTTCTTTTGTAAATGATTCAGTGATTTTAATAAATCAATTGAGTCAATTAATAACTTGCTAATACGTAAATCAGACACTCATTTATCGCCACCTACTGACGTAGGTCAGAAATATAACTTTAATGAAGCTGAAAAGTAAATATATAACAATAATTATAATATATGAGTTAATATGTCAAGTTTATGAGTAGCCTATATGTCATGGCTGCAAATAAACTGCACGTGTCACAATTATTCACACCAAAACTGTATATTCAGATTCTCAAATATATGTAAGTGAATGTATTTTGTGGCTCAAACTAATTCATAATGATCACAGTTGATGGCTTAGTTTAGGGGTTATCTGCTACCATGAAGCCTGTCTGATTTACAACACGTGAATTCATCCATTTCTTCTGAAAGACATGAAAGTGCGTGGCTTGTAAACAGGAAGAAAAATAGAGTGAACTTTATAGGTTGGCTTTCTAAATATTCGCGTTTGACGGGAAAATTTTTTTTTTTTTGAAAGGTTTATTACGTTTCCATATACATTGGTGTATATTATTATTATTATTACTATAAATGATTTATAGTGATAATGTGTATTTTAAATGTCTGAAACATTAAATAGCCTAACACATTATGTGGGTGAAAACACTGACAAGCGCTCACTGGGCAAACCCCTCTCTGGCTCAGTGTCAAAAGCCACGCTAATCGTACCAGTGTTATCATACGCTTCAGTAACCAGCCTATCACGACTCTGTTTTCTGTTTTTAGAAAGTAGGCATAAAGACTTTCCAAGTCACAGGGCTCAAGTCCAAGTCAAGTCTCGAGCCATGGTTGTCAAAGTCTAAGTCGAGTCACAAGTCTTCTTTGATTATGTCGAGTCAAGTTGCAAGTCCTCAAATTTGAGACTCGAGTCACAGCTCTGCTTTAATTACATTTACCACTGTAGCACGCATGGGTGGGTTTCAATGGCCTGTCCTTCTGGTTTGCAGAAAGCACATACGTGAAATAACAGCGGGTGGAAGGTGAGGTGACCCCATCACATGATGAATGAGATTTTTCATAATTTGCCAATATCTAAAAAGTCACTGATTATTTATACAATCAGTAAAATGGATAATTATGCCACAATTGATATATCAGAGAAGTACACACACACACACACATACTACTTAGTGTGTTATAATTGCTGTCTGTGTTACCTGTGTGTGCCAGAATGCTAGACACTGTGGGGGGCTAAAAGGATGCTGGGATACATTCAGAGATAACAGCTTGTGTCTGCACAAATAAGCAGAAAGAAGGACTTTCTCTCCATCTCACACTCCAACAAAGGCAGATGACAAGACCACACACAGATACAAAAGCTCATCTAGCAAAAACAGGACAGGGATGACAGACACATTCAGCTCAGGCAGTGCTTCAGAAACAATCAGATTTCACACTGAGACGATTAGCAGTGACACTCGGAGCTTTATGAGGCTCTCTTGACAGTTTCATTGAGAAACAGCCAACAAAAATAGACATACCTAATGGGATTTCTCTTTTACTCGCACTCTTGCTGTTTTCAAATTGTATTACTTCCTTTCTTCTTTGGAACACTATTTTTTTAACTGGTTTTGTACCCATAATGAAATTCAGTGGGGTTCAAAATGACAGAACCTCACTGGCTTTCATTGTATGAAAAAAATAAAGATTTTTTTTTTCAAAGTATCTTTTGCATTCCACATAAGAAATTCATACAGGTTTGGAAGGACATGAAGGTGAGTAGACGATGACAGATTTTCAATTTTATTATGTGGATTATCCCTTTAAGTAGTTTAGGGGTGGTAAAAAAAAAAAATACTAACCCTTTTAGACTTGCACTCTATTCATTTGCTGCTTGTGTTCTTAAAAAAAACCTAACACTAGCTTTCAAATCTTTTTGTATTCTATCTATTTTCTTTTAATTTATTATATTATTTAAAAAACTCTTGCGATGCGTACTGCATTTAGCTAACTGAGACTTGTTATAGCACTTGTATATCATTGCTCTTTTGTTGATTTTAATTGCTTCCATTGTTCTCATTTGTAAGTCGCTTTGGAAAAAAGCATCAGCTAAATGACTAAATGTCAATGTAATGTAAAAAAACAAAAACATTTATTAAAATTTATATGACTGACTTTTAAATTACAGTGATACAGCAAGTATCAACTGTAAAGCTTGTGGAAAAGCAGTAATACTTATTTGCAAATTTAACAAATTTACACCTGTTTATCCTAGTCAATAGTTTGATTTGTAATAATTTGATTCTAAATATTATGAGAAACATGCATTTCACTGGAAAATGAGCAGAGCACCATGCTGATTAAGCTTGTTACTCAGGATGAATGTTGAAAAATCTCTTTAGGCTACTATTTACTATATATTATTTATTGTTATGTTATCTCAAATAGATATTTGATTGGTGTTGCTTATTTGCTGACCTCAACTAATTTTCTTTTAAACATCAGTTAAAATACATTTTTATGTTGAAGGCCATAGGCCTCTCCATGAGATAAGCCTGATGAGACCCAGGCTATGAAATTCAGCCAGGCTGTCCACATTTGATCATATCCTCTCTTTTCTTCTAACCTGCCTGACAGCAGCTTTATTAAACGCACTGAGAAGTTGAACCTCACAGGGCTCACAGAAATAATCTCTCTCTTAAACAGACCTCAGTGAATGGCTTGGATGAGATATGGAGACAGAGGTTGATAATGAATTATTTAATACAAATTGACTGAGATAAATGACCGGGGGTCATGCCTATCTCAAACTTTGTCCATTTATCTATGTATATATAATGGAGTTATTCTGACCTACAGTATAGCCTATATATAGCCTCAAGCAGACTTTGACCATTAGCTGAGGTCAGGGTGTACTATCTAAACATTGAAGGAATATTCCTTATAAGTTCATCTCAATTGACAGTACAAATATTAATATCTTAATATATAATAGTATATTAAGAAAACAGTCCCTTGTTTTCTTAATATAATAATAATAATAAATTTAAAAAGCAAAAATTGAGGTTACAGTGAGGCATTTACAAAGGAAATAAATGGGGCCAGTTTTTAGAGGATAGTAGAAATGTGAAGGATAGTAGGATAGTGAAGGATGTGAAGGATAGAGGATAGCAGATACATTTATAAAAGCACTTCAATTTGTCTGATAAAACTGGCTTTATTACTTGAGCTGTAAATGTGTTCCTGTCATTTTTATGGTGATTTTAAGTGTTGTTTAAGTAATTTTTAACTTAAATTTTTAACTTAAATTTTGTATTTTTTATTTTTAATTAATTTTAATAGAATAAAACTGGTAGCTGTAGTTGCCAGAATAATTCTGTAAAAAAAGTAAAACATGTATCATGTAACAATTATGTAACAATTTTACAGAATAACCTGTACATTTTACAGTTGAAAATAAATAAATAAATCCAACAGGCCTTTTCAGGTTTTTACCATAGAATTTTTGGTCTTTTACTGTTAAAATTACAAGTCATTTTTACAGTGCACTAAAATCATGTTAACAAGCATAATGTTTATGTTTGTGGCTACACTATAGAAATGGTGGGTATTTTAATGTTTACAAACTGGCCCCATTCACTTCCAAATTGAGTGACTCACAATAATCCAGATTTTTGCTATTTTTAAAGAAAAGGAGGGACAATCCGATTATTTTGTATTTTTTTCTTTTTATTTTATTCATGTATGTTTTTGTGGTTAACAACAGTATGCCTTGAGTGCTACTGCTTGAGCATAAATTGTACTCAACGGAATATTCGTTTTCATGAGACTAGAGAAGAACACTGTCAGTTATTTGTATTTGAAAATGTCAGCTCATGAGCTAAGTGTGTCAGGTGTGGGAGATATTGTTCACCTCAAATGTACAGGAAGCACCAGAGATTCTAAGTGACCCATAAATAATCTGTTCTGTTAAAACAACTCAGTTTGAATCTCTGCTGCTTCCTGTACATTTGCGATGAGAAATATCTCCCACGCTCTCCATCTCCTCACAGGAAGTTCATGGAGCTGCTGAAGAGGATGCAGGAAAACTACCATCTCCTATATCATTTTCATTAGATGACGTAAACATAATACACAGTGGGACTTATTAAAAATAACAATGTGCTTCTGTGTGTGTACATAAACAACCATCACTAAGACTATAACAAAACCTTAAAAATAAAAAATGTAGAACCTCTGACCATTTGCATCTCTCATAGGACAAGTCTGACTCACTCCGTTTCTGTCTCTGGAATCTGTAATTCCCGTCCAAAAAATCTAGCATCGCACTCTGTGTCCATGCCATTGGAAATAATTATAACAGTACGTTATGACATTAAAGAGTATGATGATTTAAACAAACACAACATACACCATGTTATTTCCACTTAAATTTGAAAGGGTTATATTTCCCGTGGTTATAAATATCTCATATCGCAACATTTTTTAAGATCTGCACAGTACACTACTACAACTTTATGAGTAACATTTAAGTGTGTACTTTTTTTGTAATTTTGTTATGTGCTTTCATTATTTTTATTCCTTTTTTTTAATATTACTTTTTAGGTTTATGTTTTAATTTTTATTGATTTCCAGGGCAGTCAATTTGTGCTTCATCCTAAACTTATTTGTGTTAGTTGCCAAGACAACATTTATGTTGTTTTTAAAAATGTTAAAGTTTTCCTATTTAATAAAAAAAAAAAAAAAACTTTTATTTTAAGCATTTTTAATGGTTATGGTTTTAGATACAATATTTTATAAGGGTTTTTAAAAGGCATTATATGTATGCATAATGATTAATTAAGAATATCCTTATAATTCATTATAAATATACAGACTTTATGGTGTTACCAGATATTTTCCTACAGAACAACCAAAAAACTGAGATAAAAAGAAAGATGGAGAAATTTGAAGGCCCAGAATCAGTCTGAATGCAGTGAAATAAGCCTCCAGCAGACTGTTTGGAGATGCTTAACTGCTCTATTCATCAGGGCTTCACAGAACTTGCTCATCCCAGCCGCAGAGTGTGCCTGTTTCTAAACACCCATCACATGATGCCTTGTTCTCCAACCACAGCTTGCTTAACAACAATGCTGCTGACCAAACCCAGCTAAGTATTTGCATATCATTTAGTAACACGCTGTGCATTCCAGAAAAAAGAAAAAAAAAACTTCAGAATCACAAGCTGTGATTTGGCTTTTAGCTTGCAAACAATGATTTAAACTCTCAGGGTAGTGAATGTAATATAAATCAGCCCTTACACAATATTTAAAATGCTCTCAAATAACGAATACAGATCTGCATGATAAAGTAAATAAGTCTATAACAAGACTGCTGGTGAGAGGGAGAGACTGAGAATGTGATCTTAACATGACGCAAGCCAGAATCAAACCTGTATTCCCGTGAGCACATGGTCTGCCCACTATGCCACGGCTCTGATCTATAACAAAATTTTGATGTACATGGCATGTTGAAAATGTCATACAAACCAGCCCAAGTCTTTGAAGGCTCCAATCTTTAATAAAGTTTGCAGTCAATCGTCTCTTCAATGATCAATGCTCCCTCACTATCTATGTGTGAATGCACCGGTTCATGAAGCATGTAAAGCTGTATCTGTTTACAGCTCGAGCCGAGTCCTTCCCAGCCGAGGCTGGCTCTCACTCTTGGCCTGTGCCTTTGAAAGATGAAGCCTGCCAAGATGCTTTAATGAACCGTAACGCAATTATGTAATCCACCTTCAGTGAGGAGCACTAGAACGATCTCCCATTTGTCTGGCGACCCTATGCGCTCTGCATGCTCAAGGAAACAAGGCTCCGAGGTAACTGTCGTAAAGCATAGAGATGAACCATTTTTTCTATTGAGGACCGGAACACGTTACTGGAACAGCAGATTTTGATTGTCCTGGAGCAACAATCCTATCAGAGTTTCAGCATCATTAACAACTACTAAAATACACTGTCAGAAATGCAAAAATCTGTAGTTTCAGCTCATCACTGGGACAGTAACCTAAAAAATAGATATACACCCAGTAATAGGTGCATATTGGTAGCTTGGAATAGTATTATGTGCCCTTAAACTAGTACCATAATCCCAAATAATGTACACATTTACCCCTTTAAGGCTACTTCCCAAATGACAAGCTGCTGGGCTTTTTTTTTTCTCCAGTGCAATAAACAAATGATAAGTTGATAGTGTACACGTCCTTTACATCCTTGCAATCTGATTGGTTGATGGGGAAATTGCTCCAGAAGCAACAAGGACGCTGATTCAGGTACATGTGACCCAGAATCAAATCACTAAGGGCTGTAAAATCTCATAACTTAAGGGTGAAGGATTTTATGTGACCACGCTGTTAACCAACCAGTTGGATACATTTATGAATCGAGTCATGTATAATAAAAAAAATAATAAAAAGCATACATCAAGCTCTGCAAGCCAAACTGCTGGATTAACCTCATTACACTCAAGGAAAACAGATACAGTACACAAACACAAGTTGGCTTATTCCTAAAGGGAAGGACGACAAACATCACACACTTACTGGGGCGTCATGTTGAACTAACTTACCGAATTTCCTGTCCGCGAGTGCAACGGCGAGCGCGTGGACAGACAGCACGGCGAGGAGCAGCGCGCGCACAGAAGCCATCCTGCCCATCGAGCCCAAACAGCTCTCGTTAATTCGGCATAGCGCCTCTCACGTTTCAGGGGTGATGTGATTAGAGCGGAAGTAGGTCAGAGGCGAATGAGATTGAGGATAGTGAGATGACTGATGCTCTGCTACCCCGGGTCCTGTACTCAACTCAAGAGGCGCGAGGAGCGTTCAGCACCACGGTCAGCGCCCCGCCTCAGCCACTGACGTCACTAGCTACATGCGCTTTCTCGATGTGTTTTTTAAGACTTCTGCAGTCAGTTGTATTTAGTTTGAAGCGATGGACCGCACTTCTCTTATCAGGCAGAAGAGGTTGAGGGAGGTTATCTCCGTGGCTCTCGAGCGAAGTTATTTTGCTCAAAGATTGTGCCCCCTACCGAAACTCTGGTGTGATGTTCTTGACAAACAACGCACTACAATAATAAATCACATGCCACGTGTGTGGCGAATAAACAAGTCAAAGGTATGCTATAATCTAGCATGTCAAACAATCTCCATTCATACCCTCTAAAGCAGAGAAAATGAAGATTACACAATGGACTGATAGCAAAGACTAAATGGTTATGGGTTCAATTCACTTTTTTACTTGATTAATTAAAAGATGGGACAGAGTTTTAATTGAGCATTAATGGGAATGTATTACTAGGGTTATGTGAAGAAAAGCAGACATCAAAAAGGAGAAAAAGAGAAAAGAGGAAAAGTCTCAATCCATCCATTTACTTTCAGGTTTGAGCAACAGTTTCTTCAAAATCAATTTTAATCTTGTGTGCTTTTTCTTTATTTCACACCATGATTATAAGCTGTGACACTGTAAAAACCTCAGATTAGAAAAAAAATTCACATACATATCTCAGTGTTTACATTTAGCAATTACTTGTCTGTACACTTCTAGTTTATTAAGGAAAAGTAGTAGTATAACACATCTCAGACCAGTATTTGGAATGGATCTGAGGATAAAGCAGAAAAGGTAAATAGGAGGGACATGTTTCATCAAAGACACCTTAAACGTAAGTATCTTAAGATATACCAGATTCACTGAAATGTCTTCAATACAGAAGGTTTTAAGTAGATTGATAAGATTATAACCTACAGTTATATGCAATGGAAACAATGTTGCATCTGAAAATGTACAAAAAAATAATAAAATGAATAGTGATCCTAGTGAACCAAGATGACGTTTTGTGAATGTTCTTATATACAGAGTGGAAAACAAAAACATGCAAGACAGAGAGAACAAAATAAGGAATAAAGGATTTTGTGGGAATATGCATAAACTCTAAATTATTAGCTTGTCAATTTAACTGTTTGGTTGTTGGCATGGATTTAGGATGTCATTCAGCATCCTGACAGTGGATTCATAGATGGTCCTAAGATTGAGAGAGAGAGAGCAAAACAACAATAACAGTTGTACAGCCATCAATGTATATAGGACTCCGACAGCTTTCACAATATGACCTCTAAATCTTTTACCTCTGTATATTGTCAGTGTTTTCTGCAGTGATGTTGTAATGGCTCTGTGTTTGTCTGCGTACAGACAAAGCAATTTCCTTCAACTCCACAATAAATGCATCGGCTGTAAGGAACAGAGCAGAAAGGTAAACAATCATGTACTCGTAGGATTTTATCAAAGAAACAAATGAAACTAAGTCTCATTTTTCAGTTTATATCACTCGTTCTTCTCCAAGTCCAACACCACTGGAGTAGTTATATGCTTTAGGCTGTGTGAAATTAATTGGGATTACAAATCTTTGAGAATGTGTTCAAAAGAATATTTTTTTTATACAAAGTTCTCACATTTTTACTATCAAGCATTCAGGTGTTGGAACCAAGTAAAGGCCTTTTCACACCAAGGATGATAACTATGAAGTTTTAAGAATTGTTAAAATTTTGTGTGAACAGGGAAGGCCAAACCATAACTACAATGATAACAACACAGAGGAACAAATCATTGGAATCACTTTCAGATCTATTTTTTTTCCCCAGCTGATGAATGATAATCAGAATCCTTTGAAGAGCTTCAGCATTTAAAGTGGAGAATGACATATCCATAGATGCAGATGCTAATATAGTTCTAGTCATCTTTACAGTTATTTGTCTTGGTGTTTCTTGGATGGGCCTTAACAGTAGCAAAAAATGAGTAACAAAAACTCACATTGTTTGATGATGGTCAGAATGTGTGTAACTGCAGACCATTGTGTGATACTATCGAAGACCTCTGACTCAATGGAGGAGATTATTTCAGACAGAAAAAACCTAGAACATACCAGAAAATGAATCAGAAGTGTTCAACAGTATAAACAAAGGCTTTTAGTTCTAGCTGTTGTTTAAAGTTACCTGGTAACAGAGCGAGCACAGGAGGGGTGCACATGTATCCTTTCTCTAAATAATTTGCCTAGGGGGTCCCTTGAGATTTTCCTATGGGTTTACATAATTGGGTTTTGTAGTTTATGAATAAAACAAAGTCTGTGATAAATATAAATTGACAATACTTGGATGTTTTGCTGTGCAATGTAAATTACACATAGCCATACTAAAAGTGGAAATTTTAAAGCAGTTATGTTAATTTTAGTGCTGGGCAATGATTTACCTTTTAGTTTTTTGTTTTTTTTTGTGATTAATCGCATGATTTTTCTGCAATTAATCGCGATTAATCGTATTGTTATGCACAAAATTCAATAATGAATTCAAAAGTAGTGTATTGTTCACTTTTAAAAGTACCGCTGTATGAACAAAAGTGCAATAACATTTGGTTTGCAAACACATTAAACAAATAAGGTGCTTTTTCAGCAGTATTCCCTTTACATAGTAGCAGTTAAAATATTTTTTTGTAAATCTCAACTTGAACATTAATGTGATCAAATTAAAATCTCCTTTTCATTCAACTTGTGTTTACTTTTTGTGATGGTGTGTCTTGAGGGAGGATCATATGTGCCGTCATTCATTGCGATCCTACGAACGTTCACCTGTTCTTGAACTTAGCAAAAAATACAACTATAAACAGAATTAAACTGTACAAAACATATACATTTAGCCAACTTAGCCATGTTAGAACACAAATAATCAAGACAAACAACGTCGGACAGGCAAATTATGTAGTCTTGCGAATCCTGTTGCTTCGCTTCTGAAATGCTCCAGGTGTGAGTTGGCACCGCATGGAGGACGGAACATAACCTCATCGGACCCGTAAAGTGCCACCGACATGTGCAGTGTAAATAACTAATGTCTACACTGGACGCAACAAAACGACCATTGCAAATCATTTGAATTTTGTGACAGTACGTCATAGATGGAATGAGGCAGCAGTTTACTGTTGAGGATTTGTCGTGTCGCACTGCATCCAGTGTAGACAGCATCACCGCTCATGTCCGGTGTAGACACGGAGTCAGGCCTAAATGCTGTCATTGGTTGAGACGCATGATAACGCCCATCCCAAACCAGTATTGATCAACATCCCACCACTCCTGTGACCCATGGTTTGTCTGTATATGTATTCAGAGCCAGTGAGCAACAGACTTTCAAAATAATAATAATAATAAAAAAACTGCGTTAATGTACAATAAAATAATTGTTGCCGTTAATTAATTAATGCATTAATGCGTTTACTTGCCCAGACCTAGTTAATATTTTTTTTTATAATGTTTATAATGGGTAACTACACAAGAACATGTGGGTGTAAATGTGTGCAGTTCAAGTTATTCTTACAGACCTTATTTTAAACAAGAATTGAAAAACCCATAAGAAAAATCTCAGGCAAATCCACTGGGTCCTCCGGGTTTTGGCATCACAGCTGCAGCACTCTATTGTAAACCTTTGTGGGAAGGTGGTCAAACATTGTATCTTGACTAAACACAACTCATACAATCACTGGGCCCTAGATCAGCATAAATACTTAATCCTCACCTGTCTGCAGTACAGAGGCAACATGCTGCAGTGAATGGTCTCTGAATTCACTGTCTCCTACAGAAACCCGCAGCACATTCTTGCACACTGTTAATCAACTCTGACAATGATACAGAAAGGGAAAGAAATTATATACATCCAACACAAAATCTTATGTGTCTGCACAACTCATTGTGAAATTGGATTAGTTTTAGGATTAGGCCGCATGTGTTGTCTATCATTTTCAACAAGGAAAGCACTTTTTTAATATACAACGTTGTATAAAGCCTTCAAATGTTTTGCATGTACACAAAGTTTTTTGGTAAGATTTTTGTTTTTGTTTTTGAAGCCTCTTATGCTCCCCAAGGCTGAATTTATTTGATCAAAAATACAATAAGAAAGGTAATACTGCGAAATATTATGACAATTTAAATTAACAAATTGCCAACAATTTGACAAAAAAAAAAAAAATTCACACTGATCATTCCACTCACTTCTATGGTCTTCCTGCTTAAGGACAACTGTTGCTCACTGCTGGAGCTGGCCAGAAAACGAAGGACTCTTTTCTCTACCCAGGACACTGAATGCTCCAGGGATTTGAGGAACTCCCGTTCCTCTGGGTACTATAGGATCAGAAAGAGGTGCTGATTATGAGTTTTATTTGTTCAATCTGAAAGTGAGCTTACAGACCATTCAGGCAACTACTGCTTGTTCTGCAGTTAACAAAATCCAAGTCATGTCCAATGAAAACCATTTGCACAGTTCAGCATAAGACAGATAGAAGACATCAATACTGGATTATAAGCTTGAGATTCTGAGACCTACTTAAACTGCTGAAATGAATTGTCATGTCACCTCAGTGCTTGAGAATGTACAGGTAAAGTACTAACAGACAACTTATTTTCTTTAAACCTCTCTTCACATCTTAACATCGCTTGAGTGAGTGTGTTCAGTAAATGTTGGCTTTGTTTGGAGTGTGAAGGACTGAAAGAGTGAATGCAGTGGGGTTACTGCAGTACACTCACTTTGTGCTGAAGATGGATACTGAGTCGGCCATGGAGGATAAAAGCTCTCAGTGCTGTCTGAATGTATTCCACGCTGACCTCTGCTCCGCTCAGGGAGGAAAACAACAGTGACTGCACACATAAACAAAAGCGAAATTACAATAGTTCCAAAAAGATAGTACGGTTCAGAGCTACGCATAAAAATAACTTAAAAACTTTTCAACCAGAATATTTAAGTCCTTACATTAAAGTTCACACAAACTCTTTTCTCAGCTGTGGCTGTCAGTCATTCGTTCAGCATTTAAACCCTGGTCACGTTCGGTTACGACAGTCAGCTCAGTAAAGCCTTCTCCGAGATCATTCTGTTCCCCCATTATTATACTTGATTTGTAAATACATGTCTATGAATTTGCGTAAAGGACTTTATCTTCTTGCCGGAGTTTAATGTTGTTTTGTTACTTGCTACCGGCTGTCTGTGAGAACAAAACACAGGCGTAGAAAAGACTATACATTTTTTTTAACATGCACAGTAACTGAAATTTAAAACTGTTGTAATACACTACACATCAATTCCTCTTCCCTTTGTGCTTTCCACTTTTTAATGCAAATTGCTGCGTGCTGTGCGTCACAAATACAGTGCAGCACAAAGTGCTTACAATGTGTGCATCTGGTTTGCAGAATGACGCGCTTGAAGCAACACGGAGTCACAGCCTGATGCCGTGTTGCTTCTAGTGCATCATTCTGCACACAGGATGCGCACATTGTAAGCACTTCGTGCTGCACTGTATTTGTTTTGTCCTATTGTATCTATCATATGTTGTTGCCTTATTAAAAAATATGCTATACATTTAAAAGAAATGTATTTTAATTTTATAGTATATACTTACATATAAATACATTCATGAATGTTTTTAATGAATTAATTTTATAATAATACAAATAGAAATGTGTAACATTTTACCATATTTAGTGCAACACTTATTTGTTCCCCACAAAATATTTTTTCACAATGTTTGGATTTCTAAAATTATTGTGCACTGATTCTTCTAGAATAACTTTTGTTGCCGAATTATCCACTAACCTAGTTTATGATAAATTTTATTTTATTTTATCTGCTGACAGACACGTGCTGTGTTGTCATCCCTAATTGTCAGTGTCTGGTGTCGTGACACTAATCTATTCTTATTTTATTACTGACTGTTTACTTGTCTTTTTTTAAATAAATTCAATTCAGAGTTCGAAATCAGAGTTCTTTTTCAGAGTTCTTTTTCAGGCCCTGATAAAGGCAGAACATTTTAACATAATATCTGAAGACCTCAGTAAATACAACTTCCCTTGAACAAAATAATTCTATAAGCTCATCACAGCCTTTGACTAATATAATAAAGCCAAAAACATCATGTCATTTAGCTGAACGGCTTTGTGCAGCAGTATCTTCAAAGCAAGACTTGTGAAAATTACCATGTTGATTTTGTAACTAATGACAGTAATATCACAAAAAGAGTACATTAGCACCAATTCTTTGTAATAGCAATCATCAAACCTCTGCACTTTCCATTTGTTGAGGGCCTTATGGAGCGGTCTGATCTGATCAAGCGGCTGTGTGAACAGAGAGTCTCATGTTGTAGGGTGCAGGAGCAGATAATCCAGATAGTCTAGGCCCAGATCTGGTTTCGACTCTTCTCGCCCATCAAAATGCACTTTGCCAGTTGTATCTTCATCACCTTGCTGACAAGTGAGTGATCATAAAGGATATGAAAATACCATAAAAACCTAATGACCCCCCCACCCACCCACCCAAATGGACACTTTATTTACCGCTCTCACAGGTGCAGCCACCACAAGCCAGTTCTCTATCAGCTCCACAATATGGCTGATCTGCCCCCAACTACAGAGACACTCCACCGACTGACTGTATGATGTCACAGCGGTGCCCGCTCTCAAACTCCTCAAGTGAGACATCACTTTACTCCTGCAGAGAGGAAAACACAGTCATGCAATACACCCAGACTGCCCTACAGATCGCTCTAAAGCCTTGAAAACACACTCAATCCCACCAGCATTAAAGGACGCCTATTGGATCAAATGGGAATCAGAATTGGCATTTCACTTTTGAGCCAACCTGCTGTTCTGGGGAGATGGCTGAGACACCATGCGGATTGTGCTAAACACTCAGCAGGAAAGAAGATTTTGAAATGCTCTTTTCTTCATTGAACTGTCCTTTGCACGAATAATTACAGAAAATTACAAAAAATTACAATTCAGAATCATCTTATGTCAAGGGGGTGTTTTAATTAATGCACTATTGGTTTAAAATGGGGCATTTAACAATATGAGCTGCACTGAGGGGTAGTTGAGGGGGAGAGTCCTCCTAACCTCAGAGCTGGAACAGCAGAGGCAGGAAGTAGAGAGGCTAGAAGAATGAGAGGGGCTTTACACCGCTCCTCCTGCACACACACATATGCACAAAACTGCGTCATGTTGCAACCATATTGCACCAGCTTTAAAGATGTGATTAAAGTGTTCAGTTTTGCTCTTTGAATCGTCCTTTGGTTCCCTGTGTGAATGTGCGTCTTACCTGAAAGTTTTTAAGATACTGTGGCAGAACAGATGAGAACTTTGACATGGTGTACTCGAAGGCCTCTTGGTTAGCCATGAGAGACTTCTGAACACTCTTCCATAGAATGACAAGGTCTCCAGCAGGCTGGCCATGGAGACAGTGTCCTGCACTGAAAGAACTTCCTCCAACATCTAGTGGCAATGACAAACATAAACAATATTATTATTTATAGCTGTTTGAAGTTCCCCATCGTTGCTCGGCAGTTTGGAAAACATTTAAGAGATTCAGTTTTTAAAGAATATATGACTGTACATACAATACCAGTTGAAAGTTTGGTCTTTTTTAAAAGGAAGTAAATTTTTTCCCCCATCAGAGATCCATTAAATTGATCAAAACCAATAGTAAAAACTTTTACATTGTTACAGAATATATCTATTTCAAATAAATATTGTTCTTTTAAATAGGGATGCATAATATTATCGGAAAGTTATTGGACTCTGATGATAAAGGCTTAAAATGTTAACATTAAAAAAAATGATGCCGATATGCTTTGCCGATAAGAATAGTTGACATCATGTGCTCTCAGTGTGTGATAGTGATAAGATCACATCAGCAGTGTGGTCATTCTTGAAGCAAACCTTTGCCTGAATGGTGATTCGATTCACTGGTTTGGATTGCCGCATTTAATTTTAGAATACAAGTACAGACTGATACGTCCGGTGTGCGATAGAGTCAACCCTTACTTGCGCATGCAGCAGCAGCAGCCTCCCCCGGGTCCTAATGCCCACCCGGTAAGACCTATTATTTATTTAGGGCCTACTTGTAATAAAATAAAAGTAAAATACACAAATATCATTGATACTTGTGTTTCTGAATAAATAAAGTAGCATTGATGTTATAAAATTATGAGTATGTTTTGATTTAAAGGCCAGAAGCTACAGCTTACATGAATAAAAATCACAAACACGACACTTGTAAATTAAATAAATCATTTCATTCATACAGATTTATTAATTAATATGTAATGTATTTTTTCTAATGGATTATGAAAACTTAAATACAAGAAGCTCTAAAATATGATTTTTAGAATTTTTACAGTTCTTCTTTAGACCATTAATGTTAAATCCACAAATAAAAATTTTAAGGTTTTAACTGCATCTGTCTGTTTTCTTTATTGCTAGATGCAAACTCATTATCTCCTGCACTTTGAATGCACACATAGGCACTTTCGGATCACCAGCATCAGCCTGACTACAAGGAGAACTTTCTAAAACTGTAGCATGACAAAGTAGGAAAAAATAGGCAAAAATAAGTACTCTAATATTTTGTATTAACAATTTTTTTTTATTTTTGTACTAAAATTTTAACAGCAAATTTGGTGAGAGAACAAATAAATTGTTTAATAATGTTAATCTGTTAATGGAATGTAATTTAAGCTCTTTTTTCATATACTTTCTAGAGCCATCTACTCTCTACAGCTCTTGCAGTACTTTGATGTCACACATATACAGTTGATTGAGGATGAACACGATTCAGGGCAACAACTCACTGTGTGATGTAGCCTACAGAATGTAGTTATTTGCCTCTAAAATTCAAGAGATTGGGGCAAAAATGTTCCTGTATGCGTTTTTGTCTCATATTTATATCATATGATATAGGTAAGCATATTAAATAATATTTTGTTAAATAGTCTTTTTGTTAATCTTTTGGTAAATTCTTTGGCAATTTGGCCAGATTCGATGTGCGATTAATATGTGATTAATTTTAATGGATTGAAAGCCCTATACATATATACATACATACACACACACACACACACACACACACACACACACACACACATATATGTATGTATACATATATATTAAACACTTATTTTTCATCATAATCATATATTTGTCTTACCTTGGCTGCCCATACAGCCTTGATCTTGAGGAGCATGCCCACAAAGGCAACACACACCTTTTCAGAGCTGTCATGGAGGCTACTCTTCAGAGCAGGTAACAGTTTTTCCATAAACTGTTATCCAGAATTAAAGACATGCACTGCAGGGCAAAAAAAACATGCTATAATAAGGCTTATTCATTCAAAATATATAGCACAAAAGTAAAAAGTTTAAATGAACTGTGAACATATTTAAAATGTATTTTCTCTTTCAGGTTAAAATGTCTTTGTAAGCAGTGCTAACCTCTGAACTTTTAATTAATGGTTGGGTACATTCCATTCACTCCAAGTAGCCTTTTAATTTGAAGCTCTAAAATGACTAAATCAAGCTGAAATTACTCAGGAGGAGACTGTCCTTTTCTCGATGTGTAAATGGCTTTAAATTGTTGCCCAATTTTTCTCCCCAGCTCTCTTATCACTTTGCTCAAGTGACTGATAAGACAGTTGAGGTTTTACTGTGAAGACGGAGCAGTGGACATCTGGAGAGGTTGTGTCATTGGCCAGCTGCAGGATGAGCTTCTCCAGGAGGTCAGTGATAATGGTGGATGGGATTACCTCCCAGCAATGAGCCAGGGCAGAACATCCACCCAGCACTGCAGAAGAGCACACGAGGGGCTGTGGGTCATCAAGGAGAGCATATAGAGACACAAAGGGTCAATTTGTCAGTTTCCCAAAGTAAAAATCCCAATCATTTTCTCCACAGGGAACAAATTTTTAATGATAACTTATAAAGTGATGCAGACAGACCTACTGTGAGCTAAGATGATGTTAACAGACTATCACACAGGTGACATTTCGAGCATCCAGGCTCTTCATCAGATCTTGAGCCAGCATGCTCGAAACGTCACCTGTGTGATAGTCCATTATTACATTTTTGTATATTTGGAGCCTAGGTGTGCCAACTTTTTTCTGTTTTCATTATCAATATATACAGGTCCTTCTCAAAAAATTAGCATATTGTGAAAAAGTTCATTATTTTCCATAATGTAATGATAAAAATTAAACTTTCATATCTTTTAGATTCATTGCACACCAACTGAAATATTTCAGGTCTTTTATTGTTTTTAATACTGATGATTTTGGCATACAGCTCATGAAAACCCAAAATTCCTATCTCAAAAAATTAGCATATTTCATCCGACCAATAAAAGAAAAGTGTTTTTAATACAAAAAAAAGTCAACCTTCAAATCATTATGTTCAGTTATGCACTCAATACTTGGTCGGGAATCCTTTTGCAGAACTGACTGCTTCAATGCGGCGTGGCATGGAGGCAATCAGCCTGTGGCACTGCTGAGGTGTTATGGAGGCCCAGGATGCTTCGATAGCGGCCTTAAGCTCATCCAGAGTGTTGGGTCTTGCGTCTCTCAACTTTCTCTTCACAATATCCCACAGATTCTCTATGGGGTTCAGGTCAGGAGAGTTGGCAGGCCAATTGAGCACAGTAATACCATGGTCAGTAAACCATTTACCAGTGGTTTTGGCACTGTGAGCAGGCGCCAGGTCGTGCTGAAAAACGAAATCTTCATCTCCATAAAGCTTTTCAGCAGATGGAAGCATGAAGTGCTCCAAAATCTCCTGATAGCTAGCTGCATTGACCCTGCCCTTGATAAAACACAGTGGACCAACACCAGCAGCTGACATGGCACCCCCAGACCATCACTGACTGTGGGTACTTGACACTGGACTTCAGGCATTTTGGCATTTCCTTCTCCCCAGTCTTTCCTCCAGACTCTGGCACCTTGATTTCCGAATGACATGCAAAATTTGCTTTCATCCGAAAAAAGTACTTTGGACCACTGAGCAACAGTCCAGTGCTGCTTCTCTGTAGCCCAGGTCAGGCGCTTCTGCCGCTGTTTCTGGTTCAAAAGCACACGCCTGTGCACGGTGGCTCTGGATGTTTCTACTCCAGACTCAGTCCACTGCTTCCGCAGGTCCCCAAGGTCTGGAATCAGTCCTTCTCCACAATCTTCCTCAGGGTCCGGTCACCTCTTCTCGTTGTGCAGCGTTTTTTGCCACACTTTTTCCTTCCCACAGACTTCCCACTGAGGTGCCTTGATACAGCACTCTGGGAACAGCCTATTCGTTCAGAAATTTCTTTCTGTGTCTTACCCTCTCGCTTGAGGGTGTCAATGATGGCCTTCTGGACATCAGTCAGGTCGGCAGTCTTACCCCATGATTGCGGTTTTGAGTAATGAACCAGGCTGGGAGTTTTTAAAAGCCTCAGGAATCTTTTGCAGGTGTTTAGAGTTAATTAGTAGATTCAGATGATTAGGTTAATAGCTCGTTTAGAGAACCTTTTCATGATATGCTAATTTTTTGAGATAGGAATTTTGGGTTTTCATGAGCTGTATGCCAAAATCATCAGTATTAAAACAATAAAAGACCTGAAATATTTCAGTTGGTGTGCAATGAATCTAAAATATATGAAAGTTTAATTTTTATCATTACATTATGGAAAATAATGAACTTTTTCACAATATGCTAATTTTTTGAGAAGGACCTGTATATATATTTTTTTATCAAGCACCCTGTTTGAGAGTTTTTCCAGTGATGTGCATGCTTTTGGTCTGATTTTGTTTCTACAAGGTTGTTAATCAAGGGTAAATGTTTTTGCTAAAGCCACCAGCCTGCATTACTTCAGCTTATTTTTTTAAATATTCATAACAGCCGAATTCCTCTTGAAAAACTACATTACTCATGATTCTGCAAAGAAATAGTTTTTTGCTTTTATTCAAAGTTTGTAATGTTGCGATTTACCTCGTAGCTGGTTGGTTTGGTTCATAGCTTATAATTCTCAAAGACTTTTTTTAAAGAATAAAGAAATACTTTCAGAACCAAGGCCTGAATGCAGGTGGACTCAGTCTCCTCTAGAAAAGAACCTGATGCCTTTCTCCATGCTCTGATGTAAATCTCAGCCACATGAACAGACAGCGTCCTGTAGGTACAGCAGGGGGAAAAAATCAAAAGAAATAGCAGATCATAATGCACAGTGTACTTTGATAGTACAGAGACCACTCTTATATGTGAAGGTTACTACTGAAGGTCTTGCTTGGCTTGTTTTAATAAGGACAAGTTTTGTGTGGAGAAGATGATTCTGTGTGAGTGATCACCTGATAACTCTGATACTCAAGTAGTGTCATGCAATTTTCCCATCAAATATGTAAAGGTCCATTTAATTTCAATTTTTTAAAGGTGTACTGAGTCATTTACTTGCTAAAAAGCATTAAAAAGATACATCGCAAATGACGGTCAATTCCACAGAAAGTCAGTTATCTGGACTCCCATCTTGTTAATACACCTAGACAACTATTTTCTTGGTAGGCATTTAATGTACATGCGCATTATAGAGTAAACTTCTATTGTTGTATCTGCTATACTTAGCATCTACAGTCGTGGCCAAAAGTTTTGAGAATTACATAAATATTGGAAATTGGAAAAGTTGCTGCTTAAGTTTTTATAATAGCAATTTGCATATACTTCAGAATGTTATGAAGAGTGATCAGATGAATTGCATAGTCCCATCTTTGCCATGAAAAATTAACTTAATCCCAAAAAAAACATTGCTGTCATTAAAGGACCTGCTGAGATCATTTCAGTAATCATCTTGTTAACTCAGGTGAGAATGTTGACGAGCACAAGGCTGGAGATCAATTATGTCAGGCTGATTGGGTTAGAATGGCAGACTTGACATGTTAAAAGGAGGTGATGCTTGAAATCATTGTTCTTCCATTGTTAACCATGGTGACCTGCAAAGAAACGTGTGCAGTCCCCTCATTGCATTGCATAAAAATGGCTTCACAGGCAAGGATATTGTGGCTACTAAGATTGCACCTAAATCAACAATTTATAGGTTCATCAAGAACTTCAAGGAAAGGGGTTCAATTCTTGTAAAGAAGGCTTCAGTGCATCCAAGAAAGTCCAGCAAGCACCAGGATCGTCTCCTAAAGAGGATTCAGCTGCAGGATCGGAGTGCCCACCAGTGCAGAGCTTGCTCAGGAATGGCAGCAGCCAGGTGTGAGCGCATCTGCACACACAGTGAGGCGAAGACTTTTGGAAGATGGCCTGGTGTCAAGAAGGGCAGCAAAGAAGCCACTTCTCTCTCAAAAAAAAAAAACATCAGGGACAGATTGATCTTCTGCAGAAAGTACAGTGAATGGACTGCTGAGGACTGTGGCAAAGTCATATTCTCCGATGAAGCCCCTTTCCGATTGTTTGGGGCATCTGGAAAAAGGCTTGTCCGGAGAAGAAAAGGTGAGCGCTACCATCAGTCCTGTGTGCATGCCAACAGTAAAGCATCCTGACACCATTCATGTGTGGGGGTTGCTTCTCATCCAAGGGATTGGGCTCACTCACAATTCTGCCCAAAAACACAGCCATGAATAAAGAATGGTACCAAAAACAACCCTCCAACAGCAACTTCTTAATCCAACAACAGTTTAAGTGAAGAACAATGCATTTTCCAGCACGATGGGAGCAACCGTGCCATAAGGCAAAAGTGATAACTAAGTGGCTCGGGGACCAGAATGTTGAAATTTTGGGTCCATGGCCTGGAAGCTCCCCAGATCTTAATCCCATTGAGAACTTGTGGTCAGTCCTCAATATGCGAGTGGACAAACAAAAACCCACTAATTCTGACAAACTCCAAGAAGTTATTATGAAAGAAGGGGTTTGCTATCAGTCAGGATTTGGCCCAGAAGTTGATTGAGAGCATGCCCAGTCGAATTGCAGAGGTCCTGAAAAAGAAGGCCAACACTGCAAATACTGACTCTTTGCATAAATGTCATGTAATTGTCGATAAAAGCCTTTGAAACGTATGAAGTGCTTGATATTATATTTCAGTACATCACAGAAACAACTGAAACAAAGATCTAAAAGCAGTTTAGCAGCAAACTTTTTGAAAACTAATATTTATATAATTCTCAAAACTTTTGGCCACGACTTTATATATTGAGATTAGCAGGTTTTCTGTTTCATACTACAAGTGGCCTGTCTCCCCTTCGTATTGTCTCTTAACATAAACAAAGTTACAAAGCACGGCATTATAAAACAAGAGGTCATGAGTGTTTGAAATACTTTGGGAAAAACTGCAGCTGATTCTTAATAGTTTCATGAATCATCCGAATGAAGTTATCGTTCCAAGAAAAAAGGAAGGCAAGGAACTGTTTCCCCTGAAAAATAAGCAATAAACAAAATTATATAAAAATGATCTACAGTGGAAAATAATGTCTCAGATGTATGAGCCCACAAACACATATTCACAAACCTCTTCTTATTTAATATGAGAGACCCTAAAGAAACACTGGAGGAGAGGATCAATGACCTGCTACCCTCTCTCAGATGCACCTCTCGTAGAGTACAGAGCCTTCTGAGCTCACTGACCTGGGAACATACCCAGAACATGAACACTTTTCATCCACAATATAGAATATCAAATGATCTGCCTGTTTATTATTATATATAATGGATATAAAGTTGTTCTAGTACTGGTTTCTCAAGTGTAACAGTATTCTCTAAACAGACAAGGAAAGCAGTCCATCCAAGCTCCTCCTTCCCTTTTAGATACCGTCTCCACCAGCATTCAAACAGCCAATGAACAGCCTGCTGGAGGGGTGTGTGTGACAGTGGCAAAGTGCTCTCTATACCTGGAATAAAAGACAACAATGGAGGAAATACATTACAACCCTATTTAAGAAAAAAATTGGAATTATGACAATGATGACATCAAATAAGATCAAATCTGCAACCATTTGGATTTAACCTATTACATTTTCTATAAAGAAATTATTATTACTGTATTCATCAAGGATGCATTATATTGATCAAAGAGACAGTGAAGACATTTATTTTACAAATACTTCTTTTTCAAATAAATGCTGTTATTTGGCTTTCTATTCATCAAAGAAGTTTCACGTTTCCACAAAAATACTAAGCAGCAATATTAAGCATGTTTTCAACATGGATAATAATAATTATAAACGTTTCTTGTGCAGCAAATCAGCATATTAGAATGATTTCTGAAAGATCACGTGACACTGAAGACTGGAGTAATGGCTGCTGAAAAATCAGTTTTGCCAGCACAGGAATAAAAGCACAATAAAACAAATGAAAACAAAAGTTCATTTAAATCATAATACTATTTCACATTTTTGCATTTTTTTCAAGAGTTACATTACAAGTACTTACTGTTTAGCATCTGGGCACATTCAAGAAGAGAAGTGTAAGTGTCATTTTCCTGCAAAATGTCTACAGAGACTGTAGAAACAATTGTAATGCCCTCTATTACAGCCATTGTCTGTATCTGAAAGGAAACAAGAACAAACTACCTGTCATTTTGACACCTTACCAAAAAGATCTTGGTTTTCCGTCTCTTTCGAAACATTAGCAGTCTTACCTGTTCCTCAGAAATCTCTTCCTCCATGTCGCCCGCGTCCTCCTCGTCTCCAGTGATCCAGTGCTCTGGACGGTGAGCAGTGAGGCTGTGCTGCAGCAACTTCAGCTGTCTCTCCCACAGCTCCTGCCTCTCTCAGCAGTGAACAGTGTGATCGTCTGAATAATATAGACTGGTGTTTTAGCTCTTTCTGTATCTTGCATAGACTTTGCTTTCTTTACTCTGAAAGTAAACTGCATCTTTTCAAAAAAATACTTGGTGTTTTAAAAAGCTCTTGTTCCTGTGATCTTGCATCCATAGACTTTGCTTTCTTTATTGTCTTTGAATATGTTTAAAGCTACAAATCTGAAAGTAAACTTGTTATATCTAAGAAACAACAGCATCATATAGTCACCCAAACAGTGGCTCATACTCATAACCTTTTATATAGAAAGCCAACTTACTGTCTTGCTTGTCTATTGTTATACACAGTATACAGCGTAATTTACAAAGTGCATTAAGTACATTACATTAATGCCTTGTGAATAAGCACACTTTAGCATACTTCAACCTACATTAACAACTGCCTTTGTTTCGCCTCTAATAAGCATTCACTTTATATAATATTTCATTTATCTTTTAAAAAAAATTACTTATCTATCTGACGAATATATCTATCTTATCGATCTTAATCTATCAACGATTTAATCTATCTACTATCTAGCTATCTATCTATCTATCTATCTATCTATCTATTATCTGACTGTTTCTATCTATCATCTCTCTATCTATCTATCTATCTATCTATTCTATCTACCTAGCAACTGCTAATTGTTTAGAAACATGCTAGTCCAATGCTAATCATGCAGAAACAATGCTAGTAACTTGCTAATCATGCCTAGTGACATGCTAGTCACTTGCTATCATGCTAAAAACAGGCTAGCAACATGCTCAGTCACTTGGCTAATCATCACACTAGAAACCATGCTACGACATGCTAGTCCACCTCGCTAATCATGCGAAAAACATGCTAGGGACATGGCGAGTCACTTGCTATCATGCTAGAAACATGCTAGCGACAGCTAGTCCCTTTCTAATCTGCTAGAAACATGCTAGCGACATGCTATAACTTGCTATCAAGGCTGTGACATGCTAGTCACTTGCTAATCATGCTAGAAACATGCTAGTGACATGCTAGTCAATCGCTAATCATGCTATGACCTGCTAGTCCTTGCTATTCATGCGATAACATGCTAGCGCCATTCTAGCACTTTGCTAATCATGCTAAAACGTGCTACTGCAGTCACAATCGTTTAAGTTTCGAATCACACTACACGTGCACATTCAATTCAATTAGTTTTGTCATTAAAATGTATGATTGCTTCATCCATTCAGATGTGACACATTCAATTCAATTAGTTTTGTCATTAAAATGTATGATTGCTTCATCCATTCAGATGTGACACAGAATTATTGTTATAGTCGTGTGATATATGAGAACATTAAAGGTTCTGTAGTGATGCTGGCTGAAACAGCCACGATAATGTAAACTGCGTGAAGAGGTAAACTGAAAAAAATGCCAACACATAGGCTTGTCAATTCAGTACCATAGTAATTTACCATGGTTTTACTTCTTGTGACCACCATCTGACTAATAGGCCTACTAATTATAAGACAGAACTTTTCTCTTTAGATGTTTAGTTCTAATTAATTTTAATAGAAGTAAAATGTTGTTTCAGTAAGAGCCTGATTAAAGATAAATATCAGTGTCTTATATAAATTCAGTTTGTATTATTTACACATATTCAAGTTCTTAAAGGGATAGTTCACCCAAAAAAATTTAAATTACCATTTACTCAACATCATGTCATTCCAAACCTGTATGAATTTCTCTCTACCCTGGAACATAAAAAAAGAAGATAATTTGAGAAATTCAAGACATTGTCCATACAGTAGAAATCAAGGGTATAAGCAAAATGGTTTGGTAACATTCTACAAAATATCTGTCTTCCACAGAAGAAAGTCAGTCACACAGGTTTGCAATCACATGAGGGTGAGGAAAGGATGACAATTTATTTATTTATTTATTTATTTTGCATTCTAGCTCAAAATCATTGCTTTACTGACAAGTGCATTTCTATCTGACAAAATACAACCCAGCAAAACATTCATGGGGGAACTCATGGGCTGGACAGGTTCAGGGCCGAATTTGGACCCCAGTCCAGCCCTGCCTATATGCTGCAAAATCCACTGGCAAGAAGTACAATTCCCTTCCTAAATAATACAATCAGTGTATAAAAGCATAAAATAAAATAATAATAATAAATAAAAATCTGTGATATCTGTGAAGCAGTTTTCACATTGAATATAATTAAAAAAGAAACATGTTGAAATGATATAGAACTGTAATAATGCATGGACAGGTAATAAATATTTTCCGTCAAGGCAAACCTGTTACGTTGTTTACATCTAACGTTAGAAGATTAGAGCCTCAGAGATACCCGCTTAAACTTAAAGAGTCGTGACGCCAGGCGTAACGCTTCGTCCTTGCCGTTCTTAATGTGACAGCGCCACCTGCTGTAGAGAAGATGGACGGCGCTTGAGTTTGAATGCAGCAGATTTATCATCATCTCTACTAAAAATGGTTCTGTAGAACGTTATTTAGATAACGCTTCAAACGCTAACTACTGTGTCATAGCATCGGCTTGTTCATTTACTACGGCAATGTCCACAACTAACAGCTAATGTCCAGCAGATGGAGCCAAAAGCAAAGTCGTGTCCAACACTGGTGAAACCATGAGAGCCATAGTGGTGAAGAATTATCTGAGATATTACAGATTATACATTATATTGTAATGACATACTTTTCTGTTATAGAAAAATATTAATAAAAGAAAAATAATAATACAACTTTAATCTGTTTTCCCTCTTTTTGGAATACCAAGCCAAGGAAACGTTAGATTTTACAGTTATAAGAAAATATTGCTCTTTATCAGTATCATGTTCTATAATTGAGTATTGCTGGACCTAATAAAGGCCTAAATATTGAACATTATATTTTATTAGGTTGCTTCAACACATTCCACACAACATGTTAAAATATACCTTGAAAAACAAAACAAAAAAAATGAATTGACAATAAAGATAAAAAAGCATTCAGGCTCTTTACAGTTTTTTTTCCAATTGCTAACATCCCTTTGTCCAATCTGTAGTCACATTTTCAAAATTCTATACACAGTTAGCACAATATCGGTCTCTGTGTTCTCTACAATTAACACATTTCTTGTTGCTTTGACACAAAATGCATTCAGTTAACACAAATTTTAAAAACTTGAACTTCTCTTACAAACAAGCTCAACCAAGAGCAAAACAATGGCTTTTTACTGCCAAATTTACAAATGCTTTTACACTGTAGGTCAGAAGAGTTAACATCATGTTATAAACCTAACTTACAGGCTAAAGTCAAAGTAAATAGCTGTTCATATTGTAACCTGAAAAACAAAAATATCCCCTATATTTTATTCCATTGTTTATGAGGAGCAGCTGATTGAAGTTATGCAAATATGTAAATTATAGCTAGGAAACACACTCAGGTGTTGAGGTTCTTTCAAGTGCATCACCATATGGTATGTAAAAAAGACCACCACTTTGGGCTGTTCTTGTGTGTAAAAGTGCACTTCTGCATACATGTGAGATTGGTCCCTACAACACTGACCGCCTTCTCCTGTTTTACAAAACCTGCACGAAAGACTTGTGGCAGCGGTAGAAAGGGGACAGGTGGCAGACCACTTTCCAATATATGTGATCACATGGGACAATGTGGCATTCCACCATTCCCGTGCAGTCACAGACTGGTTTGACACCCATTCGAGAATGATGTCCATTTTTCTTGTCCCTTACCCCCCTTTCCTCAACCCTATTGAGGAGTTTTCCTCAGCCTGGAGATGGAAGGTTTTTGACCATCATCCACAGGATCAAATGTCCTTCCTGAATGCAATGGATTCTGTATGCCAAGACATCACAGCTGAACACTGCAGGCGTGGATAAGGCATGCCAAAAGAATCTTCCCAAGATGCCTTGCCAGAGAAGATATCAGATGTGATGTGGATGAGAACGTGGCCAAATGCAGAAGACCGGACAGATTAGAAGATTACTTTATTTGTATTTATTTATTTTTTTTCCCCCTGTGGCTTATATGATTTGTGTGTGTGTGTATATATATATATATATATATATATATATATTTTTTTTTTTTTTTTTTTTTTTCACATAATAGATGGCAGCTGTATTACATATTTTTGTTATCTTGCAGTAATGTCTTGTTGCAAATAACGCATTTACTGCATTAATTCTGATTCTGCCATCTTCTTTTTTTCATAAACCATACATAAAGCTACCTGAGATGGTTCATTTGCTTTTTTGTTCTGAATTTCTGCAGCAAAAGAAACAAAATGCATGCATTTACTAAACACTAAAATGTAGAGAGGTTTCAAAGAATCTGCAGTGCAAAACACAATCTATGATCAATACAATATACTGTCTATTGTATAAGGGCAGGCCTAATAAAATGATGCAGTTTCTGTAATTCTGTCTGATGTTAGTGTTTTTATGCCATTGTGCTATGATTGACTAAATGTTCCTTTTGGAAGAGAACATGTGTTAGTGTTTTGGAATAATTATTTGATTTTGAGACATGTTTGCAGTGTTTCGGTGTATATTATTTTTTGTATTCATAATTATAGTGTTATGTATTATTATTAGACATGGTGTGTGATTTTGAGTATGAAATGAACTTGCAGTGTTTCGGTAGTCATAGTGTATTGTGTTAATGTATTATTGCATTTTAAAAATTAAAAGTTTTTTTTTACAATGTGTGATTTTGAGTATGAAATGAACTTTTTTGACAATTGTGTGTTGTAGGTGTGTTGGTGCGTTAAGAGTTTAGGAAAGTTGTTAAAAGTATTGAAAAAAACTGTCACAGCAATCGTAAAAAATTGTATCTCCAAAAGAGATTCAAGTTGAATTTCATATTTTAATGATATCATGCATTATGCATAGAGAAGAATAAGGCTGGAAATAATATCAACAGCCATTTCACAGTCTTTAACCAATCCGTAAGCAAAACACTCTGTAACCAAGCTATTGTCATCTTACAAATGTCACATACAAAAATACACATTTTGCTTTTCCTCTTAAAACTGTTGCAGACAAAATGGGTATCAAACATTTCTGTACAATCTTTTCATTTTATGTTCTGCAACAGGATACAATAAAATACTTTTAAAATAAATTATCAGTGGATCATCTATGAAGATCTGAACATAACTTAGAATTCCCATAGCTGTATGAGATAGAAAAAGCATAAAATCTAAGAAAAAAAGAAATGTTCATACATACATATATACATAAAAACGTATGCGTGTGTCCTTTGCCCTTGGCCATGTGTTTTGTGTAATATACTGCCTCAAACAAACAACAATGCTACAATTATATCTGACTTTCCAGCAACATAAATATTAATAAATCTAATGATCTAAATAATCTTTTTTTTTATCATTGTTTCTTAACTCCATAGGTAACTATTTGGGTAAAAAAGTGAAATTATTTGTCCAAATACCAATAAGATGAATAAAACAAAAACAAGCAGATAAAACAAAAAAGACAATCAGATTGAATCCTTTGAGAAAGAGAGAGTAAGTGGGCCATTGATGCTTAAGGTGGCAATTTTAGCTTTGGTGAGAATGAGAGAGACACTTTATAGGCCAGTGTAAATCCCAGTAGAAGTAGCCTGGTTTAGTTAGTCCAGCGCTGCTCTTCTGCTACTAAAGCTTCTATCCCGTGCGTGCCGTGACATGTCCCAGTTATCTGCTGTTCCATTCATTTCTGCTTTCTAGCATGAACCACTACGTCTGAATTATCTTCTTCGATCCATCCTCAGTCAGATGATACCTGAGAGATAAAGGAAGCTTTTGTAATCAGGAAAAAGTACATTTAGAAGAGTGACTGTACAAATGAATGAGAATCACACCATCGAGTCCATCCTTTAGAAATGTCTTCAATTGCCAAGTCCACAACCGCCTGTGACAAAGACATCCGTGAGCCAGTGATCAACAGAATGAGAAAACAAAGGGAATGTGAATGCATCAATGTTTTTTTTACCTTGCCCAGTAGTACTTTGTGTTTGGACAAAAGTCTTCCTCCATTCTTGACAGCGACATCCAAAGTCCTCCTGTGCAGTTCCACTATTGACACACTGAACTCAAAGCTGACAAAAGCAACACAACAAGAGATTGTTACTATAGTTACTGGCTTACTATGCTACATGCATCTGCACTTGAATATGCAGACAACTGGCATCGAGAAACCTTCAGCAATGCAATTAAACAAAAATAACATTTCTCAGAAACATTGGCAGTTGCATCATACAGTACATTATAAAGTCTTGGCTGACTTGGTTTGGAGGGTAAAACGGTTAACTAGCTCTGTTCAGTAAGGAGCTCCGTTGTGGATTTAATATGAAGGGAATGTCATGCAAATGCATACAGCAAGATAAACAGCAGACAAGACTCAATCTGGTGGGTCCTCTTCTCATTTGAATGCAATTTAAATGAGTTAAAAAAGAAAAAAAGTTCTAAAAAATGTTCTTACAAACATTTATTCCTCAGACAGTCAATGAACAGTGTAGTTCCTCATATTTCCTCCTCAACTGCACTTATTATCACCTTGCTATTTACCACCTTACTCAATACTGTACATTAAAATGGTACCATGTCAAGCAAAAGAAACATCTTACAATGTTTATTGTCAAGGTTAATTTAATTTGATTAATCAAAACTGGCACTTTTCTGTTGAAAAGAATGCAGATAGTATGATAACACTGCTAATCCGAGCTGAATGAGATACATGGATTGTGAAAAATAAGTGTGCTTAATTGTACTGAATGTGCAGCAGACTTGTTATTGTTTTGATAATGTTTTAATAATCTATTTCTGTGTTTTAAAATAAATACACTTCATTTGTGTATTATGTTGGCTAACATACTAAAGCACAGAGAGAGATTTTTGATTAATTCAATATTACGATATCAAGTAAATATATTTTAAATTCACTGAACTGCAACTTCATTTTTACAAATGTGTAATTACAAATATATGTAAATACACTGCATATGTTTCATAAGTTTCGATAGAAATTACATCAGTAGTTTACTATAAATGCTTGTCGGTATTTATCAGTACACTTCAACCATTCAAAGACAATAGAAGTTATTATAAAATTACATATAAAGATGTACTTAAAGGGATACTCCACCCCAAAATGTAAATTTTGTCATTAATCACTTACCCCCATGTCGTTCCAAACCCGTAAAAGCTTTGTTTGTCTTCGGAAATCAGTTTAAGATATTTTGGATGAAAACCGGAAGACTTGTGACTGTCCCATAGATTGCCAAGTAACTTACACTGTCAAGGTCCAGAAAAGTATGAAAAGCATCGTCAGAAAAGTCCATCTGCCATCAGTGGTTCAACTATAACATTATGAAGGGACAAGAATACTTTTTGTATGCAAAGAAAACAAAAACAACGATTTTATTCAACAATTTGTCTCCTCTGTGTCTTTCCGCACCACCGTAGCGCCATTTTGGAGAACATCTGCTGAACGCAAACTGCGTACGCTCTTCTATGTCAGCGTCAACACAATGATGCGCAGTTTTCTTACATATCAAAGCGTAAATACACATAGAAAACATATCCTTGTGGCTTGGCTAACACTGTGTATGCAGTTTGCGTTCATACAATAACAAAAAAAATTCTCCTAGCCTCATAAGGAGAGACACAGAGGAGACAAATTGTTGAATAAAGTCATTATTTTTGATTTCTTCACGTACAAAAAGTATTCTCGTCGCTTCATAACGTTACGGTTGAACCACTGATGGCAGATGGACTATTCTGACGATGTCTTTCATACTTTTCCGGACCTTGACAGTGTAATTTACCCGGTTTTCTTCCAAAATATATTAAATTGTGTTCCGAAGACGAACAAAGCTTTTTGCGGGGTTTGGAATGATATGGGGGTAAGTGATTAATGACAAAATTTTCATTTTGGGGTGGAGTATCCCTTTAAGTATTGGTTAAAGTGGGTCAAAAACACTCTAAAGTTCAGCTAAATGTATTTAATATACATTTAAACTATAACACATTCTGATTTAATTGCAATTAACATGCAATTAAGTGTTAGAAAACATAACATTCCGTTTGCACTTGAGTACATTCTTTCTGTAAAAAGTAATCTTTTTAAAAGTTTGCTGAAGTATACCTCTTTTAAAAAAAATCTTTTGCACCATTTATTATAAAGAACATAATTGCAGATTTTAAAATGTTCTTTGAGTTTAGTGTGTTTCTTACAACTGGTCATATGTAGGATTGAGCGTCTTCTTGAGTGTGCTGGTTTTTCTGCGGCCACTGCGGCTCTTGTCTGGTAACAGGTACAGGCGGATGTATGGGTCCAAGCCATCTTTAGTCAGTGCTATGAGGTTTCTGTGGTTAAGACACATGGAAACACATATTCACACAAAAGCAAGACAAGTATTTTCACAAGGACCTGTTGCGTCACATTTAGATAAATTCAAACATACAAATGCAAACACATGTCCCCCTTTATTTGCACACACTGTTGTTAATGTTCAAGAGAGTTAACCACTGATCATTTACCAAAAAAAAAACCCCCCCAAAAAAACACTAATATACTGGATTTGTTCAGTGTAAAAGTAAAAATTTTGCAAAAAATAGCACACAAAATGATTAGAAGTTGTACTATAAAACACAGAAAGATGAAGGTTAATCTCAGTGGCATTCTCACCTGCAGGCATGAACCACTACAATAAGTTTATTCCTTTGTGAGCTGTGTCGGATAGTGAGCTGGACTTCACCGAGTGGATACTTGCTCAGCCCAGAGCCGCTGTAACAGAGAAACAGCAACTTTATCTGCCACAAGTCAACATGAATTCAAAATATATTTTGAATGTTCCTGTTTGCATTCTGCATGATTTACTTGATCCACATCATTACAAATTAAACTGACTTCAAATACAAAGCACTTTTAAGGTTTTAAACCTCTCTCCTCCAACCACCCTGGATATCTTCTGGTATTTAACATCGACTTTTTACAATCCAATCATTCCAGAAGTATTTTATGATCATCAAAGATGCATTTATTTGATGAAAAATATAGCAAAAACAATAATATTGTTAAATATGATTACTATTTAAAATGAGTGTTTTCTGTTTGAATACATTTTAAAATGATGTTTATTTCTATGATGGCAAAGATGAATTTTCAGCAGCCATTACTCCAGTTTTCAGTGTCACATGTTCCTTCATTGTGCCGTGTAGATGGTTCACACTGCACTGGATATAGCTTGTGTCTCACTTTTGGCAGTGTTTTGGCTTTAAGTGTTTCTCATACACAGTAGAAAGAACGCACCAGTGTGGCTTCTAACAAAATGACTTCTGTATATAGGTATCAGTGTGTCACGGACACAGACTCACTTTTGTAGCTTCTGTAACCTCTGCTGCAGTTCCAGTGTGGCAGAGGGCAGCGAGATGTCAGAGGCCAGACTAGGCATAGAGTCTCTGTGAAACTGATTCTTGTGCAAGCTGCTTATCTCTAGACTGGAGACGCTGCGGCCTGCCTCTGCTATCCGCACCGGGGAACCATCCAGTCCTCTTTTCTCTTGAGGGGTGTCTGGTGCAAGGGTACAAGATGGGTTGTGTGACGGCTGGATGACTGTGGAGTTGCTGGTGCTAGTGGCTGTTTGAGGTTGTGGAGACATGCAAGTGTTATTCTGACTAGTGCGTCTGACTCGGACAGATGACGGCTGGCTGGATGTGACCTCCTTCTCTAAACAGAGGACCTGTTTACATGAAAACATATTTACATGGACTACATGTCTGACACAAGTGCTGAATGAAACATACACACAAAAATGAGACAATATCTTTTAATAGCATACAGACACACCAACCCTGAGAGCCATTTTGAGTTTGAGGGTGCTGTTGGGGCCAGAGTTCTGCAGGGGGAACTGCTGATTCAGCGTCATGTCCGCCTCCTTCAGGAGAGAACCAAGTGCCACCCGCATACAACCCAAAGAGCACTTGTGCTTACTATCCTTCACCTGAGACACATAAAACCCAACAGGAACACACTGTCTACAATCTCTTGAGCGGTTTTCAAAATTAACAGTATTTCATTCTAACCAACTCTACATTGTACTGAGCGATATATAGCAATACATTTGACACTGATGATATACCACTGAGAAATACACTATTGTTCAAAAGTTCGGGGTCAGAATTTTCTTAATATATTTTTGAAAGGAGTATCTCATGTTTACTAAGGCTTTACTTATTTAATCAAAAATACAGTAAAAACTGTAACATTGTGAAATATTTTTAAAATAAAAAAACATATATTTAAATATATTTTTAAATGTAATTTATTCTTCTGATGGCAAAGCTGATTTTTCTTTTTTAATTACTCCAGTCTTCAGTGTCACATGATCTTTCAGAAATCATACCAATATGCTGATTTGGTGCGCAAACATTTCTTACTATCCATGTTGAAAACAGTTTATTATTTTTGTGGAAACCATGAAAAATGTTTATAAGAACATAATGTATTTGTAATAAAAAAAAGTAACATTATAATCATCTTTATGATCCCTTTGGATCAATTTAATGTATCCATGTGGAATCAAAGTATTCATTTCTTTTTAAAAAATGTCAAACTTTTGAACCCCTAGTGTAAACTACGGTAGACTTGCGTAAATAACATTATTTTAGTAATTATTAATTAATTTAATATTTATTCTTTTAGGGTGTTCCCTTCTAGAATACCTCAATTTCCAGTTCCTGAGTGTGCGGGTTCTTGATAAGGAAGTGAAAAGCCTCTTCCCACAGCGGATCACTAGTTTTATATCTTACCTGAAAATCAGGAGCAAAACAGGACTGGATATACTGTATGTGTATTGCTAGTCATGAACAGGTTAAAGCTGATTAATGAATGTTACCTTGCTGGTGTACATCTTTTGTCCTACAGTCAGTTTGACAAAAGGATTTGGATCTATGCTCACTTTCTTCCCAGACTGCTGAACAAAAATGGAAAGAAAACATTCAAATGTACAGTATGATAATACAACCAGTCTCCTTTAATAGTTAAAGAATCAACTTCAGCTCTCTGGTAACACGAGCTAATTGCACTAGTTTGGTTAATCATAATTACATCATAGCTCAGTTAGCCTTTTTTTAAAGATATGCTCCTTAATAGTGCTTTGTGGTAAGAAGTCTATTTTAAACTCATCTATGAAAATGTAAATACCATCTGCTAAGTCTTTGAACACATGCAGTGGTGAATGAGGGAAGAATACATTGGAGAAACAATTGAGAAATAAACCCAAACAACAAAAGAATGAAACAAATCATAAAAGACGTAAACTCATGCTTAGGGTCCAGATGCGAGTGCAATGCTTGTTACATCACTATATAAACTGCATGCATTCTCAATATACCTTCAGGCCTTTATAAGGGGGTTTGGGGCCATCAGGGTTAAAGTCAAGAGGATTGGTCTTTCCACAGGAAGGATTGAGAGAATTTGAGAATAGGAAAGTTAATATACAGCAAGAGCACATGCAAGAATGATGAGTATTTTGATTTGGTCCAGCCCTACAGATGTCAAATAAATATTACAAATACATATGCATATCGAATCATTGTAACAATATTGGCAGGGACAAAAAGACCTCCAAAAAATTGTCCTTTCTCTTTGGACTGCTCACTAAGCCTAGATCAGGAAACGTCAATCATATGTCTAAGAATGACCAAGCTTTATTAAGATTAATCATGTGACTTAATGTGACTGTAAAAACAAAAGCTATATATTTAAACTTTGGCTTCTGACAGATTAAACACAAAAAAACGTATAATAAAAATATACAAACATCACTCAGTTACTAAGTGATTATGGGAGTATTGAATGGGACAAAGATCTAAGAAATGTGATGTTCATTGTTTATTGGATGACAAACCATGCCCAACAGGTAAAAATGGCAGTTTACATGCATCAGATCAACGTAAATGGTGTTGCTTGTTTGTTACTGAAGAACAGCTTGAATGGAAGCAATGCCTAGTCACAATGTTAGGTAAACAGCTACAGCTTGATCACGAGAACCAGGATGCAGATTACTGGCACACTCACAAATAACGTTCTACAGAGAGAGTCTGGGTTCTCACAAAAGACTAGGCCAGAGGCCCTCCTCTCCTTTAGGTTTCCACAGCCAAAGCTGCCCTCAAAGACACTCTTACAGTAGAGGAGGAAGGCACAATGTAAACCGTCAATAAAGTTGGCACTGTACATCAGTCATAGCAAACTAATAATTACCTTTATAGTTAATTAAAATGTCTCAATTAAATACAAAACATTCCTTAAAATGCTAGTTCAGCCCACAATGAAAATTGCAATATTGTTTTGGACCTCATTGACTTTCATTGTATGCACGGACTATAAATTTTTTTTATTTTGTGTTCTGCAGAAGAAAGCAAGTTTTGGAACAACATGAGGGCAAGTAAATGATGATAGATGTTTCATATTTGGGTGAATAATATCTTTAGGGGGAAACAAGATGATAATTGCACCTTGCAAGATACAGCCTGGGGAGCAACATCACTGCATGTAAATCATTAGGGTGTCTAAAACTGCAGTTTGTTCACATTTGTATTCATATCAAACTAGAATATCAAAGAACGTAAGTAACTCTTTCCAGCATTTCATAAAAGTAGAATATAAAAACAATGAAACTGAAAGTAAACAAGAAAGTATCTGCCGCAGGATATTTTCTGTTGTCCTATGGCAGATCCTCAGACAGAACCTATGTATCACTACGGTTCTTACCGGCAAATTACTGGCAGAGTCCAGGTAAACAACTAGCAGAGTTGAGGAAAGATTGTCATTGGCCCTTATGCTCCATAGTACCTAATAAGATAGAGCAAATGATGATGACGAGAATGAAATGATAAAAGTTTTAGCCAGTGTATGTTTACAGTCATGTCTATCAATGTCAGTCAGTCTATGTGCATGTATGTGCATACTTGATTTAGTTTCTCAGCACTCGGGTACAATGACAGCCACTCTAATCTGAGATGAAGTTTGCCTGTAGTAACTTCTTCCAAGTCAAACCACTGCAGAAAAAATGTGATTAGCACACTAGAATGGTAGCTATGGGCTTAAGTAACATTCAATTCATTCCAAGCCAATGATGAAATACTACAGAGTTCAAAACAAATTACACAACTGGTGATAATCTCTTCTTTGGGATAAACAAAGAAACTCATTATCAATACAGGATAATGTCTGCATCTATGGAAGCTCAAGTCAGTTCATGAATGAGACAAGAATGTACTTCTGGTTGTTAATTGTGGAAAAGAAGATGACCATATTTGTATTGAAGTAAAAAGACTACATTAGATTTCTTTTTCTTTGTGGTTCAATAATCCATGCATCAGAGTGATAAAAGTGGAGGCATTTTTATGAATGACTGGAATGAAAACATAATAGTTTGAAAATATACTTAAAACTTAAACCTACTTACAATACAGCCAACAAATTTGGAATTTCAAAGTCAGTTTATTAATAAGACGGTGCTGAAATAGAACTGATGGTGACATTTGTTGTGAGCTATAAATTAATCTCAACAAAAACAAGAGTGTGACCGCATTACCTCATCAACTTTCTGTTCTTTATGCAGCTCAGTCAAGTCAATCATTAGACTGGAACAAAATAAAAGAAACATAACACATCTATAAAAAGGTCTACGATAGATAACATTGTACATTTCAGCCATATAAATGAATGTGGCACCTGCCCAAGAAGTCATCTTTATCTGGGTCTTCATCAAAGAGCTCAATTTCCAGATGTTGTCCGGAATGTTCATATATTAGTGCCTGATGATAAACCACATACATGCACATTTCAGTGTATGTACATGAGACTTATGAGCGCAGTAAACGAGCATGTGTGTATATGTATTCACCTCATACACCTCATTCCATTTGGGGTGCAGACATTCTTTGATGGTCTTGCTTCTAAAGAGCTGGTTGCAGACCAGCAGCATGCCATAGGGGTCAGACTTGCCTTTGATCAGCCCGCCCAGATATGTGTCCTTAATTTCCAGATTCTGAGCTTCAAGAAAATGAATCCTTAGAACTCCCTAATGAGTTTGAAAGAGAATATAGCAAAAGACAATGAGAGGTTAATGAATGTTAATATGAACAAACATTTGTAGGGTTTGTTGAGATGTGGATGTTTGTGTGTGTGTGTGTGTGTGTGTGTGTGTATGTGTATTCACCTTTGGCATGGGGAAACGGAGCTGTGCCAGTTCAACCTCACCTATTAGTGGTACAGTGATCCTGTTAGGCAACACCATGTAAGTGCTGATAATATCCTGGATCATGTGGTCTGAAAAGCCACTGCCGATGAAAAAGAAATAATGACTTATAAAATAAAATAAAATAAAATTTCCTTGAAAGTACAAAAGTGGTGATGTACTTCTGGATATTAACCATAATCTTCTACGCAATGGACAGATGTGTAACTCATAATGCATAATTGTGTGGGGAAAAAGCTCAAATCTTGTGTTGATGTTATAGACAATATTAAGGTATTTTTCCTTTGTGGTTTAATAATTCATACATCATAGTTGAAAACAAGTTATACAGGCAGTGTTATGATCAGAGGCGTCATCCCCATTCAAACCGAGGAGATGCGTGCCCCTCAGATTTCGGAGCACAACTGGATTTGGAAATATATATTTTTTTATATATAGTTGATATGATCACACTGGTGTGATTAGAACATTCACTGCGGCACATCACCAGCTGCCAAATTCAAAACTGCGTTCGCAGGCTGGCACTGAGCCAGACACAGATGCATTTTATAGCGCTTTGCATTATAACCAATCACACATGATTCTGTTGAGCTTATGAATGCAGTGGCCAATCAGAGGTGTTCAGATGAGTCATCACTCAAAAGCTGGTGTTTTGTTCAGTGCGGTGTAGAAAGTGCATTTCTGTGGCTGGCAACTAAACCAGTTTAAAAGGAGTTTGTTTACTACTAGCTGGTGTTGTCTTAAGTTAGAAGTTGCATTAAAACAAAGTCTAACTGATCTCCATAAATTATTTGAAGAAAGAAAGAAAGAAAGAAAGAAAGAAAGAAAGAAAGAAAGAAAGAAAGAAAGAAAGAAAGAAAGAAAAAACATTCCTTTACCTCCCAGATGTATTGCAAACCACAAAAACCACATTCAAACGCTGACCTGCTGACTTAACCAACAATATGACAAAAGCCAAAGATCATCTGACACTGTTTTTTTAAAGGGGTCATATGATGCCATTTCATGTTTTCCTTTCTCTTTGGAGAGTAACAAGCTCTTGGTGCATGAAGAAGATCTGTGAAGTTGCAAAGACTGAAGTCTCAAATCCAAAGAGATATTCTTTATAAAAGTTAAGAGTCAACCACACCTTCCTAAAATGGCTCATTCTAACACGCTTCCACATGTCTACGTCACAATGTGGGAAGATTAGCATTATGCCGCCCAAACGTTCACTCAAAGAAAGAGGGTGTAACTTTTATTCTTGCTGTTGCCGCTGCTGCCATGTTGTGGAGTCGCTGTGTGTTTCATTGTGAATGCAAAACTACTTTGTCTGGCCTTCCGAAAGAGGACAACTAGAAATCATTGGTTAAGCTGTATTTACAACACTGTTCCAGAACATTTAAACCAAAATATTCATATGTGTGGTGTGCATTTTATGGAGGATGAGGACTGTTTCCTGAACATGCAGACTAGCCTGCAATGCGTCTGTGGCACAAAGGCTGTTTCTATAAAGTTGGGCAGTTTCAACTTTGCAAGGACAGCCTGGCGCTTCTGACTCACAGCCTGTAAGTACATTTTTTCTATATTAATAATTTGCCAATGATGATTCAAATGTAAGTTTTCAGCAGTGTAGAGCAGGCTTGTTGTTTATTGTTTCTCCGATTACAAATGCAGACATGGTTTTATGTTTATGCAGCGCGATATGCAACGCAACACTTAAAAAGATATATAGAAGTATAAGTCCTTATATATTATATTACCCACTTGATGCAACAAATGCCTCATTTGTAGTGTTTTATTGGTTTTGTCTCATCTAGTGATGTCCAGATCGAGAACGAGAATCTTTCTATTTAACCGGATCTTCTTAGTGAACCGGTCGAACCAGTTCACCAAATCGAACTGAATCAAACTGAATTGTTTGAAACGGTTCGTGTCTCCAGTATGCATTAATCCACAAATTACTTAAGTTATTCGGTTTATAAACGTGTCTGACACTCCCTCTGACTTGAAAAAAAACAATATCCAGAGTTATTCAGTTACTCATAACAGTACATTGACTGAACTGCTAAAAGAAAGCGATGATGGGATGTGCGCGAGCAGAGCAGCTGGACTGAGCCTCGTGCTACTGGGACACGGCACCACAGTATTTAAGGGGGCGTAACATTTCAGTCACACTCTTGAGCCATTCGGCCAATCACAATGCACTGGATAGCTAGCCAATCATCGTATACCTCACTTTTCAGATTAATGAGCTTTGTAAAAAAAAAAAAAGACGCTTTTCAGAAAGGCAGGACATAGAGGAGAAACAATAATGTACATTATATGGAAAATAATGTGTTTTTTTAACCTTAAACCGCATAAACACATTGCATTACACCAAAATACACAAAATAATGTTCTTTTTAGCAACATCATATGACCCCCTAAGTATATTTTTGTAACATTAGCATAAATACATTTTTTTTTTATTTCAGCAGACTCCTACAGCAACATTTGGTGTGACAGTATATGCATCTAACTGGCCTGCAGCCTGTCTGTCCCAGAACAAACAGACCAAGGCCTTGTTAAAATACAAGCACAATCAGGGGAGAAGCAACGGAGAGGAAACACACCGAAACAATAATGCCATTTTGAGTTTTTTGCTGACATTCCTCAGCGCCTCCTCTCTCTTTTTAACCATACACCTGTTTCTGGGCTGTTGACTGTCTTTGTTGAAAAGGATGCAGTTTTGTCAGTGCTGCCTGGGTTTCCTCAAGTCACACAAACACAGGCAAGTAGGCCTGGACATACTGTACAGAACGATAAATCACATTTGCCATAGTAATAAGTGAACCTAAGGTACAAATGTGTGTTTGTAAATTTAGAGAACTGCCATATACTATTATATCTACAGATAGCTAAAGATAAGTAAATGAATAAGTCCAATTCAACTTTAGACAGTAAATAACTATTTTTTACAATACAAATATGCTGTATTATATTATTATAGATTACAGTATATTGTATAGTATTGCGCTTTGCTGTTTTTAAAATTTAAGTTAATCACAAAAGCAATTACTAATTTCGAGCATGGCTGTAGTCAACACCAACTAGCTTTCATTTTCATTCAACAAAACACCTCTAGTTCTATCAAAAACACAACGCAATCAGAAAACAACTGAACAAAGACATGTATAACAACAACAACAACAATGCCATTAAACGAGCACCAAGTGTTTTTATTTATTATTCATCATATATAAACTCATCATGTCTGCCAAAAGTGGCGATACACTTAATCATAATCTTTTATGCAATGAATACAGTAGTTTCCCTTCCAAAACATTTGTTTACTTTGCATTTTAAGTGATTTTACACTGCAGCAGGCAAATTTCAACAGCTGGACATTTCAACTTATAAACAACCAAGGACACTTCTAAAAGGTGAAAGAAACATTAACCATTGTGTGCATTGTTGGCATACTTATATTTCAACATACAAAAATGAGCTTCAAGCTTAATCCAGTTGATCCGTTCCCTGGAACCCAGCTCATCTACACAATAATGAAACATGACACTCAACAACAGAATAAAGAATGCTGAACCGGACTGATGCAGATACGATCTGCAAATATGAATCCATGACAGAAAGCTCAAAGCTCGTTCAACACCTAATATTATATCCACATCAGAGTTAAATTTGTTGAGCTTGAGCAACTACATTCAATCATTCAAGATTTAAAAACTCTTTAGTCTGATTTATTTATTTTTATATAAATCTCAACTTATTTCACTTATCACAGCCTGTCTCTATATTTACCAAAATCTATTTTGTTCACATTCATGCTTTCATTACACCTGCCTCCAGTCTGTTTTTCCCAAAATTACTTTCTCATCTCTCTTGTCAGCAACACTTGACATTTAATCTCCCAAATTCTGTGATAAAATGCAACTTCATTGTTATTCAATATCTTCAATTATTCCTCTGTAATAAAACACAATACTCTGAACAGAAATTATAAACACCATAAAAAAATAAAAAAGAATGACGATCATAACTCTCTTATTGATTTGCTTGCCAAGCAGATGTAGTTCCCCAAACATATTCATAATGCAAGCATAGCGCTCTCTGAGGCTACAAAAATCACTCACCAGTCCTAAACAGTGGGACACCACAGATATATAGCACAGAATTACACTGCATTATGGTATCATGGTTGCCTGGACTGACAGATATAAGATCAGTGTACTTTTCTTCAGTCTTACATTAGCTATATGATGCAAGCAGCAGGGCTGACATGGGAGCAGCACTTGTACAGTGAAGATCCAAAGCAGCACCAATAAACTTTAATACCCTAAGACAAGCACTCTCAATGCTGCAGTGCTAATTACAACAGCCTAATAGTACTTTTGTTTGTTTGCGGTGTTTGCAATAAGGATTATCTTGACATCAAGCTCCCAAACAGTATCAACTATTTAAACTTTGAAGGAGCTCTTCAATATACTAGCATATACAGTACATTCCTATGGACCACCTCTGTACACAGTAGCCTGCGCTAAGGAACAGCTAGAGGGGTGTAATGACTCATCCACCTGTCTGTGTGTGTATGTGTGTGTGTGTGTGTGCACGATCAGCACAACACTCATGAATCTGTTCCAACTACAAGACAGTATGATATAGCAACACATTAAGGATCTCTCTAATCTGCCATTACAGAGAACACTATTAGAGAGGCTATTAAGGCTATTTGAAAACACTGTTTTAGTTAATGCATCTAAATAATTCCTGGGGAAAACACTGGAAAAAAATGGGTACCTTTAATCTACATGCATAATGCATAAATGTAATTAATATAATTTAATTTTGAATACATTGCAGGGCAAAACAGTAAACATTTTTCAATATTTATTTGCTGTATTTGAAGTGAACAGAGCAGGTTGAAACATCAGGAGTTTCTTCAAATCATTGACTCTTTTAATTTGATTTTGTCTGTGTCTAAGCCTACGCATGATAAGGGTCATATATTGGATCTGGTTATTTCATTAAGTCTTTCAATCACCGATCTGCAGACTGATGACTTCTGTCTCACTGATCATAAACCAGTATTGTTTATCTCTGTCCTCAACACTCCAATGGTTGACTCTATACCCTGTGGTTGCAAAATTCACTCTGTAAACTCTTATATTGCTATTTTGTATGCAGATGTGTTTACCAGTGATGCTTGCCCTATCATGTCTTCCTTGTTGGATTTGTCTGTGGATGAGCAACTTTTTCATTTTAATACTCTCTGTAGCAATGTTCTGAGTTCTGTTGACCCATTTAAAATGAAGAAATTTAAACTTCAGGTGAAACCATGGCTTAATAATGCTACTAGAACTTCTAGACAGGAATGGAGGAAGGCTGAAAGAAACTGGAAGAAGGATAAGCGAGACATGAGAGACTGTATGGTAGACTGTATGGTAAGTGCTTAGTCAAGATGTCTAGGGAAGTTATTTTGCAAGTCTGATTGCAAAACATGCTCACAGTCCAAAGATTTTGTTTAACACTATTCATCAGGTTCTAAATCCTTCCTCGCTTTAATTTCCTGATGCCTCACCCACAATCTGTGAATTTTTTTATAAAATTGACTTTATTTGTTCTTAGATTACACAGTCTGACTTGGATGTTCTTATCACTGATCCATGTCCAGTTTCTTTGTCTGAGTTTGAACCAGTTTCCCCCTCCTTTCTTTCTGAAGTTCTTTGGAAAATTTAGCCTTCATTCTGTTCTCTTGATGTTGTACCTCCTCGTCTGCTGTTGGAGTTTTTAGACACTGTTGAACCTTTTATTTTTACCATAATAAATAGTAGTCTATACCAAAACACATTTCCCCTCATTTTAAAGCATGCAGTTGTAAATCCTCTTAGGAAAAAGGCCAGCCTTGAACCATGTGATCCGCCCTATGTGATCATTTTCTTCTTTATCTAAAGTTTTGGAGAAAGTGGTTTTCATCAACTGACTGAATATCTCAATTCCAATAATCTGTTAAACAAGTATCAGTCAAGTTTTAGGAGGTATCACAGTACAGAGTCAGCCTTGTTAAAGGTGTTGAATGATCTTTTAGTAGCAGCAGTTCTTTTAGACCTTTCGATACTATTGACCATGCAATCCTACTTGAAAGATTAAGACTTTGTGTAGGTATTCAAGGTTCTCCACTAGAGTGGTTTAAATCCTATCTCTCTGACAGATCATTTTCGGTGGAGGTTGGAAATTTCTCTTCCTCCTCAGCTCCTTTAAACTGTGGTGTGCCTCAGGGTTCTATGTTGGGCCAGGTTTGTTCTCACTATAGCAGCTTTCTCTGGGTCGTATTTTTCAAAAGTACAATATTCCATATAATTTTTACGCTGATGACACGCGGGTCTATTTTCCATTAAACTATAGGGGTAATCATAACTTATTATCTCTGTTGAATTGTTGAGGTGAGATCTTGACTGGCTGCAAATTTTCTAACGCTGAATGACTCCAAATCTGAGACTGTAGTTTTTGGCCCACCGGTCTCTATTACTCTGATCAACAATCAATTAGGCTTGCTATCTGCTAACTCCCATGCACATGTAAAAAAAACTTAGGAATGATTTTTGGTAATGGACTAAAATTCGATAAACAAATCGGTGCAGTTTTTATTAACAGTTTTTATCATCTTAGATCTATCGCAAAGTTGAAAACCTTTTTAACTTTAAAGGATTTGGAGAATGTGATTCATGCTTTTATCACTTCAAGGCTTGACTACTGTAACTCACTTTACCAAATATAAGGTGTTACTGTTTGCTTACAAGGGATTACACAGTCAAGCTCCTGAATATATTACAGATCTTCTTCTCCCTAGAAATTGCTCTAGAACATTAAGGTTTTCCAATAGCATGATGCTCTCTGTGCTTCGATCTCGTTTGAAATTAAAAGGAGATCGTGCTTTTTCAATTGCTGCCCCAAGATTGTAGAATGACTTACCATCACATATTAGGCTGTCTCCTGATATTGGAAGTTTTAAATCTTATCTTAAGACTTATCTTTTTTTCTTTAGCTTTTAATTTCTTGTTATTTTATTGCATTGTTGGGGATGTGTTTTATTCTTTTAACTCAGTTTAATTCTTTTAACATTTTTATGTTGTCGGTATATGTTTTTGTGAAGTTATGTTATACTCTACAGCAATTTGGTCAGCAGTGGCTGTTTTAAATGTGCCCTAGAAATAAAATTGCCTTGCCTTGCCTTGATCAAAATGAAATTACTCTATTACGTTTATGATGCATGATCATAAATACATATACATTTTAAGCAAACATTTTCTCGGTCACTAGCAAGTTTGATATTGGAATGATATTTGATTTTGCAACTTTATCTTGTTATAATAATAATCACCTGTAATATTATTACTAATTTTACATTACATTAAGTTCCATAACACAGCCAAAGGAATAAAGTGTTTAATAATTTCATTTTTCATTTCATTCATAATTTTTAATAGAAAGCAAACTATCGTCAATAGCATTAAGGTAATTAAGGCAAGGTATTAAACAAATCAATCAGCTATCTTATATCAAGTGTACCATACCAATGAAATATATATTCTCTTCAGGTTTATTAAGAAATTTAAATGAAGGCACAATTTAAATGCCTACAAAACTAATTTCAAGCATTTAAGCATAAACTTTTATGTATAAAACATAAATTCAGTTAGGAGTGTCAGACTGGTAATATAAATTAAGATGAAGTGGCCAAAAAGGTAATTAGTTAATTAAAATCAACATACGTTAGAGAGAAAGAAGGATGTCTTGACTAAACATTGATGATCCACTAAAACTGATGAACAAAGGCTCTTTCAATTATCTACAATAAACAGGCCAACATCCAAGTGCAACTAAATGAAGACAAAAACAAAAAAAGAGGTCTAGACTCTTAGTTTTTGTCCATAGATTTATAAAACGTAGAGGCCCTTTGACCAAAACAGAACCAGAAGCCTAACCAACATGAAAACAATAATAATAATAATCTTTATTTTCTATAGCACATTTAAATGTTACATCACAAAGCGCATTACATTAACAAATAAAACAAAATACACCATAAGAAAAAAATAATATAAAATAAGCAAGAAGATGAGAAACACATTCAAAACAATTAAAAATAAAATAATATAAAATGAATACAAAAAATCAAGTAAAAGCTTCCCTAAATAACTAAGTTTTGAGATGAGATTAAAAAATGCTAAGGGATTTTGCTTGCCTTGTCTCAATAGGTAAAGAGTTCCATAGTTCAAATCACAGGTTATGTAAAATGCTTTGTATGAAAATAAGTTAAAATAAGTTAAATGAAACAAAGACTGTTGTCTTAGTAAGTTAAAATACAATCCATTGTAGGAAGAAAAATTTCACTTACTTAAGCCCTGGAATGTCCAATATATTTGTGAGGCCTGTCCAGTTTATGTCCAAAAGCTGAATGAAAAAGAGAGAATCAAGCATATACTTAAACACACTGCTAACACAGAGAAAATACAGGTATATCTGTTTAGAGGAGACAAATGAGCACAAATCAGATAAAGCAAAATGACAAACAATAAAATATGTCTGAACATGCCTGTGGCAGTGATTTAATATCAATGTGGATGTCAAGTTCCACCCTAAAGCCAGCACATAAATAACAATACTATGTACTATTTTTTACTGTGATGAGAACAATCAGTGTCCCAGTGGGCCAGAACTTAAACAAGAAAGATAGAGTGAAGGATAGAAGAAAATAAAACACAGAAATAGAAACCATCCATTAAAACAGGGATAAATGCAATATAAAAAAATTCTCTTAGCCCTGTTCCCTCTGTGAATTTGATTCAGTGTCGCCCACACTGCAGAGGAAAACATGAAGAGAGGCCACCTCTGCAGTGCATCACAAACTACAGTCAGACCGCAGGTCACTGGACACCTCACACAGGACTCAAAACTCATTCAGTTTTCCTATACCTTCCACATTCAAGCCTTCATTCAGGAACAACAGCAGAATGTGAGCTATATATCAGGCTGAGCTGTGATAACCAGCTGTGAAAATAGCCCTGCTACTAATCTGGTACTGAAAGAATAGAATCTGGGTCAGTGACGTTGACTGGCTGCCACTGCTATATGCACATGGTAGAGCTCTTAAGATCATTTTATGCTGTTTAGCAAACCTTTAAATAGAATCTTAATCATTCAGTTTTGAAAAAGACAAATGTCTTTAATAACCTTCTCTTCCTTTACAACATTTTCTTCCAATTATACAACAACTATGCATCAGTTGTACTCCCCAAAGTTCTTATATGTGTTATTGCCGTTGGATCTGCTGAATTGATTGAGGATACCCTCCCTCGATTAACTAACCTCATGTCAAAGGTGTCTCGAAAAATGGTCTAATATCCTTTATAGGCCACTAAAGTGGACTTCATGGAGTGTGTGAAAAAATATATAGTTAGTCAAGGACGATCTTTAAAGCAATAGATCGTGGTTTTATGAGCACATTAAAGGTACGGTTCTGTCAAAATTCTGAAAATTCTGTCATCAGCCTTCAAGTGTTAGTTCACTTCAAATAAAAAAATTCCTGATAATTTACACACCCCCATATCATCCAAGATGTTCATGTCCTTCTGTCTTCAGTTACAAAGAAAATAAGGTTTTTGAGGAAAACATTCCAGGATTTTTCTCCACATAATGAACAGAATGAGCTGAAGGAATGGTGGCCAATCCTTCAGCTTATCCTTCAGGGTCTTATCTAGCAAAACAATCTGTAATTTTCTTAAAAAAAAGAAAAATGTATATACTTTTTAACCACAAATGCACGTCTTACATTAGCTACGCGTTGCGCGGAGTAAGAAAGAAATGGACATCTTAGATGACATAGGGGTGAATAAATTATCAGGATTTTTTTATTCTGGAAGTGAACTAATCCTTTCATGTCATTCCAAACCTGCATGACTTTCTTCTTCTGTCGAACATTAAAACATATATATTCTGAGAAATGTGTCAAAAATTTTGTCCACACAATGAAATTCACTGTAGAACTCTTTAGTTCTTGACTTATTCCCCTCCATCAATGATTTCTTTGAACATCTGTAGATATATTTCAAAGTTTTTCAGCTGCCCTTGGACAGACCGCAACATGCAGCTGAAGGAAGTAAAACTAATTCTTCCTAGACTTTCTGCATGCACTTGTTACCGAAGACTCTATGATGCACTTTGAAAAGTGAAAATATTTCTTGCTGTTTAACAAGAAACTTAACACACTCCTTCCTTGAGCTCCTTCCTTACTAACACTCACCCAGGACTTTGTATGTGCAGTAGAAACATGCTTATTCACATTTAGGATTATACAAAAAGTGTTTCTAGAGTATTTCTAGAGCTGAATAACTACAAACAACAGCGTCACAGAGACAAGGCCCCTTTATATGCTATGGTAAAATCAATGTTATTTGGTGAAATGCTCACATTCAAATCCAAGTTAAATATAGGTGCAGGACAAGAGGCAGCAAATGTGAAAAAAGGGAATACATGTCCACACACTGATTTTACAGTTCCAAACTTGATCAGAAACAAAACAACATTTCAATCACTTCAGTCTTCACCAGGCAATAATACATACAATATTAATAAGGTAGTAACAAATAGTTCGTAAACTCACTGGTTTCTTTAGGAAGAAGAGGGAAAGAGCACCAACCAGCGGCATATTCCCCAAAAGTGGCTCAAGAATCACCCGCAGAACTCCATGTAGCTATTCATACATGCAGTCAAGTACACAAATAGAGAGAGAAAGAGAGACAGACACATTACATTAAATTCAAAACACTGGTATGGATTCTCACTAGAGGTTTGGCGTGTACTGACTAATGCAATATGAAATATCCTCATTTAAAAAAGCTAAATAAAAACTGGCATTAACCAGATTATATTAATGAAAGTATTGCTGCCTTAATTAAGAACACTCACTATCAGCCTAGGAGTCCTCAAATGGAATGACAGAACTGCATTTTTAAAAAAAAAATCTTAATATCTGCAAATTTATATCTCATGTAAATTTATTTTGTTCTAAGCGTGGGTATTCTTTTTTTTGGAAAACAAGAAAAAGATTTCTGGTGTGAGAAAGCAGTGCTGTCAATCTAACCACTATGTGCCCCAGGCAGATGATGAATGTTTCAGCATCTCAACACTGATGCATATATTGTTTTGCTTCTGACAGCACTCCACATGCTCGGTGGTAGACATTTCACCTTCACAACCATCACTTCAGCTCTGAGCAACAGAATAAAGAGCTTCTGTTTTGAACAATCATTCAGTACCAAAGAGCTGCTAATGAGAACAAATAACTCAAGGGAATGTCCTGTCTCAAGTAGTCCTTCATGGAATCATGATATGTGGGAGAGGTTATATAAGATCAGCCAGTGTGTACAGTATATTAAGTGCCTTTTCTTCCTTATTCATTCTGCAATACAGTGATTACTGTGGCGTGAGCATGTCATAGCTGATAATAATAATAATGTTTTTCTCATTTGTTTTATTCTATTACTATTTTATTACTTATTCTTTTCAATACATTTTTATTTATTTCTTATTTGTATGTAAAGTACTTTAAATTTATGTATGAAAGGTGCTTTATAATTAAACTTGCCTTACTCACTAATTCGAATTTTGTGACACGTAAAACACAAAAGCATTTCATTATATTATTGAACATCTTTTACCAGTGGCTAATTATTTTATGAGTGCTCTAAAAGCCATGAAATGTGAAATTATTTTTTTCTGAAACTGAGTGTCTATGAAGCAAAGAGGGCTGTCTCACACTTCCCTGTGTAACTGTCGTAGAGATTAATGGGAATGCTAATAGCTCTCTCCAGGTATTATAGACCTCCTTGCTATATAGTAAAAAATGCATCATACATAAACACAGCATGCTATCACACAGAGAGATTACTCTGGTATGCATTTAATGTGACAGAATGAAACAAGTCCATAAATCAAGTACAAAACGGTAAATGTGTGAGCATGTGTGTATATATCTGATCATGCACTACAAACGGTACAAGGGCATTTTAGTATTTGGTTACACGCCTCCCTAAAAATACACACACACCCTTTCTGTAAAAATAAAAATAGGCTCCCTTCTACAGTCGACTGGATTCTTTCCATGAAACACGTGGTTGCATCATAATATAGGAAAGAACTTCCCTGTATCCAACAAATTAACTCTCTGGCCTTGGATAACATAATCCATTGGGTCATGGAGACAAACTCAGTGGAAGATGCCATACATAACAGCTGCTGTTTATCTGTTGTGAACAAATAACAGTGCAATCCTACTGCTGTATGTGGCACAAGAGCAGAGAATTATCACTCTAAAATGTTTTATGAGAATATATAACAATATACCTGTATACTTTTGATCCCTGCTCTACAGTAGTACCTTTTGACATCCACATCGATTTCAGTATTTCCAACATAGCTAAAAAGAAAAGACAAATATTAAAACCTGTACGACAACCAGAAAGTTAAATAAAAGATCTAAAGATGTCAGCATAGCATATTTAATGTGATGTCACCTGATCTGAAGGTCCATGATGATCTGCCGTCTATCCACGTTCTCAGAGTAAACTTTAACCCCATTGATTCTGAGAGGCTGTGACAGAGATGAGCACAGATGCCCCGTCAGGAGGTTGACATTTCTTTAACCAGCATGCATTCCTCCACAGAGCCCTGACAACATAAACTATTTCCATCTGACAGGTGGTCAGCTTTTCCAAAAGGTTTAAATTTCTTACGTCAACCTTCCTTCTCCTGATGCAATATATAGCTTTTTAGTGCAATGTCTCTTCAGTGCAAAGTCCTTAAGCAAGGTTTTATCTTTAATAAAACATGCAAGATGGTCTTATACCACAAATAACATACACAGTATTTGAATGAAAAATGGTTTTCTGTAGGAAAAGAGAACACTACAAAACAAGAATAACTAAATGTCTAGGTGATGAACTGCACTAAACATAAATAAATAATTATAAATATAAATAGTTACAACAGAAAACCTTCTGTGATGGAGTATAATAGCATGACCTTGAATTGTTAAAAACGCTGCCATTCTGTACTTCCACTGTGCCCTTTAAATATATAAATCCCTTACACAATATAAAAATATATAGCTAAAATATTTCTATAGCTATAAAATCCATTGCCCCTATATTGAGTTATATTGAGTAAATGGGCTAGGCAATGCCTACTGATTTCTTTAATTTAAAAAACATTATAATAATTAATAGGGACAGTGGTGACAGGAAATAATGGGTAGAAGAGGTGGAGACTCATGTTGTCTGTCTGATCAAAACCACAAAATGTTGCCTCATGTGGATTAACTGCTAAGTCATGCTGCCAACTGATGGTATTTCTTTTCAACATTACACTCTGAATAACTGGATATATTAAAACACAAGCTGACTGAGATGCAAAGGAGCCAAAAAAAAATGCAGTATGTTGATGTCTAAAGTGCCATAAAACAAAATCCAGCTTGACTGATGTTACATTAAACATCATGAACAAAGATTTACATGTTCTCTAATAGGATGCACTTTGTGAGCATTGAATGTTCAGTGAGCATGCATACCTGATCTCCAAGATCAATCTTAGTGAAGCTGAACGTACTAAGGTGGGCATTGGCTTCTTTGATTGCTGGCTCGATTGTTTCTTTAAACAGCTTCTCCACAAACTGACACACGTAAGGCCACATCTGTTTCACTGTCTGAAAGGCAAAGAGTGTATCTGCTGAGTACTTTACAACTGAGTAAACTGAGGCACTTAAGACATCTTCAGTTCTTACAGCTACTGACTTGAGTATGATAAATAAGCTGGTCTGAAACTCATTAGTTATCAGAAAAGTGTTGTTTGATACTCTCTTGACTACATTTACTAAAAACAAAATCTTCAATGTGTGTAAAATATATTTTTTTCCACAACAAGGTTGTGTGATACAAGATTGAGAGTTTTCATTTAAAGAGGCCTGAGGACATGTTGTAACTTGACTAACTGTAAATACTCTAGGCATTTGCAAAACTATTCTACACGACACCAGAACAGGTAGTCAGGCTGGTACAGCACAAACAGAATTATTAAATACTAAATGTAGGACACCGTGTCTAAGAGAACAGAAATAATGTCTAAAACAATTTAAATAAGTTAGTGATGTAGATAGCCAAATAATGAAAAAAGACTATTAAAAATGTTTTTACATTGATATAATGTATATCACATTTATGAAAGTGAAGTGAAAAAAGTGAGAAAAGTGAAAGTGAAAAAGTAGCTTCAAAATGCGTGTGTGAAAATTTAGGTTGTAATATTAGTATGATACAGTACAATAAGTGTTTTTGTCTTTCTCAGTTTTATCATGTTAAAAAAACAAGTGATTCTGCAGTGTTTCATGTAAATAATTCTGCATGATTTTGAAAGTTGCAGACATACTTTGCAGAAGCATGAGGCCATTCAGGTACATAAATTACGCCGCTGGGCAAAATTCCAATGAAATATTCAAATCAGGCATGTTTTATGAAGACTGGGAGCCACTGAGTGTACATGTACAATGAATATTTTAAAAAGCCACTGATTTTGACACAGAATGTGAAAAAATGGTTTCTATGTATAGTGTAACATGAGCAAAGCACACTGGATTATAGACGATGATGATCACTTAAAAATTATGAGGGACAGGCAATTAGTACCTAATAATTCTCTCACCTTATTTAGCCACTCAACTCTTTCCACATCTGGATAATGAACCTGGTGGAGAAATAGACAAATTTATCATATTAATAAAACAAAGAAGGAACCAGACTGCTTCTGTAAATGTGCTGCAGTGAAGAAGAAACGAAGAAACCCATCTGGCTATTACACACACACACACACACACACACACACACACACACACACACACACACACACACACACACACACACACACACACACCATTGGTCCACAGATGGCATGAAAAATAAACAGTCAATGTATGACAAAATAAAAAGACTTTCTGTCTAAACATGTGAAAGGTTCTCTATACATAAAAGTGGCACCCATGTGTATTCTCTTCTTTCCTTTCACTTCAGTGGTATGATCATGTCTATATGTAAAGCAATAGGATCAAAGATGAGTGTAGCTGCAGTTAAATCCCTGCATGCGAAAAATCTAATGTTTAGCCTGCATTTGTTTCATACAGTGGAAGGGAGCAAGATGACACACTAACACTGCACTTTTTTTTTATTTCTCAAGCAGTACCATACAATGAAAGTCAATAACGTCAGTGGGATCCAGAGTTGTTTTGGACCCCATTTACTTTCAATATATAGACAAAAAAAGTTTCTTCAAAATATCTCCTTTTGTGTTTTATAGAAAAAAAAGTAAGTCATACAGGTTTGAAATGACATAAAGGTTAGTAAACTACAGAATCAGAATCGAGTAAACTACCCTTTTAACTTATCAGCTATCAAAAATACAGTTATCTTCCACCCAACAGGCACTATGACCACACAAAGAACTTCCGGCTACATTAACACTGCAAGCCTTATTTTGTTCAGATCCATTTTTTGGTTTGGATAGTCACATTATTTTTGTGGCCAATGACAGATTCGAGTGTGAAGTGGTCATGGTCCTGAACTGACCCACATGCACAAAAGAATAACAAAGACTTCACACAGCACATTGTCATTCAGAACTAAATCTGGAGGTCACTGAAGTCAGTTTATGCATTCGTTTATAAGGTGATGTGCAGCAGAAGCCAGCAAATTTGTGAGCAGACAAGAGGGAGGACAAGGATTAGGAGAAAGAAAGCAAAGTTTTTCCCTCATATAGTTTCCAATCAACTTTAAGAGCTGTAACAGTAATACTTATTATAATCGCTCATTGTCTCTCCACTGACTACCTTTGCAGTTTTCTTTCATATTCTGGTATGTACAGTCTTTGCATGACTCCTGTCAATGCAGAATTCTTATTAAAGAATGTTAATGTGGCATAAACCTCACATGAATTATGATATAACTGTTCCGACTGAGGTCGCACTGCAAAACATCAGACCTGTATGTGAGCGGCCCAAATCAGAACCAAAAAGATTTCATTTCATGTGGTTTGTGCTGTTCACATAGTTATGAAAACAAAAACATAAATAAATCTATCAGCAAAAAAAAAAAAGGATTTGGGCCACTTTTGCCTCCAGTCTGAATGTAGTCTTACTGACCACAAAAGACCCCTGTAATTTAACATCTTAGAACTGAAACTTTAAATTATAAAACAAATGCTGCACGCAAGCAAAACAAATGTATAGGGCACATTTGAATCTCATCACTATGGTAACACAGCTGCAAAACCATAAACGCTTCTCTCCAAGACATTAAGCAAAAGCTGAAAGGAAAATCTCAGGTAAGCCACATCTGGTTTGTGACAACTGCATTTTTCGGCACCTATAACGCTAACCCCCTTGTGTACATGTCCTAGAAAAGTAACATCTTTACTGTAATCTCAAGAGGCAAAAAGTGGGGGTATGTGACTTCCTTCTGCAGTGCAATCACTCTGAAATTATTTTAATCGTAAAACAGTGTTGGTGTAGCTTTGAGCAGAGTACCATATATGACAGCACAGCACTTTCCTCAGCAAGCTCTCCCACGGACATACTGTAGCATATAACCATCAGTCAGGGCAAAAAGGTCTGGATGCAGCTAGAGCTACTACGAACAGCACTAGACTTCAGGTGTCCGTCCAAAATGATTATTGATTATTTTGTTTAGTATTAATGATATGTGGGAAAGACACTGAAAGTTCCCATGGTAACTGTGTTTCTATGGTCACTAGAGATTTCTGAGAATTTCTCTTCATTGTCAAGACCATAGACAGATATCTATTGGAATGTTCCTTTAAAAAAAAATCTGGCTGGAGATGAGACTGTTGAGATTGTAGAGTTGCCACATTAATGTGGAGGTGTATAGATTGAGTATAGCCTAGATTCCTGACAGTGACTTAATTTGAGGAGAATCTGATAATCTGTGATGTAAATGGTTTGTTTTCCAATAAATAGTCATACAGAGAGCTGTCATGTGACATTGAAAATTGTAAAAAGAAAAATTGCTTGTGATCACTGAGATTTATTAAAAAAGATAATACATGTATTAACATATTTTTGTTAAATGCTAGAATATATATGTTAAACTATGTAATGCATTTTACTAGACATTGGTGCAGCAAGCTTGAAGCTTTTAGGCAAGAGATATAACATGTCTCTTTAAGACATGCTGAAGACACCACTTACAGAGAAGTGCATCTTTATCATGCATCACACGCTTTCCAGGAACCACAGAGAAACTGGACAAACAAGTCTTGAATGTTTCAGAAGATACATCTTGGTTTAAAAGCATGGCACCACAAAATGTGAATAATCACAGAAACCATAACACCACTGTTCAGAAACATTTTCTTAAAAAAAACAAAACAAAAAAAACAACAACTTCAAACTCATCGGCATAAACCAGTTCAACAGACTTCTAATCTGACACAGACAAGTTGACTCATGCCAGAATGTAATTTGATTAAGGCTTCGGAGAAGTTGAAGTCTAAATGAAGAGATGGTAGTGGGTGCTTGTGAGACCATGTAGAAAATGTATCTGATAAATGACTAACACTACACAGACAAGAAGACTGTATGCATTACATGCAAACTCGACACTTTGGGAATCCATGATTGGAAATTCCATATTGACTGACCACTAATTTAATAATAATTTAATAAACGATGTCTTTCATACTTTTCTGGACCTTGACCATGTAATTTACTTGGCAGTCAATGGGACAGTCACAAGCCTCCCAGTTTTCATCCAAAATATCTTAAATTGTGTTCCGAAGACGAACAAAGCTTTTACAGGTTTGGAACGACATGGGGGTAAGTGATTAATTAATGAATTGAATTAATTACAAAATTTTTGGGTGGAGTATACCTTTAATAAATAATTTCTAACATCTCCCTTTTAAAACACTTTACATGGTTTCGCCAGAAACAGGCTGCAGGTTGAGTACAATCCTCCAATACCATCTTGATCTAACTTTTCCGTCATTTAGCACATCTATTTAAAATTAGGGGGGAAAAAACTGAAGATATAATCAGATGTAATTTTACTGTCTTTCGTGGTAAATTTTGTCAATTTGTGGTTTTTACTTGCAAAAAAACAAACTAAATTTTAACAGTATTGAATGACATATAATACAATTTTCAACATATATGGTAAGGTTATTACAGTTAACTACTTAATGGTTATTTACAGTTTTACATGCTGTACATTTTTATGGCATTATTCTGTACAAATTACATTTTTATAGTATACAGACTGCAGCACACTGAATCCTCATGTTCAACTACACAGACGGACCTTGGTTCAGTCCCTTCAGGTCCAAATATCTCATTGCATAACATATATTTACTTTGTTGCACTTGGCTTTTGATTACAGCCATGATGAGCAGAGGCTCAAGATAATGCTTACATACAAGTTAAAAATAGAAAACTGGTAGAGACACATGCTACATCATTTGGAAAAAAACACTGTTCACCTTCACAGGCGAAAGGGCAAAAAGTATTGTTCTGCCTTATGTCTGACAGCCTGGGATCATATATATTTCAAGCACTCAGAGTTTGCTGAATGGACAGAAGAACATTGAAAGCCAAAGACGTCCAAGTTTAATAAGACTGAATGAAGCAAAACAACTTTGATCAAGGAAATATCCTGTGTTTGTTTACCAAATGTAAAACTGTAAACAGCATTACCACCCACAAAGGCCTAAACAAGTAATATGTCATGTTGACATGGACAGCAATCTCATCAAATTCCACTAAAGAGGACCCATTCTGTCTTTTTAGTCCAGCTTTGGGGATGGACAGTTTTATTATTTAGAAAATAAAAATAAACTCACTCTTAATTTTCCTTTCTTTTCTAGTGTACTGACTCTGATGTTTTGAAACACAGTAAACGTTATCAATAACTCACCCATGATGGTAACTCAGTTGCCTCCAGCTCCTGTTTAACCGTGTCCTCTTGCTCAAAAATAGAAAGTGCTCTGTTCAACCTAGTGTTCTTACACCTCGTGTTTCTCTTCCAGAAGAAAAATATCGTGAGTGCGATTAAGAGCCAACTAAAACTGAACTCAAAATATCCCAAGACATATATGGGGAAGATAATGACGAAGGTCTTGGCGAACTGCAGCCACGTGCGCGTCAGCTCGCCGGTGCAGGACGCGGAGTCCCGGCTGAGCTCCGCGGGTGAGGAGGAAGGGATCGCCCCGCTTGTCGGTTCAGTTTGTCCGCTATCCTTCTGTCCCGGGGCGTCTGCTGTTTGAGGAAGATTTCCGCGCACAGCCGTCATTATGTCCTCTGTCATAGTCAGAGCGGACGAAATGTTACGCTCGGCTGTCAAAAGTGTACATTGCGCTTCAATGCAAAAGCTTCGAGAGTAAACACTTCAGACCATCCCGTGCACGCGGTACCCTATAAGGTTCAAGTAACGTTACACCCGCTCAGCTAAAACAATTTAAGGATATTTTCACGTTAGTTCGCCCGTAAACCAGTCCATTTTGACGCGGATAGTGTCTCGCTTGGCTTTAATCTAGCTGTGCATAACTGGAGACCGGACTGAGCCTCTGGTGTGTTCTTGCTGCCTGGTGCGCTCTGTAGTGTTGGTTTATAACTTGACAGCTGACGCTTCATACACACACACACACACACACACACACACACACACACACACACACACACACAGAGCGGGTCTCAGGAGGTCAGTGAGTGTCGCAGACAGCGCAAACTCGCCCCCCTGAGCCAAGCAGCTGCAGATACACAAACAACGAGGCGTCGACAGCGAAGTGTTAACTCTTAATTAACGAACAATAACAAGAAGCTGCTTGTTTCTTATTTTCTGATAGACTGTTTGTGCCAAAATGTGCTGTGTGCTTGTGTCATCCTCCCTGTCGTGCGTTCATCTCGGTTTTATTCTTTATTTTAAAGTTGCTGCTTTTAGTAAACTAAGCTGAACGCACGACAGGAGGACGACACAAATAAAACACAACAGTAGACATATGCTGAATTTTACTACTCGTACAATTTTTACAATATCTTTATATCTAGTAAGGCTATGCTAATTTAGCAATCAGCAAATGTATTGTACAAAGCAGTCAACACTTTTTTTGGTAAAAATTGAATGCCATAATTATTCGGAAAACACGGAGGACGTCAACATATACTAATTTATTTTAACAAGTAGCCAATGACTGTAGATATGTGCAAGTGTATAGTACAAAGCAAGCACTATGTCATTGTGCTATGTCATATTTTTAAACACGTCTTTTAGTTCGATGTTTCGAATATTGTCTAAATTCGACAGTGTTACCATAGTAATAGTTGTGTCGAGCGATTGCTCTTTGCTCGATTTAATAGTCTGTTGTTACCATGGCTTTGCAGGTTACCATAGTAGCATTAAACTGCGCAGCCGCTTTAGCCGTCTAGCGGGATGGCGGTGAAAGCTGTCAACATAAACTTGTGATTGTTGTATTAAACACGAGAAGTAAGAAGAGGACCTTTGAAGTGATGGACCCTGTGAAGGTAAAGCAAATCGTATTCCGTCTGGAGCAGCTGTTGTGCAGCGATTGTTATTCCTGAAAACGTTAAAGCTGAACAGCACGATTAGCCACTCATCGATAGCCAAATAAAACTGCTCAAGTTATCTGCTTTAGTTAAATCTGTTTATTTCAATATCAAACCGTCACTTCATCATAAAACACTTGGTATGTAAAGAATCAGCTTGTAAGTAGGCTGTGTTTAGTTAGTAGTTTATTAGGTAATCGAGCTTCATTCTGCACAGTTGTAACATATTAGCTGTCCATGTCCCCTTCCTCTCATTAGAAAATAACAAAAGAAGATACTTGGAGGTCTGATGACTTAAAAGTGCACATCGAGGTAATCTGCAGTTTGTTTGTGTCTAAGAAAAAGACAAGTTTTAAAAGCACAACCCATAAAAAAAACTGTCATTGTTTTGTCAGGCACACAATGAGGAGAGCAAAAGAAGATCTAAACGAGAAGAGGAGCACAGGAAATACAGGGATGGAGAGTCTCTGGATCGCCGTCGCAGAGATCCTGATCGAGATGCAAAAAGAGAAAAAGAAAAACGGAGAGAGCGAGAAAGCACAAGAGAGAAGAGCAAACACAGAGACCCAGACGGGGATAGAAACCAGGACGACAAGCTGGAAGACATCAGGGAGGATAGATATAAAGAGAGAAAGAGAGAGCGAGAGAGAGACAACAGACACAGAGATGGAGATGAAGAAGAAAAAAGACACAGTCGAGGGGAGAAGGAAACCGGTGAAAGACGGAGGGATAGAGAAAAGGACCGATATAAAGACAGGGACATAGACATGTACAGTCAGGGGGCCAGGGGTACAAACAGGGAAGGAGAAAAAGATAGAGATAGAAGGAGAACTGAGAGAGACAGGGAGCGAAAAAGTGAAACAGATAGAAGGAAAGAGGAGAGAAGAGACGGAGAAAAAGACGAAAGGGAGAGAGACAAAGAACGAGAAAGAGAGAGGAGAGAAAGACACCGAGCAAGAGAAAGTGAACAGCAGCGACATGAACATGAGGAAAAACAGAGGGACGGAGAAAGGAGAGAGAGACGCAGTGATAAAGAACACTCTGGACACAAAGAAAAAGGTTTTATGATTACAGTTTGTGCCTGTGTTTTTTAGGATCATGTCTATTTGATTTCCTTTTTTAATTTATTTTTTGAAAATCAAAAATTCATATAATACTAATATGATCTCTTTTGTTTCAGAACACAGAAGAGATAGAGAAGATAGAGAGAAGAGAAGAAGGGATAAAGAAAGTCATGTAAGCCATAAGATCGTTGCTATTTATGAGCAAGATATTCTACTGATAATATAGTAATAATGTAATTCTGACTGTACTGATATTATGGAGGAATGTTTAAAATTTGTGGCTAGTCAACAGACTTGAATAAGCTACATAGGAACTGATAACTGGAACTGTTTATTGCTAAAGCTGTTGCTGTCAACAGGTGGCACACACAAGTCACTCTCGAGAAGCTGAACAGCATCACCAGGAGTCGAAAGAGTCAAAGGATTATTTCCACAGCATCAAAGATGGGGATAGGGAAAAGGCCAGGGAGCGGGAAGAGAGAGATAAACGGCGTGAAAAAAGGCACAAAGAGGCTTCAGAATCCAAGAGGAGTGACAGAGAGCGGAAACATAAAGATTCATCAGGACATGACCTGAGTGAAAGGATAAATAGAGACAAAGAGGTATAAACATTATCAAATAAATGCACGAGATTCTTGACATCCATTTGCTTTTGTAGGTTTGTGAGGTTATAGATCTTCACTACATATGTTTTATATTTGTGTGGGTGAGCAGGAACCTACCAAGATACCTCAGTTAACATGGAGGTCTGTTCAAGCTGAAATGAGTGATCCAGAGATCCCTGTAAGATTTCTGTTTAAAGTCAGCATGAAATGAAAATTCAGCCTATCTAATGCACGTTATTCATCTCATTAGGAACAATTTATTTTTATTTGTAATTTTTTGTCAAAATGTCATGGAAGGACGTCTTGCGTAAAAAAAAATGTCCCTTCATATGTTAAAATCTTGTAAGAGAAGATTTAAGATAAGTTAAAATTCTCTATTGTTAACAACATGGATTTAACACTTAATGTTAACTCTTCTACTATTACTAGTGTACTGCATGTGCATTAAATTGAAGTCCAAATGGACTCTAAACAAAACCTGACTCGATCAGACTTGCCTAGTACTGTCAAATTTTAAGACCAAACCGAATCATTCTCTATGTGTTTCTTCTCTGACTGAACAGAGCTATAAGCACAGATTTGTACAGCTCTGATTTAAAGATTCCAAAGAGTGTAATTAAGTGCATTAAAAAAAGTAAATGCGTTTTTAAATGTAAAGCACATAATCATGTATAATACAAACCAATACAAAGCCCTGACAACATACATATATAGAGTTCTGAAGGTGTAGTATGCATGTTAAAAATAAACACGCATGAAGCAAGAACAGCCTAGATCAACCTAAATGACTGATCCTATACGAAAGCATAGAGTCTCACCACTTGTTTTTCTCAGAAGCTAATATTTAAAATAGTTTCATTGCATGTGTTCATCTTTACTTTTTAAGCTGTTTCTGCTTTCTAGCCCTACGGTGAATTTTGAGTAAAAGAGTAAACACACATTGTGGCTAATATGATTGCATGTCTTTGTGTTTCAGTAGAGAATGAAGAAACTGAAGAGAACAAACAATCAAGCCAAGATCGTAATGATTATGAGGAAGATTTTGAGGTGTGAAGCAGTTCAGTGGTCCCATTACATACATGACTTTTGTTTGATAGTGCAGAATACTATAAATGGTGAACAAATTTTGTTGAGGATGAAGCCCTCATTTTGTTTTACTTACGTGTCATCATTTCAGACATTAAAATGTTTTCTGTGCAGTTTTTGAAACAATGATTTTGGTGAATATATGATGAATACACGCTAACCTAAATGTGAAATCTTTATATATATATACAGGTCCTTCTCAAAAAATTAGCATATTGTGATAAAAGTTCATTATTTTCCATAATGTAATGATAAAAATTAAACTTTCATATATTTTAGATTCATTGCACACCAACTGAAATATTTCAGGTCTTTTATTGTTTTAATACTGATGATTTTGGCATACAGCTCATGAAAACCCAAAATTCCTATCTCAAAAAAATTAGCATATTTCATCCGACCAATAAAAGAAAAGTGTTTTTAATACAAAAAAAGTCAACCTTCAAATAATTATGTTCAGTTATGCACTCAATACTTGGTCGGGAATCCTTTTGCAGAAATGACTGCTTCAATGCGGCGTGGCATGGAGGCAATCAGCCTGTGGCACTGCTGAGGTGTTATGGAGGCCCAGGATGCTTCGATAGCGGCCTTAAGCTCATCCAGAGTGTTGGGTCTTGCGTCTCTCAACTTTCTCTTCACAATATCCCACAGATTCTCTATGGGGTTCAGGTCAGGAGAGTTGGCAGGCCAATTGAGCACAGTAATACCATGGTCAGTAAACCATTTACCAGTGGTTTTGGCACTGTGAGCAGGTGCCAGGTCGTGCTGAAAAACTAAATCTTCATCTCCATAAAGCTTTTCAGCAGATGGAAGCATGAAGTGCTCCAAAATCTCCTGATAGCTAGCTGCATTGACCCTGCCCTTGATAAAACACAGTGGACCAACACCAGCAGCTGACATGGCACCCAAGACCATCACTGACTGTGGGTACTTGACACTGGACTTCAGGCATTTTGGCATTTCCTTCTCCCCAGTCTTCCTCCAGACTCTGGCACCTTGATTTCCGAATGACATGCAAAATTTGCTTTCATCCGAAAAAAGTACTTTGGACCACTGAGCAACAGTCCAGTGCTGCTTCTCTGTAGCCCAGGTCAGGCGCTTCTGCCGCTGTTTCTGGTTCAAAAGCACACGCCTGTGCACGGTGGCTCTGGATGTTTCTACTCCAGACTCAGTCCACTGCTTCCGCAGGTCCCCCAAGGTCTGGAATCGGTCCTTCTCCACAATCTTCCTCAGGGTCCGGTCACCTCTTCTCGTTGTGCAGCGTTTTTTGCCACACTTTTTCCTTCCCACAGACTTCCCACTGAGGTGCCTTGATACAGCACTCTGGGAACAGCCTATTCGTTCAGAAATTTCTTTCTGTGTCTTACCCTCTCGCTTGAGGGTGTCAATGATGGCCTTCTGGACAGCAGTCAGGTCAGCAGTCTTACCCATGATTGCGGTTTTGAGTAATGAACCAGGCTGGGAGTTTTTAAAAACCCTCAGGAATCTTTTGCAGGTGTTTAGAGTTAATTAGTTGATTCAGATGATTAGGTTAATAGCTCGTTTAGAGAACCTTTTCATGATATGCTAATTTTTTGAGATAGGAATTTTGGGTTTTCATGAGCTGTATGCCAAAATCATCAGTATTAAAACAATAAAAGACCCGAAATATTTCAGTTGGTGTGCAATGAATCTAAAATATATGAAAGTTTAATTTTATCATTACATTATGGAAAATAATGAACTTTTATCACAATATGCTAATTTTTTGAGAAGGACCTGTGTGTGTGTATATATATATATATATATATATATATATATATATATATATATATATATATATATTATTCTTATCTTTATATATAATTCTCTATATATTTATATAGAGTTTATATTTCTCTAATATCTGATGTGAATCTTAAAGCTGAATCTAACCAACTAACTTCATCAAAATTCTTATTCCTTCTTTCTTATTCCATATTTTATTATGCTGTTCTTTCGGTGATGCTTTTAGGATTATGAAGAAGACTTTGAGAATGTTGATGAAGAGGAGGATGATAATGAGGAGGAGGAGGAGAAAGAGGAACATGACAAAAAATTGAGAGAAGACAAGAGGGAGTTGAGTCCTAAGAGAAGAGAAGAGATAGAAGCCATCCAGAGAGCCATTGATGAGGAAAATGCGAGAATCTACTCTGCAAGATCAAAGCCCACAACTGCAGAATCAGCTGTCACCCAGAGTGGTAGTTAAACAAACGTTGATGTTAATGTGCACATTCTACTGGTGACTATGAAAAGGAAGACATAAATCTGTGCTTTTGTTGTGTTTTCACAGAAAGGCACTCAGTTGACAGAAGTCGAACACATGGCAAAATTATTGATTTTGTATCAGCAAAGCAGCGAGAGGTCAGCCAGAAAGTGGCCAAGAAACAGAAGCAAGTTCTCTACCTTCATAATAATCTAATTAGTATAAGAAGTAAAAATAAATTGATATTGCTGACTGATTAATTAAATTAATTTGATTTGATTTGAAGGAAGCGCAGTGAAGAACTTCTGCGTCTGATTGATTTAGACTTCTCCATCACCTTCTCTCTGCTGGAACTGCCTCCGGTCAACGAGTATGACATGTACATCAAGAATTTTGGAGCAGCCAATACAAAACAGGTTCGAAATCTAGGTACTTCCACGCTACAAAAGGGCAATGGTGATATTTGAAGTATTTAGCCATATCCTGACCGTAATAGTCAGCATGAGACTAATAAATTAGCAAAGGACAGATCTGACTTTATAGCTACAAAATGTGATATATTAAGCCACGTTTATACATCTTCTCTGTCAACTATTTTTTTCCCCTGCTCAAAATCTCATGAGATTACTGTGTCTCCAGGCTTATGTGCAGTGCAATGAAGACAACACTGATCGAGATATACAAACAGAAGAAGTAAACACGACAGACAAATGGACACAACACCCACCAGAAGCAAATGCAGCATGTGGAGGTATTGTGTTCATCACTGACTCTATCATTACTAACGAATACCAAATGGAAATGTAAAAATAACAAATAGAGTTCTGTTTTGTTCTCTGAACTGTAACCAGGGTCTAGGGCATCTGAAGACAGTGCAGATGAATCCACTTCAAGAATAAATACTAATTCTCAACGTCTGACTACTTTTTTACGTTCTGCTGCACAGGTAAAGAATGTTGTTAATGGGTCTGTTTTTATTTCTAAACACTTATGCACTCTATAAATTATCAGCACATATCTAAAATGAATCTTCACAAAAGTGCAAAAACACTCAAAAATTTCAGTTTGCTTTTGCACCATAGAAACATATAAACAATATATGCATGTGTTGCCCATAACCTGTCTGCTAAAGTACTAGTTTAGTTAAAAATACTATTTATTTAAGTATTTCTTTGTATGTCAGGTGATGGCTGTTCTGATAGAGGAAAATATGGCAGAGAGTAATTCTGTCAAAAGACTTCGCTCTCAAACTGACGCACTGTCCTTTAGTGATGGCTGCATTCAACTCAATACCAAACTCCCCTTTCTGCATGGTAACGTTTTCCAAATTACATTTACTGATAAGTAGCAGTGATTATGATGTGTGTACTTCAGAATACATTTTTTGATATGGAAGAAATGTTGACAGTGTTAGTTCTAGGATTTTTAAATTAATGTAAATGTACATTGATTTCTATTACTGCAAAGCCATTAACATAATACGTTTTTAGTTTAGATTCCAGTTCATTTGGATTCATTTGGATCCAATTTTTCAATATTCAATTTCAAACATCACATTTAGTGATCAACGTCAATAAATATGAACTGTAAACTGTGTTTGTTATGGTGATGAATATGTACAGATCATTTCCTTCCATTGTAGACAAAATGTCCCAGAAATGTCCCTGTCATTTTTTGCTGATGATCCCACACCCTGATTTTATAGCATCAAATAACTAAAACAAAACCCTTCTTAGAAAAACTAACTCTCAAACATATATGAGTGTGATAAGAGCTACTTAAAATAACAGGTACCATCTTAGGACAAAAATTACTTGAAGTGAATTTTTTTTTTTTTTTTTTTTAAGTTTAACTCACATCCCATTAATTTACACAGAGAGGGGCAGATCGAAATATTTTGGCTTTACATTTCAGGAAGTGTATGTACAATCACGTATATGTATGCATCTACCTGCAGGTCGGCAGGTGAGTCTGCTGCAGTTCTCGCAGGTCCAGAGACAGACTCTACTGTCTGTTCATCCTCCTTCCTCCAAAAGCAGTGCTGTACGGCTTGACAGTGAGACAATCATCTGTGTTTGGAACATCTGGGAGCCATCCAGACCCCAAAAAATTCTTCTTTATGAATCTGAGGTATAGAGGAGAACATACCAATACATACCAGTGTTACCAGTGTTTCTGAAATTAACTGCACTCCCAATAACAGTCATGAAAAACCAATATATTTTTCTCCAATTTGTCTACCCCTCTCAGGTGAGGTGTTGTTGTTTCAGTCCTGGTAAAGTTACACTAGTGTTTGCTGGTACAGAAATAGGCTCAGTGGTGGTATGGGACCTCAGAGAACATTCTGGCACTCACTTGAACTTGGTGGTTGGCAAGGAGGTGTGGACACTACGCTATCCGACCTTCTCTACAGGTCAGTCAATGCTGACTGCTTCAGCTGCTGTGCCTTCAAAATGAATAACAGATTAAACACAAGCGTTTGCAAAACTGTTTATCTCACTTGTATTTAGATATAGATATTTGGAGTCAGGTCACAGGTTAAAACTACATTGACCTGTGTTTTGTGTGCTTGCAGATGCTGTGCTTTCAGTGGTAGGTCATCTCTCTCCTGTTGTGTCCATTGAACCTGTACTGGCGACTGCTGATACAAGTTTAAAGAGCACACTAACTGCAGACATAGATGGTAATGTGTTTAACATCTTTTTTTTTTTAAATAAATTAAATGCACTACAGTTCAAAACTTGGGGTCAGTAGAACATTTTTGAAAGATTTATTCAGCAAGAATGCATTAATTTAATTAAAAGTGTTAAGACATTTATAGTTTTATAAAAGATTTGCTATTCTTTTGAAGTTTCATTCATTAAAACAAGCAGCACAAGTGGTTTTTAACATTGATAAGAAGAAATTATTCTCAAGCAACAGATCAGCATATAAGATTGATTTCTGAAGGATCATGTGATACTGGAGTAATGGCAGCTGAGAAGTCAACACTGTCATCACAGGAATAAATTATATTTTAAAACATTTTAAAATAAATGCAACCTTGTTGCGCATAAGAGACTTAAAAATGGTACCCACTACCCACCAAAATATTTGAACGTTAGTGTATATTTTGAAAATCACCAAAATACATTTCTTGTTTCCTTGTGCAAAACCTAGAGTCTCTGGGACTGTCTTTCCAGTTAGGATCTCTGGATGAAAATGGAGTATTAACTCTCTGGGTATGTCTGCATTTCCAGTAACTTTATACTTTCAACCCTCTTTCAGTTGGCACTGTGTTTTTGTAACAAGGTATTAATTTGATAAAGTTGTATATTATGTCTCTGACAGGTTGTGGTTGAGCTGCACAAAGGAAATGATTCTGGTTCTCAAACAGACCTAGGTAAGCCTAAGTTTAAAATTATTTTTCTATTTTCTGTAAAGCTGAAATCATATTTTTATGCACATCTATTATACCTCTCTCCTTTTTATAATGCTGTGCCTGCCTTGGTAGGTCTGAGGCCCGGTGGTAAAGTTAAACTACTCCACAGCTCCTCTCTACAGACCACTGAGAAATCACCTCAAGATGTTATAATGGGATTTGGACCTCCTGTGAGCCTTCAGCTAAAGTTCCTCCCGTCTGACTCAAACCATTACTTCATTGGTACTAACATGGTGGGTGTTGCATGAAATTGTTGAAGATATTGAATATTTGGGTTAGTGGTGTTTCCTATAGAATTTCAACTTGGTCTTAAAATGTTTCTTGAAATGTTTCTTTATCTTCTTTTATTATTGAAGGGTCTGGTTAGACATGGTACAAGGCATAGCTTAAAAGTTCTTCCAAAGTTCTACAGATCACAGTTTGATAGCTGTAGACCAGTGGAGGTCACAGCACTTGACTTCAGTCCTTCCGGGGAACCTTTGTTCTTGGTAAGAGCAGCTTCTATTGTACTGTATGTGCATTTATGTATTTCTGTGTTTGTGTAGATCGGTTATGAGTGATGAAGCAAGTGTGTTTTTACTCCCAGTTTTCACAGGTTCTAGATGAAAGAATATTATATTAATTTCTCTCTTTAGGTTGGCTGCAGTGATGGAACAGTCCGAATGCACTCTGTCCAGAGAGAAGATCCGTTGATGGAATGGTCTGGATGTTCCAGTGGCGCTTCCATTCTGTCAGTGCAATGGTCTCAGACTCGGCCAGCTGTGTTCTGTGTTCTGGATGCTGCCTCTGATCTTCACATCTGGGACCTGACTATGAAGGATTATGTGCCATTCGTCACTGAGAATATACACAATGACCGGTAAAAAAGCCAGGACATCAAATAGTAGATTTTTTTTTTTTTTTTTGATAGAAAAAAGTTTAGTTGGTGCTATACAGTAAGATAATATGTATGTGTAATTACAGAGGTAGATCAGGTACTTCAGGTGCTTAACTGTTTTTAAAATCTTCTCTTATCTAACTCTTTTTCACAGGGTGACTGCCATGGCAGTGTTTGGTGAGCCAGCCAAACAGAACACATTTTCTGGCGTTGCGCTCGCCAAGCAGTCCGGCAAGGTGGAGATTCAGTATTTTAAGGAGTCACTAACAGTGCCGAATGCCTGTGACACAGAAAAACTTAAATCTTTTTTGCACAATGCTTTTTTGATATGAGATAGATTCAAGCTGAGGTCTATCTGAGCCCAGATTCAAATGAATTTCCAGTTAAATCCATAATATGCAAATAACAGAAGGAAAACACAAAGAGACATTAGAAAGTCATGTGCAGTATGGGCAGACCTAGTGAATTATATTTCCTTGGTACATCACTAAGGTACCTAAAGCTACAGTACACTGATGGTGGCTGGAACAGCTTGAAAAGAATGAGAGATGGATGTTTAATACTGTCACATTGGCTACGCTGTTTGGTCTGTACAAAAAACAAATGAACTTCACTGGCATAAAATTTGTTAATTTGTTGAAATTTTGCCGATGTTAGCTAAAACTTGATGGTTTTGTTGCTGTAAGCAATATATAAGCAACTGCAACTGCACACGGAGGACTGTCTCCCTCACTAAGGATTTTTGTCATCTTTTGGACATGGACACCAATTATAGTCTGTCTCTGAGGCAAACTGCATTTTCACACCATGCTGATTAAGACATCCCACAAAGACAACAAAAACTAAAATTATAACTAACACAAAAATAAAAAATTAAAGATAAATTACACACAAAAAATAAAATCATATGTTTATCCAATTGTACATCCAAGATGTAACGTTAGGTGACTTTGTTTCTTCAGTAGAACACAAACCAAGATTTTTAGCTCAAACCGTTGCAGTCTATCAGTCTTATAATGTAAGTGGATGCGAATCACGGTTAAAACATACACAAACAAAACCAAATTAAACCCTGCGGCTCGTGACATACACTGATGTGTAAAGACACAAACGATCGGTCTGTGCAAGAAACTGAACAGTATTTATATCGTTTTTTACCTCTGATTTACGCAATGTCCGAACTGTTAGAACTCTCCTGAGCGCGTCCTCTAGTGTGCGTTCTCGATCATGCGTTGACATTTTACAGGTGGCGCTATCGAGCCAGTTTGCCACACACACTTCTGAAACCCATATCAGATGTAAATGTTCTGACGCATGTGCAAAGTTTCTTGAGTTTTGGAGAAAAATTAAACCCACAAAAAAGAAAAACAATAAATAGAACAATAAAAAGAGCAACCCCAAAACGCTCCTCGCAGCGCGGTGCTCGGGCCTTAATAAGTTACAAATTAGATAACTGTCATGAACAAACCAAATGTAGCATGTTGTTCGAGTAGTACATAAACTAGCGCTACATACAAGTCGAATAAAGAAGAAATCATTGTTTACATAGGCAAGCAGATGAGGTCGGAATATGAAAGCAATCCGTTTAATTGTTCATTGTTTTCCTTTTAATGGTTTTCTATGGGAAACCAATTAACGTGACATTTTGCACATTGTGTTTATATTCTGGGTTCATATGCTTCCCTGTACAAAATATACATCATATATAAGGTGTTTACTGAATATCACCTTTTAATATCTATGTTTTACTACATTACTACTTAATGCAAACTGCGTAAAAATAACTGGCTTCGTTTTGCCCGCCAGGTGGGCGTTCCTATGCGTGTGTGACGTCACGTGAAAACTATCAATTGTCATGCGATGACGCGGTTACTGTGACGTCATCGTAATGTTAGAACGTTCGGAGCCTTTAAAAGGAGCACCGTGATCTGCTCATCTAAATCCCTTGCCAGACACAGCAGCTGATACTTGAGTTCTTCTCAGCACTTGTACTTTGTACAAAGAACTTTTTTAAGAAGAATCTTTTCCAAAGGATGATCAAAATGACAGGGTCACTGTTTGTTAGTGGGTTGCACCAAGATGTGACTGAAAAACTGCTGCAAGCAAATTTCCACTCATTCGGACCCATCTGTTCTGTGCAAGTGTGCAAAACCAAAATAACCAACTCATCATGTGGGTATGGTTTTGTCACCTTTAAATACTGCCAGGATGCAGAAAAGGCCCTAAAGTGTCTGAATTTTAGGACGTTATTGGGCCAGCCGATGCACATCATGTGGGCTCAACACATACATATTGAGGTCCGAGCAAAGAACATTGAAAGCCTTGCTTTACATGACACCTTCTTGAGCACTGGGGAAGTTGTGTCATGCAGAGTGGTCTGCAGCAGCAACGAAGCACAGGCCGACCCCATCCAGAGCAAGCCTTGGAAAGCAAGGCTTACGAATGCTGTGAAATCAGTTCTGTGCAGCCCAGTAACCTATATAGGTATTGGTATTGGTATTTTGGCCTTAGGATGGATGAAGGGGTCAAATGATGACATGATATACTGTCTAACCTCATCCTCTCCCTCTACCTGACAAAGACAGACAGATAAATAGATGAATTCATTGCATAAATAGATTAATTAATTGCAATTGATTTTATTTTGTTGTTAATAATTTTGAGTATTATGTTTTAATATTTAAGTAATACATAATTTTTTGGTATAATGACACTGAAACAGTGCCATAAGAAATGAAGAATGAAAATGAGAAATATTTCTTTGGTAACAAGCTGAAATAAAATAAGCTTTTTATATATTTTATTTTAATTACCATTTAAGTAACAAAAATGGTTTTAGTTTTAGTTAACAATAATAACCCTGTACTGAAAAGAAAGAAAGAAAAAAAAAAGATATGGAGGATTTGATGCATTGAGAACCATTTTGTAAACTGTAATTGAATCAAATTGTGAGGCAAGTGAAAATGTACACCTCTATTGCACAGAAGAATAGTTTAAAAAATGTACTGTACATTCAAAAATAGTTTTGGAATCGGATTGAATAATGAGATTGGATTTGCAGTATATTAATAAACTATTTTTTCAAAGTATAATGACAGTAAATTAAATGTACCAAGACAATAATATTTGTATGTGACAGGGCTTTGTTCAAGATGGCATTCTGACAATGTTTTACACTCCGCAACCTCTGACAGTAACATAATACAAATTTGTAAAAAAAAAAAAAAAAAAAAGAGAAGACCTTTGTTATACTAAAATATTTTCCAGGACAAATAAATCTGTTGGAAATTTACAGGTTGCATGGGAACCCTGTTTAACTCTGTCTGTGAACATTAATTGAACACCATAGTCATCAAAGGATAGTTCACCTAGAAATGGAAATTATGTCTGAAGGTTCTTTATGAAGTCATAACATCATATAGATTATATGGAACAATATGAGGGTGAGTTTTTAATTTTTCAGTAAATGATTCATTTAGGTCTTGATTTCCACCATGAGACACTGAACATTGTCAGGTTAAATTAGACTGGCGAGAACGCATATACTATTGAAAAGCATTTCACCCTGAAAAATACAAAAATGACTGTAATTATTTTTTTTTTTTTCTTGGTAGCATAGAAAATTCAGAAAAGTCCACACAAGTTGAGTTAAAAAAACTTTTAAGAGGTGTTTTGGTGCCTTCTATCTATGTTTGCCATAAACATTGCCCTATTACAGTATGATTTAAAGCAATAAAACCATACGTAATGGTTAACAAATACAAATCAAACTCCTTTCATGTGAGAAACTGCATACAATATAATGATAAGGTTTCCACCAGCCAGCCTTTGTATATGATTGTGTGTATAAGCTAAGGTTTGCTATTACTGAAAAAAAGCTTGGCAACCACAAGTATATTCCCCATGACTGGTTAAAACATATTCTGAGAGTACTAGTTTAAGCATAGTTTTGATTGTCTCTTATTAAGAGAGTGAGCTCTGGGACATTCACCCTCTAATCATCCACAGTTAAGTCTGGACTATAATTTAAAAGGTCAGAGGTCACAAGAAGGTCCCGGGATCGTCCTCTCAAGTTCAGAACCTCTTCCAGCAACCTCCTAGTCAAGTCCCTGTCTTCAGACTCCTCTAACAGAGGCCAATCCAGCAGCTGAGCACTGGAGGGGAGAGCCGGCAGACCAGGCTCATATTCCTCTAGTGGATTGGGATAGAGCAGCAGACGAAGAGAAGGGATTCCTGCCGCTGTACGGGCCAGGGAAAGCAGTCCCGTCCTAGAGAGTGGGTTTAAGGCCAGTCTTAAGCTACGTAAAGCCCGACAGCTGGACAGGGAGGGAAGAAGAGCACCCAGGAGAGTGTCTGAGAGGCCACAACCACAAAGTGAAAGCTGGCACAGAGAGTTTTCGGCTTGAGCTAAGAGACGACGCAGAGAGGGCAGGGACGATTCATCAAGCCAGTTCTCACTCAGGTCAAGTTCTCTCAGGAATGGAGCATGCTGGCTGCAGGAGAGGTAGGCCAGGTCCGTGGAGGTCAGGCACAGGTATGGCAGCTCCAGCACCTCCAGAGGCTGGGAAAGAGAGCTGCACACAGAAAACATGTGCCAAGTTCATACAAATGTTGCTATCATAGGGTTTTGAAAAACTTTCATACATTGTCAAGCATGCTGTCAAATGAATGACTTTAAAATATCAAACAAACATACATACACCAAAAATATATAAAATATTGCAGTCTATTTATATCTATTCATCATTGCATGTATGAACTGCATTTTTTGAATTAAAAATAAAAAAGTTTTTGACCCTCCTACTAAATTAATGAAGTGTGTGTGTGTTGTAGGAGTGTATGAGTGGACATGACAAATAACAGTTGTTTAACCTGTACCTGAGCAGCAGGCGCAGGTGTCCTGGCAGTCGGAGTGCAGTGAGGCATAATCTATTTAGTTTCTTCAGTGAACCCAGTCCTTTAGACATGTCCTGAAGTGCCCCCTGCTGGCCAGGCTGTGTGCGTTGTACGTCCAAATTACAGTAATGCAGTCTCAGAGAGTGCAGCTGAGGAAAGGGTGCTAACAGTGGAAGCAGCATAGCCAGGCCTGACGCCCCAAGACTGGAGTACCGGATGTCCACACCCAGGAGATTTTGCTGAGGCAAGAGACCCAACAAGCAAGCTATGGAGGGCGCTGAGAGTTCCTCCACACGGAGGTAGCGGCAATGGAGCCGCAGTGGACCTGGTTGACTAAGGGCATCACGGACACGCTCCCAGGAACGGGAATTGACAAAAAGGTCAGCCCTGACATGGACCACAACTACCTCGTCCCAGTCTTGGTCGCTTATAGTACTGTTATTACTGCTGGTGTTTGATTTTCCCTCAGATAAAGTCTTTCTTCTCTGGATCTCCATCCTCCTCCTGACACCCTTTACTGACTCATCTCCTGGAAACATCCGTTCATTAGTTTTGCACTCCATCTTCTCTACTTCTTCCACTCCTTGTCCTCTCTGACTCCCTTCACCACTATTCCCGCACCCCACCTTACCCCGGTCTCGTTTGATGGTGCCCCGGTTGCGTTCTGCTTCCAGACCTCTTTTTCTCTCTCTTTCTCCATCCCTCCTGTGAGCCCTGGAGGCAGCAGCTCGAGCTTGTAGCACCATTGAGCACAGGGCTACACTAAGGGACCATCCACCCATCGAGTCCTCAACTCTCCCATTCTCACACTGAAGTCCACTGAGATCCAGCATCTGCAGGCAACACCTGGTAAGAGAGGGACACAGAGAGCTTGTAAGTAATGCTTAAATAGATGTGAAAGACTTAATATAACCAATACAAAAAGACAGAGTGATACAGAGAAAACAAAATAACTGAAATATATTGTAAACACACAATTTCAAATTTTGTGCAGAATATTTTATTCTTTATAATGTTCAATAAACGCTGCCTGCAAGTGCTTAGAAACTTCTGTCACCTCTCTACTGCAAACTTGGCCCATTCCTTGCTTGAAAAAGCTTCCAGATCACTGATAGTCTTTGGTTTCCGCGCCACAAGGATGCGCTGTTAGATTTGATAAAACAGCGCATCGTTGTGGCACGGATGACACAGAAGAGCATTTTTTTATGGCCCTTAACACTGTTATTTATTAGGAAACCTATGACAAAGTAACAATTGAATAAAGTCGATATTTTTGTTTTCTTCGTTTACAAAAAGTGTTCCCGTCACATCATATAACCCAGATTGCATGTCTGATGGCAGATGGAGTATTCTGACGACGACTTTCAGACCTTTTCTGGACCTTGACACTGTTATTTATTTGGCAGTCTATGGGACAGTCACAGGCCTCCCGGTTTTCATCCAAAATATATTAAATTGTGTTCCGAAGACGAACTGAGCTTTTATGGGTTTGGAACGACATGGGGGTAAGTGATTAATGACAAACTTTTCATTTTGGGAAGGAGTATCCCTTTAAAGGAGGCATCAATGACATTTCCACCTATCACATGCTGTGATGATGAATTTAATTTATATGTATAGCATGACACTGTACTGGGCATGTCTCTTTTATGGCACACTTTGTCATTAAGTTGAAAAGGGACATGTAGAGATAACACATCCGTACCTCTTGTCCGTCAGTCCCCTGACCACAGCCAGCAGCAGAGCCTGAACGCAGAGGCGGTTCGGAGGGCACTCGCCCGCTTTTCTGCTGCCTCCAATGTTCAGTGTTCTCTCGGGCCACCGCTGGACGAGCTCACCGACAGCTAGAGGACGGCAGTGGGTGAAGGCGGCGTCCAGCAACGCTCGGTAGAGCTCCCGCGGCACACAACTCAACCAACACGGCGAAGAGCTGTGGTCGCTCACCACCTCCCGGGCGCACAGGTTCACCAAAGACAGGACCATCTGTGCACAAATGAGAACGGCATCAGGGATTAATACTAGAAATCAAATGGCAGATTACAGCATGTTGATTAATTAACAAGAAAGTAAAGAATCGTTAAACCTTTATTTCTCCAGAATGCCCCGGAAATCACCTCGATGTTTTGTAATCCTGCATACTAACTACATCTTATATTCAATTAGACTCGTTTAACAGGCATCTGAATTTCACGAGCGTCTTAAATGTCTACCACACCTAAATATAGGATTTAATATATACTCAGCCTTTAACGGGTTGTAGACGATTAATGCCTGCTCTATGGATTGAGAACAATACGCGGAACATGAGAAATTGACTTGTAAAATATAACTCTGTGCGGTCAGTATGAATCTTAACATTTTTTAAAAAAAATATCTAGTGTTTTTCCATGCCGTTCCGACTCCATTCCCGATATTTACGGCTGAACATTGTCGCCTTTTGATGACGCAAAAAAGACGCATTTATTTGGCGACGACGCCTGACCCACGATCCGCCCACGATCACGGAGAAGGATCGTAGATACAAGATTCAAGATTTTTATTTGTCACATACATGGTTATATGGAGAGCATGTAACCAGCAGTCAAATGTAAGTCAGGTCCGGTCCATGGACAGGGCAGTTATTAAAGAAGACACACATAAGATAATTATTCAAAAAATATATGGAAAAAGTAAAAAATAAATAAATAAATTAGATGCTTATAAAATAAAATGTGCAGGACAGTATACTGTAGACTTAATAAATATTAAGATGAGAGATAATGAAGATTTGCAACTTCTAACTTCTAATTCTAATGGTTTTGCATTTTCATAATATATACATCTTTATCGCAAAAAGCTTTTAAAGTCAACAAATTGTCACTGGGTTGTAAGTGGTTAATCTGTAAACCAACTATAACCTGTAGTCCCCGCAAACTTTATTAAACTGTCAACGAAACTTCCCTGCATCAGGTTTTTTTTGTGAAGACTGATTGTTACACTATACTTTTGTCTTCTTTTGAGTTTAGTTTTCAAATGTTGCATGATTATATTATACTTTAGTTAAAATAAAATATTGATATTGAACCAGTCTTTTGTTTTTGTACACAGGATTAAACACAAAGCCAGGTATTAAGGTAGAACACGTATAAAAAAATTAAAACAGAGTCACAAATGAAGAGATAAAAGTGAATAGAAAAGCCAAGACTGGTGATTGAACCTGCATTTTTATTGTTACAGATGCACAATCATTTTCATTTAACGCTATCTGCATATCTGACAACAAGCAACAGATTCCGTTCACATTTTCCTTTCCATGTCAGGACTGTTATTTATAAAATTCACATCGTTATGAAAAATGGACAGATTCATGGACCGCTTAAAAGGCCATATTTGGTTTGCATGTTTACTGTTCAGCTATGCCAAAACAACGGTTGTTACAGAAAGCCAAAGAAATTGCAGAAATAAAAGTGAAACCTGCAGACATTTAATAATAATTATAATAAAAATCAGTGCAGAGTATAGTAAAATAGATGAATTTCAAATAATTACATTACATTACACTTACAAAGATTTCAGGAAAAATATAAGTCTAAAATGTCAAGAGCTCATTTGTTAGAGCATAATGCTACCAACTCCAGGATCATTGTTTCAAATCCCAGGAAACATGTAGAGGGGCAACAAAGTACCTGTTTAAAAAAAATAAAAATAAAAAGTACCTTTCATATAAGCTTCAAACCTTACACAGACACAGCAAATTATGATAACATTAGGAGAACTAATAAAACAGAGGGGCATAAATCCAGAAGGCATACAGTCTTTGTATTCCAAAGTGTGTTAAAAATCTCCACTGTTAAAATGAATGTGACTTTCATTCACTCCTAGGATGAGCTGGTTTCCAGTGGTTTTTATTGGTCTCAGCCAATGCCTAAATGAGTCCATGTCAGACCTTGTCCAAGCAGCTCTTGGATTTCTTCTCAGCCACAGTCCGAGATCTTCTTTAGAGGCAAATGGGAGTTGTAAATTTAACCCTCCTAAGTCCACAGTGAACCAAAGTAAAAACGAAACACATTTACAAAAATCCCCAGAAAATAAAGTTGACAGTTTTTCCCCCCTCAAAAAAGAAAGAAGAAATTGTGTGCAAAGGAGAGGCCCTTTGGCTGAAGCGCAGGTGGTCATCCCTGAGAAAGCTTTAGACGCACAGAGCTCGGGGGAACCTTCAAAATGGAACAAAAGAAGCCTTTTTAAAAGACTATGTCAAACATGTACATCAAAAATGGCTCGCAAACATTTTACATATTGCAAAAAGCACAATTGTTTTTTTTTTTCTCCAGTTTTAATGGTCTATGACAACTTGAGCCTTTATGAATTATGTGGTGTATGAAGATGTCTTCATCAAAACAATCTCACCTGTCTTCCATGAAGGTGTCCACTTCCTCTTCATCATCCAGCTCCATGTCCAACTCATTGTCAAGGCCACTGCGACCGTAACTACTGAGAACACTGAACAGATGATGAGGTTTAAAAAAAAATGACTAGGAAATTACTTTTTTTGTATAATGTGTGTACAGTGATTGAGTGATTACTGACCTGACTGAGCGGCAAGTGAAGAATACAATGCGTTTAAGCTTCTTGTTGTAAAAGAAGTAATTGAAGGACCACAGGCTGCCTTCCTCACCGAAGGGGTCAGAGTCAAGGTCTGGGTTGTAGCTACAAACAAAATAATGGCTGTTATTAAAATATGTGTACAGAACACATTTAATGAGGAATAAATCACTTCTTTTCTTCTCACACACCTATAGATGTCACAGCCCTGCAGGTTTATCTCTTGATCAATGGCATTCCATAGTTCTGGGCCTAAAGAGTTAAACTGCTCCCCCACAGCAGAATAAAGGCTGCTGTTAACAGACTCAACCACCTGCTGGACACAAACAGACTGTTAGGAAACAATCAAACACATGCAAATGAAAGCTAAACAGGTTAATATACAACCCTTTCAAACTACATCCCAAATATCTTTGTTTCTAAAGAAACGCTAGATTGTTTTGAAATTTGTATTTGCCTACACAAAGTTATTGGCAGAATTAAGCATTTTACAATGAGTGAACTGACAAAAAGTAGTGTTACTTAGGACTATTAAGACAATCACTGAGAGAACTTTAAAGGGGTCATGAATTTTGACATAAGAGGTCATCGTTCAATAAAAACATCCTGTAAATTTCAGAACTCAAAACTTTCTCATTAGTCTAAAAACAGCTTATATTGAAGCCAATCTGTCAAAATGACAGCTTGTGGAATGTGCCGCTCTATGACGTAATAGTGTGGCTAAACCCCACATCCACAGAAGATCAACACCTGCTTCTACGTCACTGCCTGTTTAGCTCCGCCCACTGATTCACAAACACTGTAAATAACGAGAGAGACGAATGCAGGTCTACATAGAAACCAAACGATACAGATGCTCCGAAAATAACAAGATGCTGTGCAGTGCCAAGCTGTGGACAAAAACAGTCTTTGCATGCAAAGAGTGAATTAGCTTTATATTTAATGAAGTTCCAGACAGAGTCAGTAAAAGGTTGGTTGTTTGTTCCTTTCATTCTACTGCGGATTCATTTACAAATAAGGCACAATTCGACACCGGATTTTCTGAAAGACCGAAATTAAAAAACGATTCTGTAATGTGGCACCACACAAGTGTGAGTAACTGTTTTTATTATGTGGTCAGTCACTATTCCTTTGTCTGTTATTACAGATCGTTTGATATGAACTGAGTATTTATGCTTTTTTAACCTAAATCACAGCAACATCCATCTATGAAGGATGTACCTGTCAAACATACACAACTGTTAGCCAATCATAGCGGTGGGCGTTTACTTCAGAGTCTACAATCCACCACACCTATTCAAAAAGAGCGTTCTGATGAGGGGGGTCAAAACAGGACAGAAAACAGCTTATTACTGCTAAAATATAATTTTATTATGATATAAAAATTCTTGATAACATAAGTGGAACTCAGAGAACAGTACAAAATAGTAAAAAAAAAAAAAAAAAAAAGGCAGTTCATGACCCCTTTAAACCTCCGAATGCATAATGTCGCCTTAATTTCTCAACAATTTTTGACAGTGTATCTAAAAACCTTTGTACCTGATATTTAATAATATAACATAAGTTCTTTACGCAGCAGATATGTTTCCATGATACAATGGAGACCAGTCATACTAACCCAGTTAACGCTGGGCTCTCGGCTGAACTCATGGGCACGGGCAGCACTAAAATCATAATCAGGCCGGAACGACTCATTCAGGGTCGTGATAAGGTAGAACAAGGTCTTCCTGCAACACTTATCACTTAGTGGGTTCTCTCCGTCCTCCCCACTCTTCCCCAATCTAAAAGAAAGCACACGAGAGATCATGTAGTGTGACCACAATAGCTGAGCTGAAGCCTATGGTTATGCATTAAGGCTTACAGGTTAGGGCTGGGAGCACTGCTGGACTGAGGGGGTGACAGCGCTTCCAGAACATGGGGCTCCCCCTCCTGACAGAACTGCTTAAACATGTGCTTGTCATCACCAGCCATCTTGCACGAGTAGCTCTCGATCCTACAGATAGGAAAAGAGAAAAGGAAAAAGAAAGGGATTGATTTGATTATTATACAAATAAACAACTGCACACACAAATGTCGACATAATATATTGTTTGGGTTTTATATAAGATACAAAAAAGTTTGCATTACAGTAAAATTCAAACTACTTGAATATGATTAAAACAAATATTTTAATCATCCCAACCTTGACTGCTAGACTTATCCAAACCTATATTTTTAGGCTTGGCTAAAATGTCACAGATGTAGAGCGAGGGGGGAGGGCATGGGAATATTGTGCGTGTTTATCTTGCTGGCTTATGCAAGAGAGGCTGTGAAACTTTAGACAGTCCCAGTAAAACAGTCCACAGACATGAGTATTTATAGGTGAAGGGCAAAGGCTTTAGCAGGATGCAGAGGAGAATCATATGATTCGGGACACTGTAGCTCCACAAATCAGCGGAAGAGACAACCAAACAGTGGAGAACAAAGGTTGAACTGTATAATGAGTGTGTGTCTGTTGTGTGTAAAGATCAGTATGAGTGAAGACACGTCACACCAAAGTAGACACTTTGAAAGTAGGGCTGTAACAAGATACTGATGGTAACTAGAAGTAAAAAGAGATGGTACCAAGGCAACTGTGCAAACTCTTTACTAGTTTGAAGTTGTTGAACTTGATGCCATTGTGAGCACTATATATATATATATATATATATATATATATATATATATATATATATATATATATATATATATATATATATATATATATCTATATATGTGTGTGTTCTAAGATACCATGTTTGATCTCTCTGTGCTGTACTCTATAACAACTATAACATGATTAAATTCTAAAGAAGCTGGCAGATCATATGAAACTCAGCTGTTTACATGCACCCATAAATAACCACACTGGTATGTGTTAGAGGACTACAATCTTTGGCACAGGTACAACAATCAACAAATACAACAAACAAGTCTGTATTCAGGGTATATCATAACGTCTTCACAAATTGAAAGAAAATATTACAATACAGTTTTAAACCCAACAGCAAAAAGATAACCATGAAACAAGTGTACAAGTCAGTGAAAACACAAATAAAACGGGTTTGATAGCACTAACATCAGCACTGTGAAATTGTTATTATTAAAGTAAAGAACTAACGAATTAAGAGACAGTTGTTAAAATTAAACACTATTTTGACATGGTGTTATAAGTATTGCTATTTTTTTTGTAATAGTTTCTTACTACTTCTGGTTACTGCACTGAGCTCAAACATGCTGATGTTTGCACAATACAAGCTAAAACACTTATCCACATGACACTACAATAACCACAGGAAGAATCAAAGTATGTGTGACAGGATGTTCACCAGAACAAACACCTGAACACAAGGATTAAACCATCTAAAACAACCTAAAACCAGGGTTGCAGGCACTCTTTTGACCAATGAATTTCCATGAATTCCAGTTGTTAGTGTCTACTGGATAAGGATTCTTAATATTTTTAAGAAGACAGCCCTCAGAAATAAATAAATAAATAATTTTAGAACTGTGTATTTTAATCTGAGCATTAATTCTAGACATTTACATGATTTTAAAGGGATAGTTCACCTAAAAGTGAAAATTCTGAAAGCATTTACTCACCCCTATGTCATAAATTAACCTTTATGACTTATTCATATTCTAAACACAAATTAAAGGTATTTTTAATGGAAACTGAGAAATTTGTCCCCTCATTGACAGTTCATTCCACAAAAACTTGTAAGATTCAAAAAGTTCATAATGAGATCATAAAAATAATTTGATTCTAGTCTTCTGAAGAGACAATCGCTTTATGATGAAGAACAGATTTAATTGAGGCTTTTATTAATATATAAACATTGATCAACTCATATCCACTGAGCACTAAAGTTTTGAAGAGTCAACGTCTGGAATGACATAAGGGTGAGTAAAATACAGAACTTTCATTTTTGTATAAACTATCCATTTCAGACTTTGCAAAGCCTGAACACACTTTACATTTCCTCTCATATTTCCAAGTTTTACAGGGTACCGTCATTTTTGTAAATCACAACTCTTATAGCTCAAAAACGTTTAAAGAAAATCCATTTGATATTACTTCCAAAGCTCATACCTGCCCAGGATGTGAGAGTCTCCAGTTTCGACACACAGCTGGGAGCTCAATGCCTCAAAATGAGAATTCTCTAAAAGCTTCATAGCTGGAAAACAAAACACACTCTTAACAGAAGCCAAGTATAAGTAATTCATTTTTAGTGCATAAGCTGTTACATACAAACAATTTATTGATGCAACTAATTGTATCAAGTTCAAGTGAAACACTGGAATGGAGATGCCCAGATGGAAACCGGTGATTATTTACATGAAATGTTAAATGACTCCTGCTTAGTGCGTTACATCATTTTTTTGTTTACGTATTGACACATTCACAGCATAATTGCATGTAAAAAAAAAAAAAAAAAAAAAAAAAAAAAAAAAAAAAAAAAAAAAAGCATGCTTGTTTGAATAAATACATAATTTATAATTTTTTTTTATTGCATTAACATTACCATTAGTTGCAAAACCAATAGACCACACATAAAACTGCATCAAAAGACGGATTATTTGTGGACTCTACATCTGAAAACTATAAAACAATCGCAAGAGACCCCTTCCCCCCAACAACTCCTTAAAGCACTTCCTACTTTATACATCGACCTGGGCGTGTGGGGTTAAAACAAAAACACAAGACTAAAGTGGGCGTATTTTACTGTCAAATATAGCAAATAAGACTATATTACATTATGAAAGAGCAAAGTGGTTTAGGAATAAATGCATTCGAATATTTACATCTAACTGACCAGCTATGCTTTAATACTGAAGACATTTGACAGTGTCGATTGTAATGCTTACCTTTACTGTTGTACTGCCACTTTCCAAACAAAAAACCTGGGCGAACAGAGTAGTAAATTACGTTCGGCTCACAGACAGATCGGTTTGCGGAGTTGTTGTCTAACTAACAACACAAAACAAGCTAAAAACGCTCTGGTGTCTACGCGCGGTGCGGGACAACAATAAAATACGTCGTACAAAGCAAACTCATTAGATTTGAAAATGACTCGGTCGAGATTGACATATTCGGCAGGCGTTTTCCCTTACGACAAAGCTTCTTATTTTGAAAAAACGCAACATAAATTTCAGCGATTGTGTCGAGCTCCAAGACAGCCACTGCAGCAGCATCCCCTTTCTTGACCCACAACCTTTTGGAAACGATATAAGTGTCGGTTTAAATGACGCGACTTGAGCCAACCGATACTTAAATTAGCACTTGTGACCTCTTGCTAACGATTACGTCTCCTATTTCTTGTCTTATGTTAGTAAAAATCTCGAAAACCAACCAACAACAGTCTCTATCAAAGAAGACGACGTTCAAGCTAACGTTACACCTATGTGAAACATTTCCGTTGATGATGACCACGCCCACAGTGTGCTCAGGAAAACACTTCCATTGGCTGTTTAGCCTGTCAATCAAATGTACTAGATGCTAAATGGCTAAAATGGTCACGTCCAAAGAGCAATTGGCTATTTGATTAATTCTTTACAAAGTGTTCATTGTTTTTTTGTAGTGGAAAAAATGTTAAACGATAATATTTTAAACACTGATTATTTAGTCATCGTATGCACAGTTAGAAGCTGTTATGATGTTCAGAGAAGGTGTTAAGAATGCTAAGCGGAAACGCGATCCTCTGCTAGTGGGACGTGACCATAGACTGACAAGTGCCTGAATAAGAAATTATTTATTTATTTTAACAACATTGAAAATTTTCTCGAATTATCAAAATAAAAAAACGATAAATTCGAAAGATTTCATTTTTTGTTACTAGTTTCATTTTTTAAACTAACCTGCCTGGTAAACAGAACACAGTTAGACATGGCTGGTGGTTTTAATGTTTTTACCACATTAGCGATACACATTTGATTTTTTTTTTAAATAATTAAACAATAGTAAAACCATCCAAAATATTTACCATGATTTTACTACAGTCCTCATGGTTTAACCGTGTTTTTTTTTTTTTTGTAATAAAAAAAACAGTAAGAACGTAAAAGCACAGTAAACAGCATTTTTGTGCAATCATGTAACTGTAACGACAGTTAACCTCACCACAGTCACATTACAGTTACAGTTTCATGAGATGAAATTTAGGCTTGACGTGGAAAATTGGGATATCCCCAACATAAAAAAGCAGAGTGTGTGTGTTTTCAACAGGAGGCGCAGCGTCTCATCTAGTACAGAATGTCTGTTTCGGCCCGAGCCGTGTTTCTTCCTGCTAGACTGCCCTCCATCATAAACTCAAACAAAGATGACAAGGCCGTTACTTCTGTGTAAGTGTCCGGATCATGGAGTCGTAGGATATCTCCAAACATCATATTAACACACAAACCCGTCTGGTACTGGAGTGTCAACACGACACAGTAGTAGTCAGTCGGCGGCGGTATGTCGCTGAGCTCAGGCGGGTGGACTCACACACCCCCGCCGGCCCAGTCTTCATCGTCGCGTGTCGGCCATGAGGCCTCGAAATCGGCCTGCAGCACTGTTTTGATGTCGGTGAAGGTGTCGGTATGCCATTCAGGTATTCGACCGCTTTGTCTCCCCGGGGCCGGAGACGAGTCTCTCCGCCTTCAGCTGAGCATGGACCCGGGGAAGGCAGGGGAATTCCGCCTCGCGTTACGGGACATCAGCGGAACAGCGGCTGGACGCAGCGTGGTGAGAAAATGTCGAACTTGCATTAAGTTTCAGTCTTTGGTGCTTTGAACACTGATTAAAAGTTGACAAAAAGCGCAACATAGTAGTATTTTAATTCCAGAAGTATCTGCGCTAGTCGTAATAGCTTCACTCTGCCTCACATAGAGCACACGGAACTGAATCACAGGTTGTTTTGTTAGTCGGTGATTTGATTGTGTGCTGAGAGTTGAGTCACAAATACACTTAATGCTGTTTACGCTACACATATTTGTTATAAGTTAGTTCACACTATAATATTTGTGATCAGCATGGATACTTTGATTTACTGTAATAGACTGATAGAAAGAAAGTGAAACTACTTCTCATGTGAATCTGTTGGTATGAACCTCGAGTCCCAGAGACCCAGGTGAATGTATACCTAAATGTAAAAATAAATATAGCCACAAGTGGAGATCATCGGGGTCCAAGCACAACCCAGTGGGGTTGTGTTGAAAAGACATTAAAATTGAGATCAAAATTGACATTAAAAGGGGGTAAAAACATACAAGTTAAACTGATGTCAAAAACTTGCCATGGCGTTGATTTGCTGTAAATTGAACGTCAAACATATTGGCCTACATATACATTAAACCAGTTTCAGCTAACAAATGGTAATGAAATTACGTCCGTCCCATGTTGCATTTACGTTACCAGTAAATCATGTAATTACCAATATATTACAAATAGATTACGTATCTGGATCATCCTTGATAATCTTACAATGTCAGGAGGATGTACTGACGACGTTGTGAGCTGGTAATTTGATGGTAGTGAAATTACTGTGATGTGATGTCGTAGTCACGTTGTCAATTGGTAAATAATGAAATTACCAAAAAATACCAATACATTACCTAACTGTTACGTCGTGTGTTAGCAATTCTTATCTTCACCAAGTTACCACTTGAATGACTAATATTGTATTAATTTATTTATTTTAAAGATTTGATTTTGGCGTTTTTGCCTTTAGATAGGACAATTTAATGACAGGAAGTGAGAAAGGGAGCGGGATCGGGAAGGGTCCGCAAACTAGATTCGAACTCGGGATGCCTGTGTCGACGTGCTGCCCACTCCGGAGCTGTATTCGAGAGAGTGTGGATTTAGTGTGTTAAAGGCACTGTGCTTTTGCGTTTTTAAGACCTTGGACAGTCTTGCACATTTACTTCCTGTCGCGTGCGCACACTCTCAAAAAAGTGGCCAAGACCGCAAGTGTGTCCACTTTGGCGAGCTCTTCGTCAAATCCATTCATGTGGTTGGGTATATCAAAAAGCTTTTGATAACTTTTTGTTAGGATCATCTGAATAATAAATGTCTGTATAAATTTTGGTGTAAAACGGACAAACCTTCTAGGGCAAGTTTGAAAAAGTAGCTTTTTTTTTACATAATGCCAAATATTTAATGAACGGTTTGATTGACAGCAGTGGTTCTAAAGGCAGAGTTGTTCAGAATGAGGAAATTTAACATATGATATAAATATTGTGTGTACGTGTGAAACACTGTGTGATATAGAATGTGTAAAACCTGATATCGCCAATCTAGTGGCTGATTTCTTTCAAATTTTCACAGACCTCTAGGGAAATGAGTCAAACGGCCTCCGTTAACCTTGTCTAATGTGTTCTCAAACTTAATTGGCTGATGGCAGCCATGTTTTTTTAGATATGCCAATGCCCTCATAGATGTGGATGGCACCTTGGAAAGACACTGTGTGCCAAATTTCAAGTCAGTCGGATTGACGGTTGCATAGTTACTTGGGGTGTGACCAAAGACTGTAAAAAAAAACATGGACGTAGTGTCCGTGACATCACCCATAGACTCCTGAAGAGCGTTTTTGAAGCTCAAAGTGTGCAGAGCAGGCCATCGCCATCTTGGCAGCGCGTCAACGCACGACTCTCACAATGATCAAAAATGGGCAAAAAGGCGGGAGCTGGTTGCTGAAGCCACGCCCACCTAGCTCGACGGCAGTCTCAGCAGCGGCAATCCACCTGTCACTCAAGTGGCCACGCCCTTAATTATGCAGAAATTTAAGGCTTAATAAAATTTAAACGGATGAGTTATAAAAAAATTCACCCCCCTCACAGTTGTCATGAACGGCAAAATTAGCTATATAGACCAAAATCATTTTTTGAACCAGGCTGTAAACGTTTTTTTCTGCTGTAAAGTTGAGCATTTTAACATGAGGAGTCTATGGGACTGACTCCCTTTTGCAGCCAGCCTCTAGCGGCCGGTCGATGAATTGCAGTTTTAGTCACTTCCTTGTTGGCTTCAGAGAAAGAGCTGGAGGTTGCCGCTCGGGTGTGACGAGACACTTATCCCACAAGACTGGGTTCATGAGAACGGGACGAAACGAGATTTTTAGATTTTTTTTTTTTTTTTTTTTTTTTTTTTTTTTTTTAAAGAAATCATCTTTAAAGGCTCTCGCTGTCTCTGGTACAAAACTTATAAAATATCATGTTTTAAGTTATTTTTCAATTTATTTTTTTACTATATGTGTACGTTAAAAGTACCATTCAAGCAGCAAGAACGATCCTTAACTAAATGAAGATTAATGTCTTGGCGTATGATGTGTTTTCTGAACCAATCAGATAAGAGTAAATGGAGAGTCAGCGAGAGGCTCATTTGATTGGCTACAAGAAGAAGGTGGCCTGCCCTCCCCCTCACGCTTGCAAAACTCAGTAAGTGAGAGAATTGTGCCAAAATTGTAAGCTCAGAGAAAAGAAAGACGGAGCTGTACATATCGGTTAATTTCGGGAACCTTTTGCCCCACATGCACAACAAGTAATTTAGACATTTGCAACAGTTTGCTTTTTTTACACATACAGATTGGTTCTATGCAGTCAATCTGTTATGCAGTTCTTTAAACTGTTGTTTTCGCTTCCAAATCACTGTTCACTGGCTTGCAGTGCTTTTGACCGTCTTTTGGCAAAAAAAACTTGCCAAAAGTGTAAGTGTAAAAATATTTATTTTGTGTTCGCATGAAGCTGCAGTTTCACAATTCATGAATTGCACTTACGAGTAACAGTAAAATGCTGCACATATTTTTTTCTTATGCCTGAAACACGATTTACACCTTTTATTAAACCTGTCTTGTGCATTAATTTACGCTTACAGTCTTATGTACACTTCCACAAATATTACACTGCGTACGTAAATCTTTTTGACGTCATTTTACCTTCATGATGCATGTCAAGTGAGTGAATCGGACAAGTGGCCTTTGAGGAGTTTGAAAAAGTAGATTTTTCAGAAAATCCAAAATGGCAGGAAAACTTTTATGACGGAAATAATATCGGAGAGAGCCATTTTGTTTGTCTTGAGCCAGTGATATAAGATACTTGACTCTACAACAAACAGTCTACGTTTTCGATCACTGTAGCGCTCCCTATTGGCCAATCGGCACCATACCATGTCGATGTCTCCCAATATTCTCTTCGTGCTTGAACCCCTAATAATACAAATCCTTACAATTACAATAGGGTTTCAGCGCTCCATGCTTGAACCCCTAAAAATCAGTACAAATACAATAAAGTTCCGGCACCTTCGGTACTTGGACCCCTAATAAAAATTACATTTCAACTTATTTCATTTCAAATAGGTTTAATATTTACTTCTTTATCCTTTTGTTTTGCAACAAAGTAGACATACACTTTCAAAAATGTGGTTGTTGTCTAGGATTTTATTATTTGGGCACATAATGACCGATTGTGTATCCAGAGGTAGTGCAAGATTTGTTAAATTTCCAATTTAATGAAAATATCTGATAGCTCATAATACAGAAAAAGTAGTTAGATTATTTTTCAAAAAAAAAAAAACTTATTAGATGTTAAGTTTTAAATAGGCTAGGTCATTTATTTGCTTGTGAGAAATTGATATTTCCTGGACTGTATTATTTTAGTAGTGAAATTACTGAATTGTTAAAGTAAACAAACTCCATTAGTTTTTGTGTCTCTCTGTTTATTTTCATTTAGTCAGTTGCTGAGTTCGACCTCAAGAGTGTTCGCTATGAAGTGAAGTCCCCACAGTGCCATGAACTGAGTTTGGCAACACCGCCACACGATCGTATCACTTTCAACTTCCGCTGTGAGCAGGAAGCACAGGAGTGGGCCACTGTGGTGATGTCATCACTCCGTGAGGCGCACAGAGGTTTGGCCTCCTTTTTCTTTCATCCAGCAGTTTGTCACTTTTGTTCATTCATTCATTTATAAATCCGGGTATCCATAGAATCCATAGAGCCAGCTAGAATCCATAGAAATCTAATCACTAAATCATTACTCCCCACTGACAACCTATCAATGTCAGAATGAACGCTGATATGACAGCTACATACACTTGAGTGTGGAGGGCATATGGTGGTCATCAGAACATTTGTAGAAAAGATAAACTAATGAAAACATACAGTTGACAGGGTCTTGGCCTTTCGAAGTGCAAAAATTTTCCGAGGCTCTCTACTTATGAGCATAGAGATGTCTAGTAAACGGTGCGCTCGCCTCTGAATGTCTTCTGCACATGCTGTTACAGTGAGTCTAACATCGGCAAACTGTGTTGAGTGGCCAGACGTGCAAATTCCATAAGTCTATGCTGGATGCAAGACTTAGTCGCTCGGTTGAGAGAGGGGATCTCTCCTCATCAAAATTAGCCATTCATGTCCCAAGAACCAGGGCTGCGTGTGCCTTGTGCCTCGACATATGTCCACCCTGCGACAGACATTTCAGCTGACAGGAGGTGCTGGTCTGCCCACATCTACAGGTTGATCCACAGATCCAGGCAGGTCATCGGGGTATCTTTTCTCCATATCTGTCCAGGCACAGAATGCTGGGCAACCATCACACAATGCTGCTGTCGTAAAAGGCTGTGCTTCCCCAGAGGGCCAGCACTTCTAGGCATTTGTGAGTCACCAAGATGCACGTTGAGCTCAGGTGTGGAGCCTGCACAGGAATGCACAGTTGAAGCAGTCCCAATGTGCCAGATAACATTACAGTACGAATGGTCTGAGGGAGTGTTCTGATAATGCACTCATAATGCTCAGCATTAAGAATCACACAATGTAGACGGGGCAATCTGTGTCTTTAATATGAAACATATTCAACTATATGCAGCTCTTCTCTTTAAAGGGGTAGTTCATCCCAAAGTGAAAAATGCAGTCATGGCCTAATGTTTAGAAAGTCGGACTTGTAACTCGAAGGTTGCAGGTTCGAGTCTCAGGTCTGGCAGGAATTGTTGGTTTGGGGAGTGAATAACCAGCGCTCTCTTCCACCCTCAATACTGATACAATATGACTGAGGTGAGTCCCTTGAGCAAGGCACCAAACCCCCAACAAACCCTGGATGCCGCAGCAATATGGCTGCCCACTGCTCTGTGTGTGTGTTCACTACTGTGTGTGTGCACTTAGATGTGTTAAATGCAGAGCACAAATTCAGAGTATGGGTCACCATACTTAGCCACACATCACTTCACTTTTAAGCATTTGTATAAAAGCACAGCCGGTGCTTGTCATAGAAGCGTAACGCGCTGCGGCAGCACCAGCAAATATAGTGGCCAGTGCAAGCAACACTACATACCTGTTTGAAAGACAGCAGTACAGCCGCATTTTTAGCGTCGCAGTGCGGGGCAGTTGGGTAAACCTAAATGATATCTCAATCCATTCTCTGGAGAAACGCATGGACACATTGTTTGTGTGTTTAGTGTGATTCAGTACAAATATAATATTGGTATATGTTGTTTAATAATGTGTGATGTAAGAATTCTCTATTTAATGTTTTCTTCATTGTCCTATTTTTTTCTTGTTACTACTCTCACTCTACGCCAGGTGTGTCAAACTCAATTAATCATGTATTTTTCAAATAATCCTAAAGAACTTGATTAGTTGGATCAGGTGTTTATAATTAGGGATGAATCTAAACTCTGCAGGGCTCTGGCCCTCCAGGAATTGAGTTTGACACTAGTGATGCAAAGTCTGATTCATTTCTGCGAACCTGGGCCCGGTTTCCCGATAACGCTCACTCTTAGCGCGGTAAGAAGACTCGAAAGATATATCTTACCAAAGTTGTTTATGTTCCTAAGTGTGTTCCCCGAAGTGTCCCTTAGGAAGCTTCTTAACACGCTGCCTCTTACGTCCGACGTTACAAAGGCGCTGTCCCAAGTAAAGGTGCTGAATAAGTTGGCATCGATTGCTCAGGAATCGATTTTCAACTTCACGCGAAGGTGCATTACAGCGTTAAGAAAGACAACACGTTCTATGCAAATGAAACATTCCTCAAATTATTCCAGTAAACATTTATTTTAACATAGTTATCCGTAAAATATAGACTATTAATTTAATTATCAAATTGTCAGTAATATGTTCACACGATATGTTGTGACGGGTAGACGAGCCGGCTATCCCTCTTTAATCATCCACCCTCCTTATCCCATTGTGCCACTTGTGCCGCTTCTTGACATGGGTTTAACGACTTCTAAAAAATATGTAATACACTTTTATATTAATGGTAAGGTACTTTACAATCTGAATTCCCCTGCATGGCGCAGAAGGGCGTTGGTGACAGTGTGGACGCACCTCCACACCGAGGTCTTGCTTTGGCCGTAGCCCTCTACCACCACCTCGATGAAGCTCCCTGTAACAAAAAACCTTAGCGCTGTAAGCAGCTGGACTTCAGAGCTTAAAGCAAAATTCCGCCGCGTTACCCTGGCAAGCGCAGGTCTGAGAAGGTCCAGCAGCTCCATAATGAGTTTTTTTTTTTTAATATAGCACGTCAGGCAAAATGTCAAAAGGGCTTAAGTTTTGCCGAATAAAAAAATTGACATGGACTAAACAGCTCCGCTGCCGGCGCCGTCTTTGATTCAATACAAGGACACGTTGGATCGCTACCATAGTTGGTCGCTTACTGGACACCACCATGCTTAACCATTTATAGATCTAAGCCATTTAGAGCCAAATTGTTTGCCAGATTTTAATTATCAAAAGTGATTGCCAATTTAAACGCTTTAATGACATTACGAAATAGCCTAGGCTAATTACCACCATATTAGTTCTGTTACCAAATAAAGTCAACTTCATAAATAGGCCTGTTTTTTTTATTAATTAATTTTTTTTATTAATTTTATTAATAGCCTTCTTATTTTAGTTAAGTGCTTAACTTATAAATATGCATTTATTCAATTGTTTTATTAAGTGCATTTGTATTTTGTTGTTTTTGTTTATAGTTTTGCAATAAAAGCGTATTAACCAGGTTCCAGAAATAATTACTGATGGTGCTTCTAAAATTAGTGAGGGTGCTCTAGTCTTAATGCCCATTTTCACATATTTTCTCCCGTCTATTGCTTTGGTCATCATTATGTCAATCACTGCTACTTCGAGAGTGAATCCCACATAAATATGCAGATGTCCCCCCCGCCAACCTCTTTTGAGCTAGTGCCCCAGACTGGCCACCCCATTTAAAATGCTCTAGACACACGCCTGTTTTCCTTAGGATTATTTTAAAATATTTTATTATTAGGGCTCAAGCCTGGAGGGCGAGAGCCCTATTGTTTTCCTTAGGATTATTTTTTATTATTATTTTTAGGGCTCAAGCCTGGAGGGCGAGAGCCCTATTGTTTTCCTTAGGATTATTTTTTTTTTTTTTTTTATTTTTTATTCTTCTAATTTTTTTCCAAGGTTTCGGGGGCTTTTGGGGCCCTTAACATGCTCAAAAACTCTTGAAAATTGGCACACACCTTGGAATCTGCGGCCATTAGGGCTGGGCAGAGACTGATACACGGGCGTGGCACAGGGGCTCTACAGCGCCCCCTGGAATATTGAGGGCCATATATGCCATATATGCATACTTGCGCGTATACATATGAAACTCGGTACACATGTAGATCTCATCAAACCAAACAACTTTCGCACTGCATGTCATAAGCTCCGCCCAACAGGAAGTTGGCTATTTAGGGTTTTGTGAAAAACACATGCTCTGGAATTTGATATACTCCTCTGAGGAACTCCACCCGTTCTCCACAAAACTCGGTGAACATGTTCTCAAGACATTGGGGATGAAAAATAGCCAGGGGATTTTTGATATCTCGAACGGTTTGGCCGTGGCGAGGCGTTGAAATTTTGGCGAGAAATGAGAAACAGGAAATGTCTAATAACATCCACATAAATTGCCCGAGTTTGATCAAACTTCATCAGTTTGTTCATTGTATGATGCCGATCGCATATATGTAACTATTAGGAGTCAAAGTTATAGCGCCACCAACTGGCAGCAGGAAGTGTGTCATTTTCAAAATGCTTTGAATTCATCATCTTATTTTTACTCAATTTGCTTCAGACTTCATCAGAATAATGACAAAACACGGCCGATGTAAATCTGTAATGGGGATATTGATATCTAATATAGTGTTGCCATGGCAACGTGTCAAAACTTGAATATTCTGTTTTGGTGATTTTGAGGCAGATAACATGCTCAGAATTACAGGAGCACAGAACACATA